>NC_057806.1:706731097-706806553 GCF_018294505.1 Triticum aestivum
ATCGAGGAGGAAAAAATAAATGAGGAACCTCAAGTGTGGCTCCAACACTTCATATCATGTTTGTTTCACCCTCTTAGGGCATTTCATCAAACACCTTGTGTGCATAAGAGGAACCAAAAGCAAACCTACACCCCCTTGTGAAGCTTGTGAAGAGAAGTGGCACCAAATGGCTAAGTGAGTGTGCTGAACTGGTATATATAGGGGAGGAGCTTTAGTCGCGGTTGGCCTGGCCAACCGCGACTAAAGGCCTTTGCGCACCTTTAGTCGCGGTTGGCCTGGCCAACCGCGACTAAAGCCCCTCACGTGCATCAGCTGGCCACCGAGCGCCCTGGGCCCAGGCCTTTGGTCGCCGTTCGTCTGCCGAACCGCGACTAAAGACTTCATTAGTCGCGGTTCCTACAGTTTCGCGACTAATGGGGCTGGACGGAAGCCTCTTTTTCTACTAGTGACAGACATGAGGGCATCATGATCATTCTTAGAATAGCAATATATATATATATATATATATATATATATATATATATATATATATATATATATATATATATATGGTCGCGCTATTCGTCACTCTGGGTGAGGAATAGTTATTTTTCACCCCCTCTATTTTACCATCAATGCATCGTAATTTTATATTTCGTAAGTTTTGTCTTATTTCCGACGCAAAAAGGAACCATAAGAAAATATATAATCGCCGTAAAATATATTTTATGATATGTAAAATTACAAACGTAAAAATATAGTCTAAAATACACATAAACTGCAAATTTTCTTGTCTTATAACCTATATTTTTATTTTCTTATGTCAAATTTTACGTAGTGAATCAGTAGGAATGTAACTATTTGAATTCGAAACGTAATTTAATTATGAGATGATCGTAAGATTACCTCGGGTGAACAATAACTTATTATGCACCCTGGGTGATGAATAGTAACACTAACTATATATATATATATATATATATATATATATATATATATAGTGTTACTATTCATCACCCAGGGTGCATAATAAGTTATATATATATATATATATATATATATATATATATATATATATATATATATAGTGTTACTATTCATCACCCAGGGTGCATAATAAGTTATATATATATATATATATATATATATATATATATATATATATATATATATATATATATAGTGTTACTATTTATCACCCAGGGTGCATAATAACACTATATAATTAAATATATATATATATATAGTGTTACTATTCATCATCCAGGGTGCATAATAAGTTATTGTTCACCCGAGGTAATCTTACGATCATCTCGATGATCGTAAGATTACCTCGGGTGAACAATAACTTATTATGCACCCTGGGTGATGAATAATAACACTATATACTTACGATCATCTCATAATTAAATTACGTTTCGAATTCAAATAGTTACATTCCTATTGATTCACTACATAAAATTTGACATAAGAAAATAAAAATATAGATCATAAGACAAGAAAATTTATAGTTTATGTGTATTTTAGACTATATTTTTACGTTTGTAATTTTACATAACATAAAATAATTTTTACGGCGATTATAAATTTTCTTACGGTCCCTTTTTACGTCGGAAATAAGACAAAACTTACGAAACATAAAATTACGGTGCATTGATCGTAAAAAGAGGAGGATGAAGAATAATTATTCCTCACCCAGGGTGACGAATAGCGCGACCCTATATATATAGGAAAATGGTTGTGTACTCCTGAGAGTACGTACTCCCGCTTTTCATATACCACATAAATGAATCTTTTATACCATTTTATTATTTTTAATATACTTCATTAGTAATTATTAAATACCTCAAAATGAGTTTCATGAAAAAATTTATGTAAGTCTACATGTTTTAAAATGTTTACATATATACTGATCTGTTTGTACGTGAAAAAGGTATATTACAAAAAGTACATCGCAGATGATATTTTTTAACAAAACTCGTATTAGGGTATCTTAAAATATTTAATGAAGTATATTGAGAATAATAAAAAGATATAATTAATACATATATGAGGTATATTGAGAGACATACTCTCAGGAATACAGAAGAGGAGTCATATATATATATATATATATATATATATATATATATATATATATATATATATATATATATATATATATATATATATATATATAAAGAGAGAGAAAGTCTATTAGTAACCCTGGGTGAAGAATTACCTATTCTCCACCCCGGTCGGACGACCCAGCCACACTCGCATGCAACCTGGCTCTTGGCGAGCTAATTTATTTGCTCAAAAGAAAAGCCAAGATAATTTATTTTTACCTAGCAACTGCTTAGCTAGCCCACTCCCCGCAGTTTCTGGAATATTGGGAGAGGAAGCGGCGAGCGGCGGGTGGTTTCGGCGGCGAGCCACCGCGGGTGGAGTCGGATGCGTGCGACGCCGGGGGTGGCCCCGTTTGCCGGCGGCAGCGTCGAGGCGAGCAGTATTTCGTGGCGTTTGGCAACCTCTTCGACCGACGGGCGCGCCACGACCCCCCTCCATCCCTCGCTCCCTTCGTCGCCCGGGCGATGACCTGACTTCCGTTCCCAGTTCCCGACCCCAAGCTCCTGCACTGGCCTCTCGTCGCCGCGCTGCGCCGGTCTCGACCCCTCCTTTCTTTTTGATATGCTCGACAGCAGGATGACCCCGATTGGAGTGAGGCTCGCGAGAAGCGACCCCCTTCCCACGACTGGTTCATAGCGCTGACGAGGTGGACGTTGTCGCTGTCAATCCTCCGGCGAGCTCCGCGTAAGATGCCGAGGCTCCATGGCTTCGTCTCCTACATGGTACCAAGCCATTCCCAGGTTTTCTCGCTTTCTCTCTCCCTCTGTAAGCGTTGTCATGCGTGCGTGTGTGTTCTTATTAGTCATTTTGCTACTGATGCTTAGATTAATTAGCATATTATGCAGGACAAGTATTGTGCTGGAAGCTCCATTAGTAATGTGATAAAGACAAGAGTCAATTTACATCTCTGACCATCTTAGATCTTGCCTTACTAGCTAGATTTATGATTTGGATTTGCTCTGTGTATAAGTTTATTCTCATTCAGGAATCAGCTAATGTACCACAATAGCATTTCTGTCATTCTAATTCCCGAAAGTATTTTAGAAATCCCATATTATTAATTTCTGATTGGATGGTTGCAAACCTAGATTTTCCCTTTTTTTTAAAATGCCATGTAATGTTTCTTTAGGGTTTATAAACATATCTTGGTCTAAATCTGCATTTGTAAATTTGGTTTCTTCATTTCTGTTAGCTTGATTGATCTGCATTCCATGTCATACAAAACAATAACCTTCTCTTCTTTATTTTGTGATTTTAAAAATTGTTATTTCGTTGGTTTAAGGAACCCCTGGAACTCTCCATGATGGATGACCAGATGTTTATTTTCCCTTGCTTGCCATCATGCCATGATTCTTGGCCTTGATATTTTCAAATCAAATCATGATCCGGGGGAATCAATTAAGGGTGCATGTACTTCATCTTCTTGTGATTGTGCAGATGATGGCCATTTAGCCATTTATATATAGAGTAACTCTATTAATAAGTAATAACGCACCCTGGTCGATCGACCGAGTCAGATTTCTCTTCGGTCTAATCCAATCAACGTGTTGTGCCTCTCCACGCATGAGGTAAAATCTTTTAGGTGCTAACGTAAGTTGTTTGCAAAAAAAAGCTTTATGTTCGTGGTAGCTATAGCCCGCTTTCTCCGGCTCGTCGTTTCCTATTCTAATCATGGTGGCCGATTCCCTAAAAAAATCATGGCGGCATGCGGTTTTCGACGGCGACTAGCTTGGGCGTGGTGGCCGACATCTAAGTGACCGGCGGATGGGCCGGATGGCATGGTGGTCGGAAGAAAGGCTGGGTGGATTGGGGAGCAGCGGCGGACCATGATGGGGTTGTGACGACGTGGTGCTCGGCGGAAATGTCCACAAGGCGTGTGGGTTGTGGCCTCAGTGTTGGGCAAAGCGGCTTGTGGTAGCCTGTGTTGGGGAACGTTGCAGAAAATAAAAAATTTCCTACTCGTTTCACCAAGATCATCTAGGAGTTCATCTAGCAACGAGTGAATAGATGCATCTACATACCTTGTAGATCGCGAGCGGAAGCGTTCAAAGAACGGGGATGATGTAGTCGAACACGACGTGATTCGAATCACCGGAGATCCTAGCACCGAACGGACGGCACCTCCGCGTTCAACACACGTACGGAAACAGCCACGTCTCCTCCTTCTTGATCCAGCAAGGGAGGGAGGAGAGGTTGAGGGAGATGGCACCAGCAGCAGCACAACGGCGTGGTGTTGATGGAGCTGCAGTACTCCGGCAGAGCTTCGCTAAGCACTATGGAGTTGGAGGAGGTGTTGGGGAGGGAGAAGGAGGCAACCTAAGGCCAAGGACTCAAGGTATGAAGTCCCTCCTCTCCCCCACTATATATAGGGGTGCAAAGGGGGGGTGGCCGGCCCTAGGAGATCCAATCTCCTAGGGGGTGCGGCGGCCAAGGGGGGTTTCCCTCCCCCCCAAGGCACCTAGGAGGTGCCTTACCCTCCTAGGACTCTTTCCCCCTTAAACCCTAGGCGCATGGGCCTATGTGGGGCTGGTGCCCTTGGCCCAAGCAGGCCAAGGCGCACCCCCTACAGCCCATGTGGCCCCCGGGGATGGGTGGCCCCACCCGGTGGGCCCCCGGGACCCCTCCGGTGGTCCCAGTACAATACCGATAACCCCGAAACTTGTCCCGATGCCCGAAACAGGACTTCCCATATATAAATCTTTACCTCCGGACCATTCCGGAACTCCTCGTGACGTCCGGGATCTCATCCGGGACTCCGAACAACATTCGGGTTACTGCATATACATATCCCTACAACCCTAGCGTAACTGAACCTTAAGTGTGTAGACCCTACGGGTTCGGGAGACATGTAGACATGACCGAGATCGCTCTCCGGTCAATAACCAACAGCGGGATCTGGATACCCATGTTGGCTCCCACATGCTCCACGATGATCTCATCGGATGAACCACGATGTCGAGGATTTAATCAACCCCGTATGCAATTCCCTTTGTCAATCGATATGTTACTTGCCCGAGATTCGATCGTCGGTATCCCAATACCTCGTTCAATCTTGTTACCGGCAAGTCACTTTACTCGTACCGTAATGCATGGTCCCGTGACCAAACACTTGGTCACTTTGAGCTCATTATGATGATGCATTACTGAGTGGGCCCAGTGATATCTCTCCGTCATACGGAGTGACAAATCCCAGTCTCGATCCATATAAAACAATAGATACTTTCGGAGATACCTGTAGTGCACCTTTATAGTCACCCAGTTACGTTGTGACGTTTGATACACCCAAAGCACTCCTACGGTATCCAGGAGTTATACGATCTCATGGTCGAAGGAAGAGATACTTTGACATTGCAAAAACTCTAGCAAACGAACTATACGATCTTGTGCTATGTTTAGGATTGGGTCTTGTCCATCACATCATTATCCTAATGATGTGATCCCGTTATCAATGACATCCAATGTCCATAGCCAGGAAACCATGACTATCTATTGATCAACGAGCTAGTCAACTAGAGGCTTACTAGGGACATGTTGGTGTCTGTTATTCACACATGTATTACGATTTCCGGATAACACAATTATAGCATGAATAAAGACAATTATCATGAACAAAGTAATATAATAATAATGCTTTTATTATTGCCTCTAGGGCATATTTCCAACAGTCTCCCACTTGCACTAGAGTCAATAATCTAGTTACATTGTGATGAATCGAACACCCATGGAATTCTGGTGTTGATCATGTTTTGCTCTTGGGAGAGGTTTAGTCAACGGATCTGCTACATTCAGGTCCGTATGTACTTTACAAATCTCTATGTCTCCATCTTGAACATTTTCACGGATGGAGTTGAAGCGACGCTTGATGTGCCTTGTCTTCTTGTGAAACCTGGGCTCCTTGGCAAGTGCAATAGCTCCAGTGTTGTCACAGAAGAGCTTGATCGGCCCCGACGCATTGGGTATGACTCCTAGGTCGGTGATGAACTCCTTCACCCATATTGCTTCATGTGCTGCCTCCGAGGCTGCCATGTACTCCGCTTCACATGTAGATCCCGCCACGACGCTTTGCTTGCAACTGCACCAGCTTACTGCCCCACCATTCAAAATATACACGTATCCGGTTTGTGACTTAGAGTCATCCAGATCTGTGTCGAAGCTAGCGTCGACGTAACCTTTTACGACGAGCTCTTCGTCACCTCCATAAACGAGAAACATTTCCTTAGTCCTTTTCAGGTACTTCAGGATATTCTTGACCGCTGTCCAGTGTTCCTTGCCGGGATTACTTTGGTACCTTCCTACCAAACTTACGGCAAGGTTTACATCAGGTCTGGTACACAGCATGGCATACATAATAGAACCTATGGCTGAGGCATAGGGGATGACACTCATCTCTTCTATCTCTGCTGCCGTGGTCGGACATTGAGCTGAGCTCAATTTCACACCTTGCAAAACAGGCAAGAACCCTTTCTTGGACTGATCCATTTTGAACTTCTTCAAAATCTTATCAAGATATGTGCTTTGTGAAAGACCTATGAGGCGTCTTGATCTATCCCTATAGATCTTGATGCCTAATATATAAGAAGCTTCTCCAAGGTCCTTCATTGAAAAACTCTTATTCAAGTAGGCCTTAATGCTGTCCAAAAGTTCTATATCATTTCCCATCAAAAGTATGTCATCTACATATAGTATGAGAAATGCTATAGAGCTCCCACTCACTTTCTTGTAAACACAGGCTTCTCCATAAGTCTGTGTGAACCCAAACGCTTTGATCATCTCATCAAAACGAATGTTCCAACTCCGAGATGCTTGCACCAGCCCATAAATCGAGCGTTGGAGCTTGCACACCTTGTCAACATTTTTAGGATCGACAAAACCTTCCGGCTGCATCATATACAATTCTTCCTTAAGGAAACCATTAAGGAATGCCGTTTTGACGTCCATTTGCCAAATTTCATAATCATAAAATGCGGCAATTGCTAACATGATTCGGACGGACTTCAGCTTCGCTACCGGCGAGAAAGTCTCATCGTAGTCAACCCCTTGAACTTGTCGATAACCCTTAGCGACAAGCCGAGCTTTATAGATGGTCACATTACCATCCGCGTCTGTCTTCTTCTTAAAGATCCATTTATTTTCTATGGCTCGCCGTTCTACGGGCAAGTCAGTCAAAGTCCATACTTCGTTTTCATACATGGATCCTATCTCGGATTTCATGGCTTCTAGCCATTTGTCGGAATCCGGACCCGCCATCGCTTCTTCATAGTTCGAAGGTTCACCGTTGTCTAACAACATGATTTCCAAGACAGGGTTGCCGTACCACTCTGGTGCGGAACGTGTCCTTGTGGACCTTCGAATTTCAGTAGGAGCTTGATCAGAAGTATCTTGATCATTATCATTAACTCCCTCTCTAGTCGGTGCTGGCACCTCAGGAACATTTTCTTGAGTTGCGCCATTTTCCGGTTCAAGAGGCAATACTTCATCAAGCTCTACTTTCCTCCCACTTACTTCTTTCGAGAGAAACTCTTTCTCCAGAAAGGACCCATTCTTGGCAACAAAGATCTTGCCTTCGGATCTGAGGTAGAAGATATACCCAACAGTTTCTTTAGGGTATCCTATGAAGACGCATTTTTCCGATTTGGGTTCGAGCTTTTCAGGTTGAAGTTTCCTGACATAAGCATCGCATCCCCAAACTTTTAGAAATGACAGCTTAGATTTCTTCCCAAACCATAATTCATATGGTGTCGTCTCAACGGATTTCGACGGGGCCCTATTTAAAGTGAATGCGGCATTCTCTAAAGCATAGCCCCAAAAAGATAGTGGTAAATCGGCAAGAGACATCATAGATCGCACCATATCTAATAGAGTGCGATTACGACGTTCGGACACACCATTACGCTGAGGTGTTCCAGGCGGCGTGAGTTGTGAAACTATTCCACATTTTCTTAAGTGTGTACCAAACTCGTGACTCAAGTATTCTCCTCCACGATCTGATCGTAGAAACTTGATTTTCCTGTCACGTTGATTCTCAACTTCACTCTGAAATTCCTTGAACTTTTCAAAGGTCTCAGACTTGTGTTTCATTAAGTAGACATACCCATATCTACTTAAGTCATCAGTGAGGGTGAGAACATAACGATAGCCACCGCGAGCCTCAACACTCATTGGACCGCACACATCAGTATGTATGATTTCCAATAAGTTGGTTGCTCTCTCCATTGTTCCTGAGAATGGAGTCTTGGTCATTTTACCCATGAGGCATGGTTCGCACGTGTCAAATGATTCGTAATCAAGAGACTCTAAAAGTCCATCAGCATGGAGCTTCTTCATGCGTTTGACACCTATGTGACCGAGGCGGCAGTGCCACAAGTATGTGGGACTATCACTATCAATCTTACATCTTTTGGTACTTACACTATGAATATGTGTAGCATTACGCTCGAGATTCATAAAGAATAAACTATTCACCATCGGAGCATGACCATAAAACATATCTCTCATAAAAATGGAACAACCATTATTCTCAGATTTAAAAGAGTAGCCATCTCGAATTAAACGAGATCCTGATACAATGTTCATGCTCAAACTTGGCACAAAATAACAATTATTGAGGTTCAAAACTAATCCCGTAGGTAAATGTAGAGGTAGCGTGCCGACGGCGATCACATCGACCTTGGAACCATTCCTGACGCGCATCGTCACCTCGTCCTTCGCCAGTCTCCGTTTATTCCGCAGCTCCTGTTGTGTGTTACAAATATGAGCAACGGCACCGGTATCAAATACCCAGGAGTTACTACGATTACTGGTAAGGTACACATCAATTACATGTATATCAAATATACCTTTGGTTTTGCCGGCCTTCTTGCCCGCTAAGTATTTGGGGCAGTTCCGCTTCCAGTGACCACTTTCCTTGCAATAAAAACACTCAGTCTCGGGCTTGGGTCCATTCTTTGGCTTCTTCCCGGCAGCTTGCTTGCTGGGCGCGGCAACTACCTTGCCGTCCTTCTTAAAGTTCTTTTTACCCTTGCCCTTCTTGAACTTAGTGGTTTTATTGACCATCAACACTTGATGTTCCTTTCTGACTTCTACCTCTGCCGATTTCAGCATAGCAAATACTTCAGGAATGGTCTTTTCCATCCCCTGCATATTGAAGTTCATCACAAAGCTCTTGTAGCTCGGTGGAAGCGACTGGAGGATTCTGTCAATGACCGCATCATCCGGGAGATTAACTCCCAGCTGAGTCAAGCGGTTATGTAACCCAGACATAGTGAGTATGTGCTCACTGACAGAACTATTTTCCTCCATCTTCCAGCTGAAGAATTTGTCAGAGACTTCATATCTCTCGACCCGGGTATGAGCTTGAAAAACCATTTTCAGCTCTTCGAACATCTCATATGCTCCATGTCTCTCAAAACGCTTTTGGAGCCCCGGCTCTAAGCTGTAAAGCATGCCGCACTAAACGAGGGAGTAGTCATCAGAACGTGCCTGCCAAGCGTTCATAACGTCTTGTTCTGCAGGGAGAACAGGTGCATCACCTAGCGGTGCTTGTAGGACATAATCTTTCTTGGCAGCTATGAGGATGATCCTCAGGTTCCGGACCCAGTCCGTATAGTTGCTGCCATCGTCCTTCAGCTTGGTTTTCTCTAGGAACGCGTTGAAGTTGAGGACTACGTTGGCCATTTGATCTACAAGACATATTGTAAAAATTTAGACTAAGTTCATGATAATTAAGTTCATCTAATCAAATTATAATGAACTCCCACTCAGATTTGACATCCCTTTGGTCATCTAAGTGTTACACGATCCGAGTCGACTAGGCCGTGTCCGATCATCACGTGAGACGGACTAGTCATCGTCGGTGAACATTCTCATGTAGATCGTATCTTCCATACGACTCGTGTTCGACCTTTCGGTCTCCGTGTTCCGAGGCCATGTCTGTACATGCTAGGCTCGTCAAGTTAACCCTAAGTGTTTTCGCTGTGTAAAACTGTCTTACACCCGTTGTATGTGAACGTAAGAATCTATCACACCCGATCATCACGTGGTGCTTCGAAACGACGAGCTGTAGCAACGGTGCACAGTTAGGGGAGAACACTTCTTGAAATTTTGTAAGGGATCATCTTATTTACTACCGTCGTTCTAAGTAAACAAGATGCATAAAACATAATAAACATCACATGCAATTATATAAGTAGTGACATGATATGGCCAATATCATATAGCTCCTTTGATCTTCATCTTCGGGGCTCCATGATCATCTTGTCACCGGCATGACACCATGATCTCCATCATCATGATCTCCATCATCGTGTCTTCATGAAGTTGTCACGCCAACGACTACTTCTACTTCTATGACTAACGCGTTTAGTAATAAAGTAAAGTAGTTTACATGGCGTTCTTTAATGACACGCAGGTCATACAAAAAAATAAAGACAACTCCTATGGCTCCTGCCGGTTGTCATACTCATCGACATGCAAGTCGTGATTCCTATTACAATAGCATGAACATCTCATACATGGCATATAGATCATTCATCATTCATCACAACTTTGGCCATATCATATCACAAAGCACTTGCTGCAAAAACAAGTTAGACGTCCTCTAATTGTTGTTTGCAAGTTTTACGTGGCTGAAGTAGGGTTCTAGCAAGAACGTTTTCTTACCTACGTGAAACCACAACGTGATTTGTCAACTTCTATTTACCCTTCATAAGGACCCTTTTCATCGAATCCGCTTCAACTAAAGTAGGAGAGACAGACACCCGCCAGCCACCTTATGCAACTTGTGCATGTTAGTCGGTGGAACCGGTCTCACGTAAGCGTACGTGTAAGGTTGGTCCGGGCCGCTTCATCCCACAATACCGCTGAAGCAAGATAAGACTAGTAGCGGCAAGAAAGTTGACAAATCTACGCCCACAACCAATTGTGTTCTACTCGTGCAAGAAGAACTACGCATAGACCTAGCTCTGATACCACTGTTGGGGAACGTTGCAGAAAATAAAAAATTTCCTACTCGTTTCACCAAGATCATCTAGGAGTTCATCTAGCAACGAGTGAATAGATGCATCTACATACCTTGTAGATCGCGAGCGGAAGCGTTCAAAGAACGGGGATGATGTAGTCGAACACGACGTGATTCGAATCACCGGAGATCCTAGCACCGAACGGACGGCACCTCCGCGTTCAACACACGTACGGAAACAGCCACGTCTCCTCCTTCTTGATCCAGCAAGGGAGGGAGGAGAGGTTGAGGGAGATGGCACCAGCAGCAGCACGACGGCGTGGTGTTGATGGAGCTGCAGTACTCCGGCAGAGCTTCGCTAAGCACTATGGAGTTGGAGGAGGTGTTGGGGAGGGAGAAGGAGGCAACCTAAGGCCAAGGACTCAAGGTATGAAGTCCCTCCTCTCCCCCACTATATATAGGGGTGCAAAGGGGGGGTGGCCGGCCCTAGGAGATCCAATCTCCTAGGGGGTGCGGCGGCCAAGGGGGGTTTCCCTCCCCCCCAAGGCACCTAGGAGGTGCCTTACCCTCCTAGGACTCTTTCCCCCTTAAACCCTAGGCGCATGGGCCTATGTGGGGCTGGTGCCCTTGGCCCAAGAAGGCCAAGGCGCACCCCCTACAGCCCATGTGGCCCCCGGGGATGGGTGGCCCCACCCGGTGGGCCCCCGGGACCCCTCCGGTGGTCCCGGTACAATACCGATAACCCCGAAACTTGTCCCGATGCCCGAAACAGGACTTCCCATATATGAATCTTTACCTCCGGACCATTCCGGAACTCCTCGTGACGTCCGGGATCTCATCCGGGACTCCGAACAACATTCGGGTTACTGCGTATACATATCCCTACAACCCTAGCGTAACTGAACCTTAAGTGTGTAGACCCTACGGGTTCGGGAGACATGTAGACATGACCGAGATCGCTCTCCGGTCAATAACCAACAGCGGGATCTGGATACCCATGTTGGCTCCCACATGCTCCACGATGATCTCATCGGATGAACCACGATGTCGAGGATTTAATCAACCCCGTATGCAATTCCCTTTGTCAATCGATATGTTACTTGCCCGAGATTCGATCGTCGGTATCCCAATACCTCGTTCAATCTTGTTACCGGCAAGTCACTTTACTCGTACCATAATGCATGGTCCCGTGACCAAACACTTGGTCACTTTGAGCTCATTATGATGATGCATTACTGAGTGGGCCCAGTGATATCTCTCCGTCATACGGAGTGACAAATCCCAGTCTCGATCCATATAAAACAATAGATACTTTCGGAGATACCTGTAGTGCACCTTTATAGTCACCCAGTTACGTTGTGACGTTTGATACACCCAAAGCACTCCTACGGTATCCAGGAGTTATACGATCTCATGGTCGAAGGAAGAGATACTTTGACATTGCAAAAACTCTAGCAAACGAACTATACGATCTTGTGCTATGTTTAGGATTGGGTCTTGTCCATCACATCATTATCCTAATGATGTGATCCCGTTATCAATGACATCCAATGTCCATAGCCAGGAAACCATGACTATCTATTGATCAACGAGCTAGTCAACTAGAGGCTTACTAGGGACATGTTGGTGTCTGTTATTCACACATGTATTACGATTTCCGGATAACACAATTATAGCATGAATAAAGACAATTATCATGAACAAAGAAATATAATAATAATGCTTTTATTATTGCCTCTAGGGCATATTTCCAACAGCCTGTTGGCCGCGGGAACGGTGTAGGCTCCTCACGGCGCTGCTTCAAATGTGAGCGATTTGTGTTGCTTGCTCCACTATGCGCTAGTGATTTTAATCCAAATCTCTTCAACGACCCATGAAGAACCTGTTGAACATGCTAATTGAATACGAGCCAACCCGTGAAGATGCAAATTGCTATTAGCATAACTAATTTGTTTTGTTGAATTTGTTTAGAGGGTGAATCACAGCGGCGCCGAGCAGATGTCGAATTTTATTTTTCTGTCTTTGAACAGACGTCCTATTTGACTTGTTTTCAGTGCACATATATTGTTTCATCAATTAATAATGCAAATTAGCTGCTACTTCATTTTTCTTGTCTGTATTTTCTTTGCAATCAGTAAGGAACTCAAAGACTGATGTGCATTTGCTCACTGCATTCTTCTCCATATTATTTCTGTACATCTTAGGATAGATTATGATAGTTGTAGCAACAATGGCTTAACCTTTAGTATATAGTTGAAATCTTGCACATATCTCTCTTGATTTATTTATCTTGTGTGCTGTCCTGCACCAATACTTGATGAAAGAAAATATCGTAGTAAAATTTGACAGCTATAACTTTCCAGAAACTTATAGTTTCTGTATACCAAGGTTTTCTTCCAATGATTCAATCCTTGTTCAAGTGCTGACATACATAAACTTAAACGTCCAAAAAATGTGTGCAAATGTTTATCTCTGTAAATATAACAAGCTTTTACAGTCAGGAGTAAATTTACAAATGCTGGTCTGAATTCCGAACATTCTAATACCATCTTGGCATCTTCCACACATAAAAATATGGTGTGCAGCAGCACCGTATAAATAGGTTTCTCTAGTTTCTTCACGTGGTTTCGACTACTCCCTCCGTTCCTTTATATACGTTGTATTTCTTTTTTGATAAAATTCCACAATGTAAAGTGCATTTCTTCCAATTCCTCAAAAATCTGTTTTTAGCCCTCTAGTAAAAAGGAAAGTATCTTTTCCCCGATTGCATGTATCTCTTCTTGTAAAGAGATAAAGGAAAGTATCTCTCTCCTGATTGTGCATATATCTTACTTTCCTAGCTTAAATGATTTACTTGCCACTGATAAATGATTTAGTCAAGGTTAATTTTGTCCTAACTTGTGTATAATTGTGTGCCTTGGTCACCGTGCTGAAAATTATACACCTTACATAAAGGAATGGAGGGAGTATCATAGAAAGGTTTGTGCAAGACTCATGCTAGGTCCGATTAGATGGTGAAAAATCACTGTTGGATCTTAGAACTCTCTTTACTTTCAGCATTCTTAGGTAGGAGCGTGGCTGATGGATTACGAAGAGTACCTTTGAAACTAATGTTCATCTTTTTAGCTTATAGTTGTCCATGGTTACATTTTGTATCTAACGAGTAGCTGCAATGATACTAGTACATGTAACAATTTTCCAAGTACTAGAACTTTTTCAGTAATCGTTACAGAAACATTAGGGTCATTCAGATGAGGATGGCGCAAAGGCTGAATGGAAGTACATCTTTGCAGAAATTGTAGGTTCATTCAGATGGGGATTTTGCATCCTCTTAGTATTTGAAATGCAAAGGTCTGAGTTTGGCCAAAAGAACACCAGTGTCCATCTCAAGATTGACTGGTGATTGTTTTGCTACAGAAAGATAGTTTTCTCTACAGATATTGATTTTTTTAGATGATACTTTGTCAAGCAGTATACTTATTTTTTTTATTTATGTGTGTTGAACTCACATCGCCTTTGTTCATTGTAAGAAGACCTAGTTAATTTATCCAAGTGCTTTTTGAGTAGTTATGCCGTGGTGTAATGAACCATTTCAGTAATTCTTATGTCTTGCAATAATACCCAGGAATCATTTTGTGTGTGATCTAGAGCTAATGAGGTGAAACACGCGAAGATAATCTAGTAGATAATTGTTGTGCAATACATTGGAGTAAATGCAGAGAAGAAATCCAGAACCAAGAAGTCAACATCAGTTTTCTCAGATAAACACTTAAAATCACAGTTATTGACCAGACTAGCACAATATTCTGAAAACACATACAAATTACAAGAACAAACTACCACTCGTACCTCTACAAGGAAATTTGATAAGCATGATTTTATAGACAAAATAACTCATATGATGAATGCATTGCACACTAATCAAGTGGGGTACTAATATAGGAACACGTCACTGTAAGTCACCAAAGCTTCCGTTGCTCACTCCGTAAGGTTATGACATCATCGTTTGATTTCTACACTACCACTTTGATGCGACATGTAGGTTGCTTACATGCACGATGTAAATTATTCGCATGCATGAGGTAATATTACATTAATCCCCTTTGCTTTACGGAACAGAGATTGGTTCCTTGGTTTAGGCTGTAATATTACCTCTAGTCCTTCTGTTTCTTATGATCTTGGAGGTATAGCCGTGAGAGATGGGCTGGGGTGAGGAATAAGAATTCCTCACCCAGGGTGATGAATAGCTATATATAGGGTCGCACTATTCGTCACCCTGGGTGGGGAATAGTTATTCTTCACCCCCCCCCCCCTCTATTTTACCATCAATGCACCGTAATTTTACGTTCCGTAAGTTTTGTCTTATTTCCGACACAAAAAGAGACCATAAGAAAATATATAATCGCCGTAAAAAATATTTTATGTTATGTAAAATTACAAACGTAAAAACATAGTCTAAAATACACATAAACTGTAAATGTTCTTGTCTTATGACCTATATTTTTATTTTCTTATGTCAAATTTTACATAGTGAATCAACAGGAATGTAACTATTTGAATTCCAAACGTAATTTAATTATAAAATGATCGTAAGATTACCTCGGATCATAATATAGTGTTACTATTCATCACCCAGGGTACAGAATAAATTATTCCTTATCCGAGGTAATCTTATGATCATTTTATAATTAAATTACGTTTGGGATTCAATAGTTACATTTCTATTGATTCACTACATAAAATTTGACATGAAAAATAAAAATATATGTCATAAGACAAAAATTTTTGCAGTTTATGTGTATTTTAGAATATGTTTTTACGTTTGTAATTTTACATAACATAAAATATTTTTTACGGCGATTATATATTTTCTTACGATCTCTTTTTTCGTTGGAAATAAGACAAAACTTACGAAACATAAAATACGATGCATTGATGGTAAAATAGAGGGGGGTGAAGAATAACTATTCCTCACCCAGGGTGACGAATAGCGCGACCCAGGGTGACGAATAGCCGGTCTGTTCTGATAATATTATCAAAACAGTTATTCTGATAACACTTCCGCACTGCACACTCAATGCAAGTGCACGTCATTGTTTGAACCAAGTGTGCTGCAGTACTCACAAGAGTGAACTTCGTGTCGAAAAAAACTGCACGCAGTGTTTTTCCGGTACTGTTTTCGCTCTAATTTTTTAACCGTTTATCGGAAGGAGACGTATAATATGCCGTTGAAAAGCTATTGATTAGGCGCACCTTCGCCATGTTGAACACTTTTCGAGATTCCTCTCAGTTTAAGAGCAGTTTTGAAAATGATGCGGCGGATGATGAGTCGCAGCGAGCGTATTTTCATGATTGTTCCTAAACCGCTCATCGGAATAAGGCAAATGATACGCCATTTGAAAGATATCATCGAGGCGCATCTTTTTCATATCTATTATTTTCTCTAATTCGTTACCGTTTAAGAGCAGTTTCGAATTTACTAAATCGCGGAATTCTGTTTTTTGAAATTTTTGCAATTTTTGGTACTGTTTTTGCTCTAGTTTTTGAACCGTTTGTTGAAACGAGGCGTGTAATACGTCGTTGGAAAGTTATGGACAAGGCGCAACTTTCATATGTATAAATGGTTTTGAGATTCCTTACAGTTTTAAGTTAATTTTGAAAATCATGCGGCGGACGACGAGTGGCAGCGGCCGTTTTTCGCGAAATTTTTACAAACCGGCTGTCGAAATGATTCAAATGATATGCCATTGGAAAGATATTGATGAGACGCAACTTTTTCATGTAGAACACTCTCTCTAATTCCTTACAGTTTAAGAGTAGTTTTAAATTTACCGAAATGCGGACACTCTGTTTTTCGCGACACCCAAATCGACGTGGGTACTTCATCCGACAGAAAACCGAACTGCATCAGACGGTCAAGTGAACTTCATGATTTCTTTTGTCGAACATATATTTTTCTCAGACAAGTTTTTGTTGTCTTTTTTTCAAAAAAATTATGAACAAGAGTGGACCACAAAAACAGGGGCAAGTGAGCTGCGACATATATCGTAGTGAACCGCATGATTCCTTTTTGTCTTCTTTTGTAACTTTTGTGATGAAACACGTGGTACCTCATGGGATGAGTGCAGTGCACATCAGATATGTACTGCAAGGAAAAGCCGAGCGAACTGCGCTGTTCTTTTCTACATTTTTTGTTTAGTTTTTGTGTGGAAGCAAAAGTATGTGTACAACCGGTCTGCATTTCTTTTTACAACCGGTTACTTTTTTATGCATTAGATACAAGAGATGAACTGCAGAGATGCCCTCAACCATTCAAATCACACATTATAAATGAAAATATAAGCACAAAGGAACCTAAATGCAACATGCAGGCGGTGGAGTTGCACTAAGGCTGCAATGAACCCTGTGTACTACATCAGTCAGATGAGTGCACTGCTTCGGACTGAAACCGCACTGCATCAGACAGGCAACGGAAGTGCATGAATGAACCGCGACATGTATCAAAGTGAAATACTAAGCAATATATCAGCACAGAGAAGAGAACAGTACACGATGGAAAACTAAACCGCAGGGACGAGGCAAGTGGACTGCATCTATTTTTCTTCCACACAACAACAGAGTGAGTTGCATAGAAGAATCAACCTTTTCTAATTATAATCTTCCAAAAAAAATTACACTTGGCATCAGAGGGAACTGCTGTGCAAGAGAAGATCACTGCAGCGACGAAACAAGTGAGCTGCACTTCAAAAAGTACCGTTGTTATCTTCAATGCATGTTTAGGGAGAGTTGTACGTCTATGGACTACGAGACGGGGCAAATGTACTGCAATGCTTATTTCTTTAATCCACAGTACAAACACATTAAAATTACAAATGACGGGGGACTTCAAAAAATAAATCCACAATTTTTTTCCGCAGGTGCACTACATGTCCAACCCCCACAGTACTGCGCCTGTACACCCGTGGGACTGCAACCGAAACATGGAAAATGCAAGAATGTCATCCGTGAGCAAAAAGAAGATATAATGAACTACAAAAAGGATACAGTGAAGTGCATGGCAGAAGTTCATCGAGCGGTGGGAGCTCTCGACGGATCCGGTCGCGGCGAATAACAGGTGGTCGAGGGCCGAGCCAGAGAGGAGGAAGGGGGAGCTCCGCCGTTTGTCGGAGGGGAGATGTTGCGGGCGCCGCCGCTGTGCGCCGAGGAGAACAACTTCAGGGCATGTCGTGGCGGCCGCGAACTGCAGGCTGAGCTGCGGTGAGCTTCACACTGGGCCGCAATGAGCTACACGCCAGGTTATCGGCATCATCATCCTGGGGCCATACCCATGTCATTGCCTTTTCTATGGATGCAGGAGCGATGCCTCCACCTAATCTCATCCATAGCGGGTGAATCCCGTCCCCGGCGACCGAATCCTATCTCATGCAGCCACTGAAGTAGAGGGGAGGTGTGGACTCGGGAGGTAGCTTCCCGAATCCGGCGCTCGGCGGGGCTCCGAAGGCTAGTGGGCTCACCCGGGCAGGGGGAGGAAAGGGCATGCGGCCATGGTGGGGTGGATTTGGGTGGCCGTGGGGTACTGGGTGGTTGACGATGAGGATCCCGCCGGATCCATTGGTGGCTGGGCTAGGAGGCAGCCCTGAGCGCCAGCGGCGGCCGGGAGGAGAAGGTGAAGGCAGGAGAAGAGAGTCACGGCGGGGATCTGGTGGTAGAGTTGCTGCTTGGGCGGGTGCCCCTCGCCGGAGAAGGTGGGGAGGTTGGGGGCGACAGCTCGGGGTGGGGCGGGCCATGCGGGAGAAGGTGGGAAGGGTGATGCGGCCGCACGGGGTGAGACGCTGTGCCGGAGAAGGCGGCGCGCGGCAGTGGATCGGGGGGATGTGGGAGGAAGGTGGATGTGTCGAGGGAGGAGTGGGGGAGTTGGGGAGATGGGCCCGATGGGGTGGGATCTTTTTTTGGGTGCGTGCATTTCGCGTCGTGTCGGTTTAGCGGGTTAGGTGGGGTGTTATCAGAATAAGCATTTTTGTTATTAGAATAAGACTCTTAAGGGTGTTATTAGAATAGACCCACCATATATATATATATATATATATATATATATATATATATATATATATATTGTCATATGATCTCTTATGCTAAAGTAACAATTCAATCACAACTACAAGTATGAATCATAAACTTCGTTGAGAACCAACAAACTCTAATCTCAGCCATTGAGGCAATTGCAATTTATCATAACATAGGAAAGAGTCAATATAAGAGCTTTTCATCAAGTCCACATACTCAACTATCATTTAGTCTTTCACAATTGTTAACACTCACGCAATATTGATGGGTATGGAGTTTTAATCTGACACAAAGAAAGATAGGGGCTTATAGTTTTGCCTCCCAACGTTTTACCTCAAGGGTAATGTCAACCATAATAGTTCATGAAAACTCACGTCCAATTAGCTATATATATCTGGATCTTTCCAACACATTGTGCTTGCCAAAGGATAAAACGCAAAAAGAAAGGTGAAGATCACCATGACTCTTATATAAGGTAGAAGATAAAAGTAAAAAATAGGCCCTTCACAGAGGGAAGCAGAGGTTGTCATGCGCTTTTATGGTTGGATGCACAAAATCTTAATGCAAAAGAACGTCACTTTATATTGCCACTTGTGATGTGGACCTTTATTATGCAGTCCGTCGCTTTTATTTCTTCCACATCACAAGATCATATAAAGCTTATTTTCTCCACATTAATAAGTCATACATATTTAGAGAGCAATATTTATTGCTTGCACCGATGACAACTTACTTGAAGGATCTTACTCAATCCATAGGTAGATATGGTGGACTCACATGGCAGAACTGGGTTTAGGGATATTTAGAAGCACAAGTAGTATTTCTACTTGGTGCAGAGAACTTGGCTAGCATGAGAGGGAAAGGCAAGCTCAACATACTGGATGATCCATGACAATATAATTTATCTCAGATGTAAGAAAACATAACCCATTACGTTGTCTTCCTTGTCCAATATCAACTCTTCAGCATGTCATATTTTAGTGAGTGCTCACAATCATAAAAGATGTCCAAGATAGTATATTTATATGTGAAAACCTCTCTTTCTTTATTACTTCCTATTAATTGCAACGGTGACCAAAACTATGTTTGTCAACTCTCAACAACTTTTAATCATCATACTCTATATATGTGAAGTCATTACTCTCCATAAGATCAATATGATCTCTTTTTATTTCTTTTTATTCTTTCTTTTTCTTTTATTCACTCATAATCATAGCAAGATAATCAAGCCCTTGACTCAACACTAATCTTTATTATATAGCTCACGGACTCGATTACAAAGAGGGATCATAAAGCAAAACTCACAACTAGATCCTACTAAAACTTTATTCTACTAGATCAAGATATTACCAAAAGGATCGAACTAAGAAAACGGTAAAGATAAAAGTGATGGTGATACGATACCGGGGCACTCCCCCAAGCTTGGCAGTTGCCAAGGGGAGTGCCCATACCAGATACCCAGTTCTTCTTTGTTGGTGAAGAAGGTGGAGTTGTTGATGATGGATAGTCGCACATCAAGCGTAGGAGGTCCTCCAACTTGCGAATAATGCCCTTGAGTGCGATGATATGCTCCTTCAACAAAATATTTTCATGTGTGAGATACTTGTTTTGTATACGAGCTAACTCAATCATCTTGAAAGCTTCGATCTCAGTTGGGGTAAGAAGATTGTGATCAAGTTGAAGGATGTCTTCTGCTGCCGGAATTTGGTCCTCTATGGCCTTCTTGATCCCTTCATCCTTATTGATCTCCATAGGTTCTTCCCTCTTCAGTTATACCTTCATTAGCCAAGCATCTTTGTCACCATTGTTGGAGGAGGGGGATGACATGATGCCTGGCCTTGACAACCTTGACAGAAAACAGCTCGAAACAAGAACAGAGGATATTTGCGTGGTACGGTGGTCAAAACCTTCGGGAGATTATATAATGATTTTTTACCAACCAAAAGAAGTATCTTGCAAGAAAACGGAGTCCGGAGAGCACACGAGGTGCCATCAAGGCAGGGGGCACGCCCAGGGGGGTAGGGCATGCCCTCCACCCTTGTGGAAGCCTCGTGTCCTTCCTGGACTACTTCTTGTTTTCCTATTTTCTTAAATATTCCAAAACAAAGAAATATTGCCATTAGAACTGTTTTGGAGTCGGTTTACTTACCGTACCACGTACCTATTCCTTTTTGGAGTCTGAAACGTTCCGGAAAGTGTCCCTTATGTATTCCTCCAGGGTTACGGTTTCAATAATATTAGTTTCAACATTTATGGGATTACCTGAGATATAATGTTTGATTCTTTGACCATTCACCACCTTCGGATTTGTGCCTTCGAAGTTGTTGATTTTTATAGCACCGGAATGATAGACCTCCTCAATAATGTAAGGACCTTCCCATTTAGAGAGAAGTTTGCCTGCAAAAAATCTTAAACTAGAGTTGTATAGCAATACATAATCACCTACATTAAACTCACGCTTTTGTATGCTTTTGTCATGCCATCTTTTAACTTTTTCTTTAAACAGTTTGGCATTCTCATAGGCTTGGGTTCTCCATTCATCCTGTGAGCTAATGTCAAATGACCTCTTCTCATCGGCAAGTTTAAAATCATAATTGAGCTCTTTAATGGCCCAATATTAATATGCCTTATGTTCTAGCTCAAGAGGTAAGTGACATGCTTTGCCATAAACCATTTTATACGGAGACATACCCATAGGATTTTTATATGCAGTTCTATAGGCCCATAATGCATCATCAAGTTTCTTGGACCGATTCTTCCAGGATCTATTAACAGTCTTTTGCAA
Organism: Triticum aestivum; assembly: GCF_018294505.1. Classification (NCBI taxonomy): domain Eukaryota; kingdom Viridiplantae; phylum Streptophyta; class Magnoliopsida; order Poales; family Poaceae; genus Triticum; species Triticum aestivum. Next base: position 706,752,991 of record NC_057806.1, read on the forward strand.
AATTAATTTGAGCTCTCTATTACTCAATTCTACTTGACCACTGGACTGTGGGTGATAAGGAGATGCAATTCTATGGTTAACATCATACTTAGCAAGCATTTTACTAAAAGCAGCATGAATAAAATGTGAACCACCGTTGGTCATTAAATATCTAGGGACCCCAAACCTCGGAAAAATAACTTCTTTAAGCATCTTAATAGAGGTGTTATGATCAGAACTACTAGTTGGAATAGCTTCTACCCACTTAGTAACATAATCAATAGCAACGAAAATATGTGTATACCCGTTAGAGGAAGGAAAAGGTCCCATATAATCAAAGCCCCAAACATCAAATGGTTCAATAACCAGTGAATAATTCATAGGCATTTCTTGACGTCTACTAATATTACCAATTCTTTGACATTCATCACAAGACAAGACAAACTTACGGGCATCCTTGAAGAGAGTATGCCAATAAAAACCGGATTGCAATACCTTATGTGTAGTTCTATCTCCAGCATGGTGTCCTCCATAAGCCTCGAAGTGACACTTGCGTAGGATATGTTCCTGTTCATGCTCAGGTACACAACGTCTAATAATACCATCTACTCCTTCTTTATAAAGATGTGGGTCATCCCAAAAGTAATGTCTCTAATCATAGAAGAACTTTTTCTTTTGCTGGTATGTGAAACTAGCTGGTATAAATTTAGCAACAATATAATTAGCACAATCAGCATACCATGGAGCAGTTCGAGAAGCATTTATGACATTTAATTGTTCATCAGGAAAGCTATCATCAATAGGTAGTGGGTCATCAAGAACATTTTCTAACCTAGACAAGTTGTCTGCAACGGGGTTCTCAGCTCCCTTTCTATCAATAATATGCAAATCAAATTCTTGTAGCAGGAGAACCCATCTAATAAGCCTAGGTTTAGCATCTTTCTTTTCCATAAGGTATATAATAGCAGCATGATCAGTGTGAATAGCTACTTTAGAATCAACAATATAAGGTCTGAACTTATCACAAGCAAATACAACTGCTAAGAATTCCTTTTCAGTGGTAGCATAATTTCTCTGGACATTGTCTAGAGTTTTACTAGCATATTGAATAACATTTAATTTCTTATCAACTCTTTGCCCTAGAATAGCACCTACAATATAATCACTAGCATCACACATAATTTCAAAGGGTAAATTCCAATCAGGTGGCTGAACAATAGGTGCAGAAATCAATGCTTTCTTAAGTATTTCAAATGCTTCTACACAATCATCATCAAAGACAAAATGAATATATTTTTGTAATAGGTTAGTCAGAGGCCGAGAAATTTTTGAGAAGTCCTTAATGAACCTCCTATAAAAACCAGCATGACCAAGGAAACTTCTTATACCTTTGATGTCCTTGGGACACGACATCTTTTCAATAGCATCGATTTTAGCTTTATCAACTTCAATACCTCTTTCAGAAATTTTATGCCTCAAGACAATACCTTCATTAACCATAAAATGGCACTTCTCCCAGTTCAAGACAAGATTAGTTTCTTCACATCTCTGCAAAACTCGATCAAGGTTGCTCAAGCAATCATCAAAAGAGGATCCATAAACAGAGAAATCATCCATGAAAACCTCACAAATCTTTTCACAAACGTCAGAGAATATAGCCATCATGCATCTTTGAAAGGTAGCAGGTCCATTACATAAACCAAAAGGCATACGTCTATAAGCAAAAGTACTGAAAGGGCAAGTAAAAGTGGTCTTTGCTTGATCATCAGCTGACACAGGTATTTGAGAGAAGCCAGAGTAACCATCTAGAAAGCAAAAATGTGTGTGTTTGGATAATATTTCTAGCATTTGAGAAATAAAAGTCAAAGGGTAATGATCTTTTTTAGTAGCTTTATTTAATTTTCGGAAATCAATTACCATCCTATAACCTGTAATAATTCTTTGCGGGGTCAATTCATCTTTATCATTAGGAACAACAGTAATACCTCCCTTCTTAGGGACACAATGGACAGGACTTACCCACTGACTATCGGCAACGGGATAAATTATACCTGCCTCAAGGAGCTTTAATATTTCCTTTCTTACCACTTCTTTCATCTTAGAATTCAGCCGTCGTTGGTGATCAATAACTGGTTTAGCGTCTTTCTCCAAATTTATTTTGTGTTGACATAGAGTGGGACTAATGCCCTTAAGATCATCAAGAGTATATCCAATAGCAGCACGGTGCTTCTTCAGAGTTTTCAATAATTTCTCTTCCTCCTTCAATGAAAGGTTAGCACTAATAATAACAGGATATATCTTCTTTTCATCAAGATAAGCATATTTAAGAGTATCGGGTAATGGTTTAAGCTCAACACAAGATCACCCTTGGGTGGAGGAGGATCCCCTGGGATTTCAACGAGCAAGTTGTGTTTCAGAATAGGTCCCTATTTAAAGAATACTTCATCTATTTCCCTTCTTTCATTCATGAATAGATCATTTTCATGGTCTAGTAAATATTGTTCTAAAGGATCAGTAGGAGGCACGGCAATAGAAGCAAGACCAATAATTTCATCTTTACTAGGCAATTCCTCATCACGGGGCTGTTGATACGTCTCCGTTGTATCTACTTTTCCAACCACTTTTGCCCTTGTTTTGGACTCTAACTTGCATGATTTGAATGGAACTAACCCGGACTGACGTTGTTTTCAGCAGAATTACCATGGTGTTATTTATGTGCAGAAACAAACATTCTCGGAATGACTTGAAACTTTACGGAGCGACTTTTCAGAAAATATAAAAAATACCTGCAAAAGATGAAGGCTAGGGGCCCACCACCTCTCCACGAGAGTGGGGGCGCGCCTGCCCCCCTAGGGCGTGCCCCCTACCTCGTGGGCCCCCTGTTGCCTCTCCGACTCCAACTCCAACTCCATATATTGTGTTTCGGGGAGAAAAAAATCAGAGAGAAGAAATCATCGTGTTTTACGATACAGAGCCTCCGCCAAGCCCTAAAACCTATCGGGAGGGCTGACCTGGAGTCCGTTCAGGGCTCCAGAGAGGGGGATCCATCGCCATCGTCATCATCAACCATCCTCCATCACCAATTTCATGATTCTCACCGCCGTGCGTGGGTAATTCCATCATAGGCTTGCTGGACGGTGATGGATTGGATGGGATCTATCATGTAATCGAGTTAGTTTTGTTAGGGTTTGATCCCTACTGTCCACTATGTTCTGAGATTGATGTTGCTATGACTTTGCCATGCTTAATGCTTGTCACTAGGGCCCGAGTGCCATGATTTCAGATCTGAACCTATTATGTTTTCATAAATATATGAGAGTTCTTGATCCTATCTTGCAAGTCTATAGTCACCTATTATGTGTTATGATCCGTTAACCCCGAAGTGACAATAATCGGGATACTTACCGGTGATGACCGTAGTTTGAGGAGTTCATGTATTCACTATGTGTTAATGCTTTGTTCCGGTACTCTATTAAAAGGAGGCCTTAATATCCCTTAGTTTCCGTAAGGACCCCGCTGCCACGGGAGGGTAGGACAAAAGATGTCATGCAAGTTCTTTTCCATAAGCATGTATGACTATATTCGGAATACATGCCTACATTACATTGATGAACTAGAGATAGTTCTGTGTCACCCTAGGTTATGACTGTTACATGATGAACCGCATCCGACATAATTCTCTATCACCGATCCATTGCCTATGAGCTTTTCATATATTGTTCTTCGCTTATTTACTTTCCCATTGCTATTGCTATCATCACTACAAGATACCAAAAACATTACTTTTACTATTGTTACCTTTTTCTACCATTACCACAACTATCATATTACTTTGCTACTAAATACTTTGCTGCAGATATTAAGTTTCCAGGTGTGGTTGAATTGACAACTCAGCTGCTAATACTTGAGAATATTCTTTGGCTCCCTTGTGTCGAATCAATAAATTTGGGTTTAATACTCTACCCTCGAAAACTGTTGTGATCCCCTATACTTGTGGGTTATCAAGACTATTTTCTGGCGCCGTTGTCGGGGAGCATAGCTCCATTCTTTGAGTCACTTGGGATATATATATCTTCTTATCATTATGAAGAACTTGAGAGATTCGAAAACCAAGATCTATCCCTCAACTACGAGGGGAGGTAAGGAACTACCATCTAGCTCTGCACTTGATTCACCTTCTGTTATGAGTAAGTTTGCGACACCTACACCTACCTCTGCTATTCCTTCTGATATGTCGCATGTTATTGATGATGCCACTTCTGCTATGCATGATACATATGATGAAACTACTTCTATGCCTGATACTACTGTGCCACTTAGTGATTTTCTTGATGAACAACTTGCTAGGGCTAGAGAGATTGAAAATATTGAATCTGATGATACTGATGAAAGTGATGATGAAGAATCACTTGCTATTCCTAAGGGTTATGTTTTTGATCAAGAAGCTTCTTTAGCTATTTTAGCTTGCAAAAATAGAAATGAACTCAAAAGATTATTAGCTAAATGGAGTAAGCAATCTCTAAATGCTAGAATGAAACCTGACCCTGCTTTCGCTACTTCACCTATCTTTGTTACTCATAAGGATTATGAATTCTCTGTTGATCCTAATATAATTACTTTGGTTGAATCTAATCCTTTTCATGGTTATGAATCTGAAACTGTTGTGGCACATCTTACTAAATTAAATGATATAGCTACCCTGTTCACTAAAGATGAGAGAACTCATTACTTTTACATCCTTAAAATATTTCCGTTCTCATTAAAGGGTGATGCTAAGATATGGTTTAATTCTCTTGATTCTGGTTGTGTGCGTAGTCCCCAGGATATGATTTATTACTTCTCTGCTAAATGTTTCCCTGCTCATAAGAAACAAGCTGCTTTAAGGGATATATATAATTTTGTGCAAATTGAAGAAGAGAGTCTCCCACAAGCTTGGGGGAGGCTTCTCCAATTACTTAATGCTTTGCCTGATCATCCTCTTAAGAAAAATGAAATACTTGATATCTTTTATAATGGACTAACCGATGCCTCCAGAGATTACCTGGATAGTTGTGCTAGTTCTGTTTTCAGGGAAAGAACACTGATGAAGCTGAAATTCTATTGAATAATATGTTGACAAATGAAAATAACTGGACACCTCCGGAGCCAATTCCTGAGCCTATTCCTAAACCAACTCCGAAGAAGAGGGGTATTATATTTCTCAGTCCTGAAGATATGCAAGAGGCAAAGAAATCTATGAAAGAAAAATGTATTAAACCTGAAGATGTTAAGAATTTACCTCCTATTGAAGAAATACATGGTCTTAATTTACCGCCTGTTGAAGAAACATATGATCTTAATCCTTCACCTATTGAAGAAACGCATGGTCTTGATAACCCGACACAGGTAGTAAAGGTAAATTATCTCTATAGATATGATAAAGCTCAAATCCCATTTACTAAGTTTGCTAGCCCATCCTTAGATGAGTTTGACAATTTCATTGTTAAACAAGAAAATTTTAATGCTTATTTTGGTAGACAATTGAAATACAATTCAAATATGCTTGAACACTTGGGTGATTATATGGCTAATGTCAAAGGTGAACTTAAACTTATTAGTAAACATGCTTCTATGGTTACCACTCAAGTAGAACAAGTTATTAAAGCTCAAAATGATTTGCTTAATGAATTGAATAGTAAAGATAATGATAATGCTGGTAGAGTGGCTACTAGAACTGGTAGAATGACTAGGGAACCTTTGTATCCTGAAGGCCACCCTAAGAGAATAGAGCAAGATTCTCAGAGAAATAATATAGATGCACCTAGTTCTTCTAAAAAGAAGAAAAAGAAAAATGATAGGACTTTGCATGCTTCTAGTGATCCTATTGTTGAAACACCTGAGAATCCAAATGATATTTCTATTTCTGATGCTGAAACTCAATCTGGTAATGAACCTGAAACTAGTGATAATGTTAATAATAATGTTCATGATGATGCGAAACCTAGTAATGATAATGATATAGAAATTGAACCTGCTGTAGATCTTTATAACCCACAATCAAAAAATCAACGTTATGAAAAAAAGATTTTGTTGCTAGAAAACATGGTAAAGAAAGAGAGCCTTGGGTTCAGAAACCCATGCCTTTTCCTCCCAAACCATCCAAGAAAAAGGATGATGAGGATTTTGAGCGCTTTGCTGAAATGATTAGACCTATCTTTTTGCGTATGCGATTAACTGATATACTCAAAACCAATCCTTATGCTAAGTACATGAAAGATATTACTACAAATAAAAGTAAGATACTAGAAGCTGAAATTTCCACCATGCTTGCTAATTATACTTTTAAGGGTGGAATACCAAAGAAACTTGGAGATCCAGGAGTAACCGTTATACCATGCTCTATTAAAAGAAACTATGTTAAAACTGCTTTATGTGATCTTGGAGTCGGTGTTAGTGTTATGCCTCTCTCTTTATATCGTAGACTTGATTTGAATAAGTTGACACTTACTGAAATATCTTTGCAAATGGCTGATAAATCAACTGCTATACTTGTCGGTATTTGTGAGAATGTGCCCGTCAGAGTTGCAAACGTTACTATTTTAACGGACTTTGTTAGTCTTGATATTCCCGAGGACGATGGTATGTCTATTATTCTTGGAAGACCCTTTTTGAATACTGTAGGGGCTGTTATTGATTGCACTAAAGGCAATGTCACTTTTCATGTTAATGGTAATGAGCATACAGTACACTTTCCGAGGAAACAACCTCAAGTTCATCGTATCAACTCTATTGGAAAAATTCCATCGATTATATTTGGAGGTCTTGAATTTCCTCTTCCTACTGTCAAGAAGAAATACGATATTCTTATTATTGGGGATGTGCATATCCCCGTTGAGGTAACATAGTGTTGTTCGAAATTTCTCCGGTTCCATGTTATTCGGAAAGAGTTCGTTAACAAGACTTGATCAATCGTGTTAGTGGATTCCTTTTGATGATCATGAGATGGATGAAATTAGAGAGCACAACCTTCTATGCCCCACTTTTACTTTCTGTTATTTATATTAAATAAAATAAAATAAATATTTTTCTCTCTGTTATCTGATTATCCGTGCAATATAAAAATACCTCGAAAATAAAAGTTCTCCAAATGCCCTGAAATTTAAATATGATTTTTTTCCAGAATATTTGAGAATATTTGGCACAAAGAACACAGCAGGGGCCAACCACCTTCCCACGAGGGTGGAGGGCGCGCCCTACCCCCCTGGGCACGCCCCCTGCCTCGTGGGCCCATGGTGGCCCTCCTCCACTTATTCCTGCACCCACACACTTCATCTTCCTCCCACAAACATGAATATCCAGCTCAAGCACGAGTTCTAGCTCACTTTGCTGCCATTTTCGATCTCCTTGCTCAAAGCACCTCTCACAAAACTGCTTGGGGAGATTGTTCCTTGGTATGTGACTCCTCCATTGGTCCAATTAGTTTTTGTTCTAGTGCTTTATTCATTGAAATTTTTTGCTGCTTAGGTGACCCTATTCTTGAGCTTGCATGTCAAATTTATATGGTCATGAGTAGTTTTGATGCATGATATAGGCCCTAGACACTTGTAGGAGTAGTTGCTATCAATATTATTGAGTTTGGTTTACTTTTATTTTGAAGTTACTAAAAATTTCAGAATTTTTCAGAGGAAGAAAAATGCTTAGGAAAATGTTCCAAGGTGGTTCTTGAAGGAAGCAAGGACCCAGGCTTGCAATGTGTGATGCTGATGACGAGCCACCAAGAGACGCTCCAGTGCGTCCTTGTGAATGACCCTCTGAGAACTTTATGGATCGAGCGGAAATTAAGGAAGAATTAAACTCATATTTGTGTAACGCTGATCTTGTGAGCTTTGAGGAAGAGAAGTGCAGCCAGTATCACAACCTCACCAGTACCTTTGTGAGGAGGTTTGAATTTTCAACTTCACGTAATTCTCCAACTGTCCTGTTTGATCTTTATGACAAATCTTACACTATGGACTTAGAGGATTTTACCACTGCTTGCAAACTTCCACAATGGGGTAGTATAAGGGATCCTCGCAAATCTGAATTTAGAGATTTTCTTGCTAGCATAACTGTGGGAGAATCTAGAGATATTACAGAAGCTACCATAGGGAGCATTCACTTTCCTGCTATACATTACTTTGCTCTCTTCATAGGTAGATGAATTAAAGGTAAAGATGAGGCATGTCACATGTGTGTCCCCGATCTTAGTATTCTTAGGAGTGCTATGTTAGGAGACAAATCATATAATTTGGGAGCCATTGTTGCACGTAGGTTGCATCTTAATAGACTTAATGGAGATTTCTTTGGTGGAATTTATGCAACCCGCATAGCTAATTTTCTTGGTGTAGCCCTACGTGAAGATGATATTGAATTACCTCCTGCTTATCTAGATTTTAATGCTATGGTTCACCACCGGTTTGTCGAGAGGAACGAATCACCTCTCCAGCATCGACTAATCTTTGACAGACGTCGTGCTGTCCGTATTACTCTCCCTGCTCCTGCCTTCTTTGATTATCAGGCAAGAGGAGGATATACTATTACCATAGAGGAGGCAGATGAGTACGAGAGGAGAGAGGAGGCCACTCGTCGCCATGATGCAGCTCAGCAGGCGATTGCTGCTGCATCGCAGTATGACCCCAGCTACTATGGATATCCGCCAAGCCAGCTGTGGCCATAGACCAACTTAGGCCAAAAGCCTAAGCTTGGGGGAGTACGTATTTCCCATCGACATTACATTTATGTTCACACACTCATTGCTAGATGTCGGTGCTCATACTTTTTCATTGTATCATCCATGCTAGTTTATTTCCCTTTTTTATGCTTTCTTCTTGTTTGTTTAATAAACCTTAAGAAAAATCAAAAAAATTAGTTGTTGCTTTTAGTTAGTTTACTTTCCATGCTTGTAGTAGTAATTAAAAAGAAAACCCAAAAAGATTTCCTGTTCTTCTTTTGCTTGTTGGGAGCTTTCCCGTGTAAATAGTTTTATTTCTTTTCTTTTCTTTGGGGGTCGATAGGTGAAGACCATAATTAAATTGTTGAAGTGGCTCTTATATGCATTATTGTTGATCTGACAAAAGAGCCCATATTGCCTTGTCTTCTCCTGTTTATTGAATGCCTGCAGATTCCTGCTTAGTCCAATGCACATGCACTATTATTATTATTCACATCGTTCGGTCGTTCAAGTGAAAGGCAATTATGATGATATATGATGGACTGGTTGAGAAGAGAAAAGCTGGTATGAACTCGACCTCTTTTGTTTTTGTAAATATGGTTAGTTCATCGTTCTTGATTCAGCCTATTATGAATAAACATGTTTGCAATGACAACTAGAGATCATAGTTTCTTATGCCATGCTTGATTAGCTATGAGTTATAATGGTTTACCTTGTGTGCCAACATGCTATTAAAATGGTTATGATGTGGTATGATACGGTGGTATCCTCCTCTGAATGATTTAAGTGACTTGACTTGGCACATGTTCACGCATGTAGTTGAAACAAAATCAACATAGCCTTCACGATATTTATGTTCATGGTAGATTATATCCTACTCATGCTTGCATTCGGTGTTGATTAATTTTAATGCATGTTCATGACTGTTGTCGTTCTCTAGCTGGTCGCTTCCTAGTCTTTTGCTAGCCTTCACCTGTACTAAGCGGAAATACTGCTTGTGCATCCAATCCCTTAAACCCCAAAGTTATTCCACATGAGTCCACTATACCTACCTATATACGGTATCTACCTGCCGTTCCAAGTAAATTTGTATGTGCCAAACTCTAAACCTTCAAGTAAATATCCTGTTTTGTATGCTCAAATAGCTCATGTATCAACTAGGGCTGTCAGTATCTTCCATTTTAGGTGGGTTATTCTCAAGAGGAGTGGACTCCGCTCCTCACTCACGAGATAAATGACTGGTCACCGGGATGCCCACTCCCATGCTTAATGCAAACTAAATCAAAATAATTGCAAACAAAACTCCCCCTGGGACTCTTGTTAGTTGGAGGCACTATTTGTTTCGAGCAAGCCATGGATTGATGCTTGTTGGTGGAAGGGGGAGTATAAACTTTACAATTCTGTTTTGGAACCGCCTATAATGTGTGTAGCATGGAAGATATCGCCATCTCTTGGTTGTTATGTGGACAATGAAAGTATAACGCTCAAAATATTATTCCTCTATTTCAAAACCGAGCTCTGCCACCTCTACAAAACCCTGCTTCCCTCTGCAAAGGGCCTATCTATTTACTTTTATGCTGAGTCATCATCCTCTTATTAAAAAGCACCAGTTGGGGAGTACCGCTGTCATTTGCATTCATTATTGTTAGTTTACATTGAGTATGACTTGAGTGGATCTCTTTTACCATGAATTACAATGTCTAGTCAGTCCTTGGTCTTTAAAGGTGCTCTGCATTTATGTTTTGCGGTCTCAGAAAGGGCTAGCGTGATACCATCTTGTTATATCATATTATGATTGTTTTGAGAAACTGTTGTCATTCGAGATTTATTATTATGGATCGCTAGTTGATTATGCTATTGATATGAGTAAACTTGAGACCTATGTGTTATTGTGAATGTGGTTAGTTATAATCTTTGCTGAAAACTTGAATGCTGGCTTTACATATTTACAACAACAAGAGCAAATAGAGTTTGTAAAAGTTTTTCTTTATCACTTTCAGTTTATCAACTGAATTGCTTGAGGATAAGCAAAGATTTAAGCTTGGGGGAGTTGATACGTCTCCGTCGTATCTACTTTTCCAAACACTTTTGCCCTTGTTTTGGACTCTAACTTGCATGATTTGAATGGAACTAACCCGGACTGACACTGTTTTCAGCAGAATTACCATGGTGTTATTTATGTGCAGAAACAAACGTTCTCAGAATGAACTGAAACTTCACGGAGCGACTTTTCAGAAAATATGAAAAATACCTGCAAAAGATGAAGGCCAGGGGGCCCACCACCTCTCCACGAGGGTGGGGGCGCGCCTGCCCCCCTAGGGCGTGCCCCCTACCTCGTGGGCCCCCTGTTGCCTCTCCGACTCCAACTCCAACTCCATATATTGTGTTTTGGGGAGAAAAAAATCAGAGAGAAGAAATCATCGCGTTTTACGATACAGAGCCGCCTCCAAGCCCTAAAACCTCTCGGGAGGGCTGATCTATAGTCCGTTCAGGGCTCCGGAGAGGGAAATCCGTCGCCATCATCATCATCAACCATGCTCCATCACCAATTTCATGATGCTCACCGCCGTGCGTGAGTAATTCCATCATAGGCTTGCTGGACGGTGATGGGTTGGATGGGATCTATCATGTAATCGAGTTAGTTTTGTTAGGGTTTGATCCCTAGTGTCCACTATGTTTTGAGATTGATGTTTCTATGACTTTGCCATACTTAATGCTTGTCACTAGGGCCCGAGTGCCATGATTTCAGATCTGAACCTATTATGTGATCATCAATATATGAGAGTTCTTGATCCTATCTTGCAAGTCTATAGTCACCTATTATGTGTTATGATCCGTTAACCCCGAAGTGACAATAATCGGGATACTTACCGGTGATAACCGTAGTTTGAGGAGTTCTTGTATTCACTATGTGTTAATGCTTTGTTCGGATACTCTATTAAAAGGAGGCCTTAATATCCCTTAGTTTCCGTAAGGACCCCGCTGCCACGGGAGGGTAGGACAAAAGATGTCATGCAAGTTCTTTTCCATAAGCACGTATGACTATATTCGGAATACATGCCTACATTATATCAATGAACTGGAGCTAGTTCTGTGTCACCCTAGGTTATGACTGTTTACATGATGAACCGCATCTGGCATAATTCTCTATCACCGATCCATTGCCTACGAGCTTTTCATATATTGTTCTTCGCTTATTTACTTTCCCGTTGCTATTGCTATCATCACTACAAAATACCAAAAACATTACTTTTCCTACTGTTACCTTTTGCTACCGTTACGACTACTATAATATTACTTTGCTACTAAATACTTTGCTGCAGATATTAAGTTTCCAGGTGTGGTTGAATTGCCAACTCAGCTGCTAATACTTGAGAATATTCGTTGGCTCCCCTTGTGTCGAATCAATAAATTTGGGTTGAATGCTCTACCCTCGAAAACTGTTGTGATCCCCTGTACTTGTGGGTTATCACTTTGCTACTAAACACTTTGCTGCAGATACTAATTTTCCAGGTGTGGTTGAATTGACAACTCAGCTACTAATACTTGAGAATATTCTGTGGCTCCCCTTGTGTCGAATCAAGAAATTTGGGTTGAATACTCTACCCTCGAAAACTGTTGTGATCCCCTATACTTGTGGGTTATCAAGACTATTTTCTGGCGCCGTTGCCGGGGAGCATAGCTCTATTCTTTGAGTCACTTGGTATTTATATCTGCTTATCATTATGAAGAACTTGAAAGATCCAAGAACCAAGATTTATCCCTCAACTACGAGGGGAGGTAAGGAACTGCCATCTAGCTCTGCACTTGATTCACCTTCTGTTTTGAGTAAGCTTGCGACACCTAAACCTACTGATATTCGTTCTGATATGTCGCATGTTATTGATGATGCCACTTCTGCTATACATGATACTTATAATGAAACTACTTCTATGCTTGATACTACTGTGCCACTTAGTGAATTTCTTGACGAATAACTTGCTAGGGCTAGAGAGATTGAAAATATTGAATTTGATAATGCTGATGAAAGTGACGATGAAGACTTGTGTGTTATTCCTAAGGGTTATGTTTATGATAAAGAAGCTTCTTTAGCTATTTTAGCTTGCAAAGATAGATACGAACTCAAGAGGTTATTAGCTAAATGGAATCAGCAATCTCTAAATGCTAGAATGAAACCCGACCCTGCTTTTGCTACTTCACCTATCTGTGTTACTGATAAGGATTATGAATTCTCTGTTGATCCTGATATAATTACTTTGGTTGAATATGATCCTTTTCATGGCTATGAATCTGAAACTGTTGTGGCAAATCTTACTAAATGAAATGATATTGCCGCCCTATTCACTAAAGATGAGAGAACTCGCTACTTTTATATCCTTAAAATATTTCCGTTCTCATTAAAGGGTGATGCTAAGATATGGTTTAATTCTCTTGATCCTAGTTGTGTGCGTAGTCCCTAGGATATGATTTATTACTTCTCTGCTAAATATTTCCCTGCTCATAAGAAACAAGCTGCTTTAAGGGATATATATAATTTTGTGCAAATTGAAGAAGAGAGTCTCCCACAAGCTTGGGGGAGGCTTCTCCAATTACTTAATGCTTTGCCTGATCATCCTCTTAAGAAAAATGAAATACTTGATATCTTTTATAATGGACTAACCGATGCCTCCAGAGATTACCTGGATAGTTGTGCTAGTTCTGTTTTCAGGGAAAGAACACTGATGAAGCTGAAATTCTATTGAATAATATGTTGACAAATGAAAATAACTGGACACCTCCGGAGCCAATTCCTGAGCCTATTCCTAAACCAACTCCGAAGAAGAGGGGTATTATATTTCTCAGTCCTGAAGATATGCAAGAGGCAAAGAAATCTATGAAAGAAAAAGGTATTAAACCTGAAGATGTTAAGAATTTACCTCCTATTGAAGAAATACATGGTCTTAATTTATCGCCTGTTGAAGAAACATATGATCTTAATCCTTCACCTATTGAAGAAACGCATGGTCTTGATAACCCGACACAGGTCGTAAAGGTAAATTATCTCTATAGATATGATAAAGCTCAAATCCCATTTACTAAGTTTGCTAGCCCATCCTTAGATGAGTTTGACAATTTCATTGTTAAACAAGAAAATTTTAATGCTTATTTTGGTAGACAATTGAAATACAATTCAAATATGCTTGAACACTTGGGTGATTATATGGCTAATGTCAAAGGTGAACTTAAACTTACTAGTATGTATGCACGTGCGATGCACGTCAAAGTAAGTGTTTTTGGTGAAAGGAAAAAAGCATTAGGGTACGCTGCAAAACAAGGAAATACGAAATAATACACTATGCATGAATGCAACAACGAATATTATTGTTGTAAAAATATATGTTAGAAGAGTGTAATTTCTATTGATTGGTGACAGAGTTGTAAAAAACAAAGGAAAATAACCAGCGGGATCCAAATTCATTAACTGTTTAATTTAGATTTCTTCTCTCTTTGGTTCCGTTTCTAGACCCATCTCAAGCCATCAAGCACGTCCTCTGACCGCAGCATGGCCTGAGCAGCAGCACCTCTTTATAACGTGATGGTTCTAGAATATACTGTAGGCAGCTGATGGGTAATGTTCATGCGAATCCCATTGCTTTCAACCGTTAGATTGAGAATACCAACGGTCAGGATTGATGCTCTGGACACATTCAAAACTCATACACTATATAGTGGTATAGATTAGTAAACATGCTTCTATGGTTACCACTCAAGTAGAACAAGTACTTAAAGCTCAAAATGATTTGCTCAATGAATTGAATAGTAAGAATAATGATTATGCTATTAGAGTGGCTACTAGAACTGGTAGAATGACTCAGGAATCTTTGTATCCTAAAGGCCACCCTAAGAGAATTGAGAAAGATTCTTAGAGAAATAGTATATAGATGCACCTAGTCCTTCTAAAAGGAAGAAAATGAAAAATGATAGGACTTTGCATGCTTCTAGTGAACCTATTACTGAAACACCTAAGAATCCAAATGATATTTCTATTTCTGATGCTGAAACGACAATATGGTAATGAACCTGAAACTAGTAATAAGGTTAATGATAATGTTCATGATGATGCTCAACCTACTAATGATAATGATATAGAAATTGAACCTGCTGTTGATCTTGATAACCCACAATCAAAGAATCAACGTTATGATAAGAAAGACTTTGTTGCTAGGAAACACGGTAAAGAAAGAGAACCATGGGCTCAAAAACCCATGCCTTTTCCTCCCAAACCATCCAAGAAAAAGGATGGTGAGGATTTTGAGCGCTTTCCTGAAATGATTAGACCTATCTTTTTGCGTATGCGGTTAACTGATATGCTCAAAATGAATCCTTATGCTAAGTATATGTAAGATATTGTTACAAATAAGAGAAAGATACTGGAAGCTGAAATTTCCACCATGCTTGCTAATTATACTTTTAAGGGTGGAATACCAAAGAAACTTGGAGATCCCCGTGTACCAACTATACCATGCTCAATTAAAAGAAACTATGTTAAAACTGCTTTATGTGATCTTGGAGCCAGTGTTAGTGTTATGCCTCTCTCTTTATATCGTAGACTTTATTTGAATAAGTTGACACCTACTGAAATATCTTTGCAAATGGCTGATAAATCAACTGCTATACCTGTCGGTATTTGTGAGGATGTGCCTGTTGTAGTTGCAAACGTTACAATTTTAACAGACTTTGTTATTCTTTTCCCGAGGACGATAGTATGTCTATTATTCTTGGAAGACCCTTTTTGAATACTGCAAGGGCTGTTATTGATTGCACTAAAGGCAATGCCACTTTTCATGTTAATGGTAATGAGCACACGCATTCCGATGAAACAACCTCAAGTTCATAGTATCAACTCTATTGGAAAAATTCCATCGATTATATTTGGAGGTTTTGAATTTCCCTTCCTACTGTCAAGAAGAAATATGATATTCTTATTTTTGGGGATGTGCATATCCCCGTTGATGTAACATAGTGTTATTCGAAATTTCTCTGGTTCCATGTTATTCGGAATGAGTTTGTTAACAAGACTTGATCAACCTTGTTAGTGGATTCCTTTTGATGATCATGAGATGGATGAAACTAGAAAGCACAACCTTCTGTACCTTCCTATTACTTTCTTTTATTTATATTAAATAAAATAAAAATAGTATTTTCTGTCTATTATCTGAATTATCCGTGCAATATAAAAATACCCCGAAAATAAAAGTTCTCCAAATGCCCTGAAATTTAAATATGATTTTTTCTGGAATATTTGAGAATATTTGGCACTAAGAACACAGCAGGAGGAGCTGGCACCTGGCCACGAGGGTCAGGGGCACGCCCTACCCCCCTGGGCACGCCCCCCTGCCTCGTGGGCCCACGTTGGCCCTCCTCCAGTTATCCTTTCACCCACACACTCCTTCTTCCTCCCACAAACATGAACAACCAGCTCAAACCCGAGTCCAAGCTCGTTTTGCTGCCATTTTCGATCTCCTTGCTCAAAGCACCTCTCACAAAACTGCTTGCGGAGATTGTTCCTTGGTATGTGACTCCTCCATTGGTACAATTAGTTTTTGTTCTAGTGCTTTATTCATTGCAAATTTGTGCTGCCTAGGTGACCATGTTCTTGAGCTTGCATGTCAAATTTATATGGTTCCAAGTAGTTTTGATGCATGATATAGGCTCTAGGCGCTTGTAGGAGTAGTTGCTATCAATATTATTGAGTTTAGTTTACTTTTATTTTGAAGTTACTAAAAAAATTCAGAATTTTTCAGAGGTAGAAATATGCTTAGGAAAATGTGCCAGGGTGGTTCTTCGAGGAAGCAAGGACCCAGGCTTGCAATGCGTGATGCTGATGGTGAGCCACCAAGAGATGCTCTAGTGCATCCTTGTAAATGGCCTTCTGAGAACTTTATGGATCGAGCGGGAATTAAGGAAGAATTTAACACATATTTTCGTACCGCTGATCTTGTGAGCTTCGAGGAAGAGAAGTGCAGCCAGTATCACAATCTCACTAGTTCCTTTGTGAGGAGGTTTGAATTTTCATCTTCACGTAATTCTCCAACTGTCCTGTTTGATCTTTATGAAAATTCGTACACTATGGACTTAGAGGATTTTACCAGTGCTTGCAGACTTACACAATGGGGTAGTATAAGGGATCCTCGCAAATCTGAATTTAGAGATTTTCTTGCTAGCATAACTGTGGGAGAATCTAGAGATATAACACAAGCTACCATAGGGAGCATTCACTTTCCTGCTATACATTATTTTGCTCTCTTCATAGGTAGATGCATTAATGGTAAAGATCAGGCATGTCACATGTGTGTCCTTGACCTCAGTATTCTTAGGAGTGCTGTGTTATGAGATAAATCTTATAATTTGGGAGCCATTGTTTGCACGTAGTTTGCATCTTAATAGATTTAATGGAGATTTCTTTGGAGGAATTTATGCAACCTGCATAGCTAATTTTCTTGGTATAGCCATACACGAAGATGATATTGAATTACCCCTTGCTTACCTAGACTTTAATACTATGTTTCACCACCAGTTTGTCGAGAGGAATGAATCACCTCTCCGATATCGACTAATCTTTGACAGACGCCGTGCTTTCCATATTACTCTCCCTGCTCCTGCCTTCTTTGATCATAAGGCAAAAAGTAGATATGTAATTACCAGAGAGGAGGCAGATGAGTATGAGAGGAGAGCGGAGGCCGCTTGTCGCCACGCTGCAGCACAGTAGGCGATAGCCGCTGCATCTCACTACGACCCCAACTACTATTATGGATATCCGCCAGGCCAACCGTGGCCATAGACCAACTTAGGCCAAAAGCCTAAGCTTGGGGGAGTATGTATTTCCCACCGACATTACATTTATGTTCACACACTCATTGCTAGATGTCGGTGCTCATACTTTTTCATTGTATCATCCATGCTAGTTTACTTTCCTTTTTATGCTTTCTTTTTGTGTGTTTAATAAACCTTAAGAAAAACCGAAAAAATAGTTGTAGCTTTTAATTAGTTTACTTTCAATGCTTGTAGTAGTAATTAAGAAGAAAACCCAAAAAGATTTCCTTTTCTTCTTTTACTTGTTGGGAGCTTTCCCGTGTAAATAGTTTTATTTCTTTTCTTTTCTTTGGGGGTCGATCGGAGAAGACCATAATTAAATTGTTGAAGTGGCTCTTATATGCATTATTGTTGATCTGATAAAAGAGCCCATATTGTCTTGTCTTCTCATGTTTATTGAATGCTTGTATATTCCAGCTTAGTCCAATGCACATGCACAATTATTATTATTCACATCGTTCGGTCGTGCAAGTGAAAGGCAATAATGATGATTATATGATGAACTGACTTAGATGAGAAAGGCTGGTATGAACTCAACCTCTTTTGTTTTTGTAAATATGATTAGTTCATCGTTCCTGATTTGGCCTATTATGAATAAACATGTTTGCAGTGACAACTAGAGATCATAGTTCTAGTGCCATGCTTGATTATCTAGGAGCTTATAATGGTTTACCTTACATGCCAACATGCTATTAAAATGGTTATGATGTGGTATGATAGGGTGGTATCCTCCTCTGAAAGATTTATGTAACTTGACTTGGCGCATGTTCACGCATGTAGTTGAAACAAAATCAACATAGCCTTCACGATATTTATGTTCATGGTGGATTATATTCTACTCATGCTTGCGTTCGGTGTTGATTAATTTTAATGCATGTTCATGATTGTTGTCGCTCTCTTGTTGGTCGCTTCCCGGTCTTTTGCTAGCCTTCACCTGTACTAAGCGGGAATACTGCTTGTGCATCCAACTCCATAAACCCCAAAGTTATTCCACGAGTCCACCATACCTACCTATATACGATATCTACCTGCCATTCCAAGTAAATTTGTATGTGCCAAACTCTAAACCTTCAAATAAATATCCTGTTTTGTATGCTCGAATAGCTCATGTATCAACTAGTGCTGTCCGTATCTTCCATGTTAGGCGAGTTATTCTCAAGAGGAGTGGACTCCGCTCCTCACTCACAAGAAAGTGGCTGGTCACCGGGATGCCCAGTCCCATGCTTTATGCAAACTAAATCAAAATAATTGCAAACAAAACTCCCCCTGGGACTCTTGTTAGTTGGATGCACTCGTTGTTTCGAGCAAGCCATGGATTGATGCTTGTTGGTGGAAGGGGGAGTATAAACTTTACCATTCTGTTTGGGAACCGCCTATAATGTGTGTAGCATGGAAGATATCGCCATCTCTTGGTTGTTATGTTGACAATGAAAGTATACCGCTCAAAATAGTATTCATCTATATTTCAAAACCGAGCTCTGGCACCTCTACAAATCCCTGCTTCCCTCTGCGAAGGGCCTATCTATTTACTTTTATGCTGAGTCATCATCCTCTTATTAAAAAGCACCAATTGGAGAGCACTGATGTCATTTGCATTCATTATTGTTAATTTACATTAGGTATGACTTGAATGGATCTCTTTTACCATGAATTACAATGTCTAGTCAGTCCTTGGTCTTTAAGGGTGCTCTGCATTTATGTTTTCCGGTCTTCGAAAGGGCTAGCGAGATACCATCTTGTTATATCCTATTCTGATTGTTTTGAGAAAGTGTTGTCATCCGAGATTTATTATTATTGCTCGCTAGTTGCTTATGCCATTGATATGAGTAAACTTGAGACCTAAGCGTTATTGTGAATGTGGTTAGTCATAATCTTTTCTGAAAACTTGAATCCTGTCTTTACATATTTACAACAACAAGAGCAAACAGAGTTTGTAAAACTTTTTCTTTATCACTTTCAGTTTGTCAGCTGAATTGCTTGAGGACAAGCAAAGGTTTAAGCTTGGGGGAGTTGATACGTCTCCATCGTATCTACTTTTCCAAACACTTTTTGTTGGGGAACGTAGTAATTTCAAAAATTTCCTACGCACACACAAGATCATGGTGATGCATAGCAACGAGAGGGGAGAGTGTGATCTACGTACCCTTGTAGACCGACAGCGGAAGCGTTAGCACAACGCGGTTGATGTAGTCGTACGTCTTCACGGCCCGACCGATCAAGCACCGAAACTACGGCACCTCCGAGTTCTAGCACACGTTCAGCTCGATGACGATCCCCGGACTCCGATCCAGCAAAGTGTCGGGGAAGAGTTCCGTCAGCACGACGGCGTGGTGACGATCTTGATGTACTACCGTCGCAGGGCTTCGCCTAAGCACCGCTACAATATTATCGAGGATTATGGTGGAAGGGGGCACCGCACACGGCTAAGAATATGATCACGTGGATCAACTTGTGTGTCTAGGGGTGCCCCCTGCCCCCGTGTATAAAGGATCAAGGGGAGGAGGCCGGCCGGCCCCTATGGCGCGCCAAGGAGGAGTCCTCCTCCTAGTAGGAGTAGGACTCCTACTAGGAGGGGGAAAGAAGTGGGGAGGGAGAAGGAAAGGGGGCGCCGCCCCCCTCTCCTAGTCCAATTCGGACCAGGGGGGAGGAGGCGCGCGGCCCACCTTTGGCTGCCCCTCTCTCTCTCCACTAAGGCCCATATGGCCCATTACTTCTCCCGGGGGGGGTTCCGGTAACCCTCCGGCTCTCCGGTTTTCTCCGAAATCACCCGGAACACTTCCGGTGTCCGAATATAGCCGTCCAATATATCAATCTTTATGTCTCGACCATTTCGAGACTCCTCGTCATGTCCGTGATCACATCCGGGACTCCGAACTAACTTCGGTACATCAAAACTCATAAACTCATAATAACTGTCATCGAAACCTTAAGCGTGCGGACCCTACGGGTTCGAGAACAATGTAGACATGACCGAGACACGTCTCCGGTCAATAACCAATAGCGGAACCTGGATGCTCATATTGGCTCCTACATATTCTACGAAGATCTTTATCGGTCAGACCGCATAACAACATACGTTGTTCCCTTTGTCATCGGTATGTTACTTGCCCGAGATTCGATCGTCGGTATCTCAATACCTAGTTCAATCTCGTTACCGGCAAGTCTCTTTACTCGTTCCGTAATACATCATCTCGCAACTAACTCATTAGTTGCAATGCTTGCAAGGCTTATGTGATGTGCATTACCGAGAGGGCCCAGAGATACCTCTCCGACAATCGGAGTGACAAATCCTAATCTCGAAATACGCCAACCCAACATGTACCTTTGGAGACACCTGTAGAGCTCCTTTATAATCACCCAGTTACGTTGTGACGTTTGGTAGCACACAAAGTGTTCCTCCGGCAAACGGGAGTTGCATAATCTCATAGTCATAGGAACATGTATAAGTCATGAAGAAAGCAATAGCAACATACTAAACGATCGGGTGCTAAGCTAATGGAATGGGTCATGTCAATCACATCATTCTCCTAATGATGTGATCCCGTTAATCAAATAACAACTCTTTTGTTTATGGTTAGGAAACATAACCATCTTCGATTAACGAGCTAGTCAAGTAGAGGCATACTAGTGACACTCTGTTTGTCTATGTATTCACACATGTATTATGTTTCCGGTTAATACAATTCTAGCATGAATAATAAACATTTATCATGATATAAGGAAATAAATAATAACTTTATTATTGCCTCTAGGGCATATTTCCTTCAGTCTCCCACTTGCACTAGAGTCAATAATCTAGTTCACATCGCCATGTGATTCAACACTAAGAGTTCACATCACCATGTGATTAACACCCATAGTTCACATCGTCATGTGACCTATACCCAAAGGGTTTACTAGAGTCAATAATCTAGTTCACATCATTTATGTGATTAACACCCAAAGAGTACTAAGGTGTGATCATGTTTTGCTTGTGAGATAATTTTAGTCAACGGGTCTGTCACATACAGATCCGTAAGTATTTTGCGAATTCTATGTCTACAATGCTCTGCACGGAGCTACTCTAGCTAATTGCTCCCACTTTCAATATGTATCTAGATCGAGACTTAGAGTCATCCAGATCTGTGTCAAAACTTGCATCGACGTAACTTTTTACGACGAACCTTTTGTCACCTCCATAATCGAGAAATATTTCCTTATTCCACTAAGGATAATTTTGACCAATGTCCAGTGATCTACTCTTAGATCACTATTGTACTCCCTTGCTTAACACAGTGTAGGGTATACAATAGATCTGGTACACATCATGGCATACTTTATAGAACCTATGGCTGAGGCATAGGGAATGACTTTCATTCTCTTTCTATCTTCTGCCGTGGTCGGGCTTTGAGTCTTACTCAATTTCATACCTTGTAACACAGCCAAGAACTCTTTCTTTGACTGTTCCATTTTTGAACTACTTCAAAATATTGTCAAGGTATGTACTCATTGAAAAAACTTATCAAGCGTCTTGATCTATCTCTATAGATTTTGATGCTTAATATGTAATCAGCTTCACCGAGGTCTTTCTTTGAAAAACTTCTTTAAAACACTCCTTTATGCTTTGCAGAATAATTCTACATTATTTCCGATCAACAATATGTCATTCACATATACTTATCAGAAATGTTGTAGTGCTCCCACTCACTTTCTTGTAAATACAGGCTTCACCGCAAGTCTGTATAAAACTATATGCTTTGATCATACTATCAAAGCGTTTATTCCAACTCCGAGAGGCTTGCACCAGTCCATAAATGGATCGCTGGAGCTTGCACACTTTGTTAGCTCCTTTTGGATCGACAAAACCTTCCGGCTGCATCATATACAACTCTTCTTCTAGAAATCCATTCAGGAATGCAGTTTTGACATCCATTTGCTGGATTTCATAAAATGCGGCAATTGCTAACATGATTCGGACAGACTTAAGCATAGATACGAGTGAGAAACTCTCATCATAGTCAACACCTTGAACTTGTCGAAAACCTTTTTGCGACAATTCTAGCTTTGTAGATAGTAACACTACTATCAGCGTCCGTCTTCCTCTTGAAGATCCATTTAATCTCAATGGCTCGCCGATCATTGGGCAAGTCAATCAAAGTCCATACTTTGTTCTCATACATGGATCTCATCTCAGATTTCATGGCCTCAAGCCATTTCGCGGAATCTAGGCTCATCATCGCTTCCTCATAGTTCGCAAGTTCGTCATGGTCTAGTAACATGACTTCCAGAACAGGATTACCGTACCACTTTGGTGCGGATCTCACTCTGGTTTACCTACGAGATTCGGTATTAACTTGATCTGAAGTTACATGATCATCATCATTAGTCTTCCTCACTAATTGGTGTAGTAGTCACAGGAACAGATTTCTTGTGATGAACTACTTTTCAATAAGGGAGAAGGTACAATTACCTTATCAAGTTCTACTTTCCTCCCACTCACTTCTTTCAAGAGAAACTCCTTCTCTAGAAAGGATCCATTCTTAGCAACGAATGTCTTGCCTTCGGATCTGTGATAGAAGGTGTACCCAATAGTCTCCTTTGGGTATCCTATGAAGACATATTTCTCCGATTTGGGTTTGAGCTTATCAGGATGAAACTTTTTCATATAAGCATCACAATCCCAAACTTTAAGAAACGACAACTTTGGTTTCTTGCCAAACCACAGTTCAGATTGTGTCGTCTCAACGGACTTAGATGGTGCCCTTTTAAACGTGAATGCAGCTGTCTTTAATGCATAACCCCAAAACGATAGTGGTAGATCGGTAAGAGACATCATAGATCGCACCATATCTAATAAAGTACGGTTATGATGTTCGGACACACCATTATGCTGTGGTGTTCCAGGTGGCGTGAGTAGTGAAACTATTTCACATTGTTTTAACTGAAGGCCAGACTCGTAACTCAAATATTTTACCTCTGCGATCATATCGTAGAAACTTTTATTTTCTTGTTACGATGATTCTCCACTTCACTCTGAAATTCTTTGAACTTTTCAAATATTTCAGACTTGTGTTTCATTAAGTAGATATACCCATATCTGCTCAAATCATCTGTGAAGGTCAGAAAATAATGATACCCGCCACGAGCCTTAACACTCATCGGATCTCATACATCAGTATGTATTATTTCCAATAAGTCAGTTGCTCGCTCCATAGTTCCGGAGAACGGCGTTTTAGTCATCTTGCCCATGAGGCATGGTTCGCAAGCATCAACTGATTCATAATCAAGTGATTCCAAAAACCCATTAGCATGGAGTTTCTTCATGCGCTTTACACCAATATGACCTAAACGGCAGTGCCACAAATAAGTTGCACTATCATTATTAACTTTGCATCTTTTGGTTTCAATATTATGATTATGTGTATCACTACGATCGAGATCCAACGAACTATTTTCATTGGGTGTGTAACCATATAAGGTTTTATTCATGTAAACAGAACAACAATTTATTCTCTTACTTAAATGAATAACCGTATTACAATAAACATGATCAAATCATATTCATGCTCAACGCAAACACCAAATAACACTTATTCAGGTTCAACACTAATCCCGAAAGTATAGGGAGTGTGCGATGATGATCATATCAATCTTGGAACCACTTCCAACACACATCGTCACTTCACCCTTAACTAGTCTCTGTTTATTCTGCAACTCCCGTTTCGAGTTACTAATCTTAGCAACTGAACTAGTATCAAATACTGAGGGGTTGCTATAAACACTAGTAAAGTACACATCAATAACATGTATATCAAATATACTTATGTTCACTTTGCCATCCTTCTTATCTGCCAATCACTTGGGGTAGTTCCGCTTCCAGTGACCAGTCCCTTTGCAGTAGAAACACTTAGTCTCAGGCTTAGGACCAGACTTGGGCTTCTTCACTTGAGCAGCAACTTGCTTGCTGTTCTTCTTGAAGTTCCCCTTCTTCCCTCTGCCCTTTTCTTGAAACTAGTGGTCTTGTCTACCATCAACACTTGATGTTTTTCTCGATTTCTACCTTCGTCAATTTCCGCATTACGAAGAGCTTGGGAATCGTTTCCGTTATCCCTTGCATATCATAGTTCATCACGAAGTTCTACTAACTTGGTGATGGTGACTAGAGAATTCTGTCAATCACTATCTTATCTGGAAGATTAACTCCCACTTGATTCAAGCGATTGTAGTACTCAGACAATCTGAGCACATGCTCACTAGTTGAGCGATTCTCCTCCATCTTTTAGCTATAGAACTTGTTGGAGACTTCATATCTCTCAACTCGGGTATTTGCTTGAAATATTAACTTCAACTCCTGGAACATCTCATATGCTCCATGACGTTCAAAACGTCTTTGAAGTCCCGATTCTAAGCCATTAAGCATGGTGCACTAAACTATCAAGTAGTCATCATATTGAGCTAGCCAAACGTTCATAACGTCTGCATCTGCTCCTGCAATAGGTCCGTCACCTAGCGGTGCATCAAGGACATAATTCTTCTGTGCAGCAATGAGGATAAACCTCAGATCACGGATCCAATCCGCATCATTGCTACTAACATCTTTCAACACAATTTTCTCTAGGAACATATCAAAATAAACACAGGGAAGCAACAGCGCGAGCTATTGATCTACAACATAATTTGCAAAATACTACCAGGACTAAGTTCATGATAAATTTAAGTTCAATTAATCATATTACTTAAGAACTCCCACTTAGATAGACATCCCTCTAATCCTCTAAGTGATTACGTGATCCAAATCAACTAAACCATGTCCGATCATCACGTGAGATGGAGTAGTTTCATTGGTGAACATCGCTATGTTGATCATATCTGCTATATGATTCACGCTCGACCTTTCGATCTTCGTGTTCCGAGGCCATATCTGTATATGATTGGCTCGTCAAGTATAACCTGAGTATTCTGCGTGTGCAACTGTTTTGCACCCGTTGTATTTGAACGTAGAGCCTATCACACCCGATCATCACGTGGTGTCTCAGCACGAAGAACTTTCGCAACGGTGCATACTCAGGGAGAACACTTCTTGATAATTAGTGAGAGATCATCTTATAATGCTACCATCAATCAAAGCAAGATAAGATGCATAAAAGATAAACATCACATGCAATCAATATAAGTGATATGATATGGCCATCATCATCTTGTGCTTGTGATCTCCATCTTCGAAGCACCGTCATGATCACCATCGTCACCGGCGCGACACCTTGATCTCCATCGTAGCATCGTTGTCGTCTCGCCAATCTTATGCTTCCACGACTATCGCTACCGCTTAGTGATAAAGTAAAGCATTACAGCGCGATTGCATTGCATACAATAAAGCGACAACCATATGGCTCCTGCCAGTTGCCGATAACTCGGTTACAAAACATGATCATCTCATACAATAAAATTTAGCATCATGTCTTGACCATATCACATCACAACATGCCCTGCAAAAACAAGTTAGACGTCCTCTACTTTGTTGTTGCAAGTTTTACGTGGCTGCTACGGGCTTAAGCAAGAACCAATCTTACCTACGCATCAAAACCACAACGATAGTTTGTCAAGTTGGTGCTGTTTTAACCTTCGCAAGGACCGGGCGTAGCCACACTCGGTTCAACTAAAGTTGGAGAAACTGTCACCCGCTAGCCACCTTTGTGCAAAGCACGTCGGGAGAACCGGTCTCGCGTAAGCGTACGCGTAATGTCGGTCCGGGCCGCTTCGTCCAACAATACCGCCGAACCAAAGTATGACATGCTGGTAAGCAGTATGACTTATATCGCCCACAACTCACTTGTGTTCTACTCGTGCATATAACATCAACACATAAAACCTAGGCTCGGATGCCACTGTTGGGGAACGTAGTAATTTCAAAAAATTCCTACGCACACGCAAGATCATGGTGATGCATAGCAACGAGAGGGGAGAGTGTGATCTACGTACCCTTGTAGACCGACAGCGGAAGCGTTAGCACAACGCGGTTGATGTAGTCGTACGTCTTCACGGCCCGACCGATCAAGCACCGAAACTACGGCACCTCCGAGTTCTAGCACACGTTCAGCTCGATGACGATCCCCGGACTCCGATCCAGCAAAGTGTCGGGGAAGAGTTCCGTCAGCACGACGGCGTGGTGACGATCTTGATGTACTACCGTCGCAGGGCTTCGCCTAAGCACCGCTACAATATTATCGAGGATTATGGTGGAAGGGGGCACCGCACACGGCTAAGAATATGATCACGTGGATCAACTTGTGTGTCTAGGGGTGCCCCCTGCCCCCGTATATAAAGGATCAAGGGGAGGAGGCCGGCCGGCCCCTATGGCGCGCCAGGAGGAGTCCTCCTCCTAGTAGGAGTAGGACTCCTACTAGGAGGGGGAAAGAAGTGGGGAGGGAGAAGGAAAGGGGGGCGCCGCCCCCCCTCTCCTAGTCCAATTCGGACCAGGGGGAGGAGGCGCGCGGCCCACCTTTGGCTGCCCCTCTCTCTCTCCACTAAGGCCCATATGGCCCATTACTTCTCCCGGGGGGGGTTCCGGTAACCCTCCGGCTCTCCGGTTTTCTCCGAAATCACCCGGAACACTTCCGGTGTCCGAATATAGCCGTCCAATATATCAATCTTTATGTCTCGACCATTTCGAGACTCCTCGTCATGTCCGTGATCACATCCGGGACTCCGAACTAACTTCGGTACATCAAAACTCATAAACTCATAATATAACTGTCATCGAAACCTTAAGCGTGCGGACCCTACGGGTTCGAGAACAATGTAGACATGACCGAGACACGTCTCCGGTCAATAACCAATAGCGGAACCTGGATGCTCATATTGGCTCCTACATATTCTACGAAGATCTTTATCGGTCAGACCGCATAACAACATACGTTGTTCCCTTTGTCATCGGTATGTTACTTGCCCGAGATTCGATCGTCGGTATCTCAATACCTAGTTCAATCTCGTTACCGGCAAGTCTCTTTACTCGTTCCGTAATACATCATCTCGCAACTAACTCATTAGTTGCAATGCTTGCAAGGCTTATGTGATGTGCATTACCGAGAGGGCCCAGAGATACCTCTCCGACAATCGGAGTGACAAATCCTAATCTCGAAATACGCCAACCCAACATGTACCTTTGGAGACACCTGTAGAGCTCCTTTATAATCACCCAGTTACGTTGTGACGTTTGGTAGCACACAAAGTGTTCCTCCGGCAAACGGGAGTTGCATAATCTCATAGTCATAGGAACATGTATAAGTCATGAAGAAAGCAATAGCAACATACTAAACGATTGGGTGCTAAGCTAATGGAATGGGTCATGTCAATCACATCATTCTCCTAATGATGTGATCCCGTTAATCAAATAACAACTCTTTTGTTTATGGTTAGGAAACATAACCATCTTCGATTAACGAGCTAGTCAAGTAGAGGCATACTAGTGACACTCTGTTTGTCTATGTATTCACACATGTATTATGTTTCCGGTTAATACAATTCTAGCATGAATAATAAACATTTATCATGATATAAGGAAATAAATAATAACTTTATTATTGCCTCTAGGGCATATTTCCTTCACTTGTGCCCTTGTTTTGGACTCTAACTTGCATGATTTGAATGGAACTAACCCGGACTGAAGTTGTTTTCAGCAGAATTACCATGGTGTTATTTATGTGCAGAAACAAAAGTTCTCGGAATGACCTGAAACTTCACGGAGCAACTTTTTGGAAAATATAAAAAATACCTGCAAAAGATGAAGGCCAGGGGGGCACCACATGTCCACGAGGGTGTGGGCGCGCCCCTCTACCTCGTGGGCCCCCTGGAGCTCCTCCGACTCCAACTCCAACTCTATATATTGTGTTTGGGAGAGAAAAAACTCAGAGAGAATAATTCATCGTGTTTTACGATACGGAGCCACCGCCAAGCCCTAAAACCTCTCGGGAGGGCTAATCGGGAGTCCGTTCGGGGCTCCGGAGAGGGTAATCTGTCGCCATCGTCATCATCAACCATCCTCCATCACCAATTTCATGATGCTCACCGCCGTGCGTGAGTAATTCCATCATAGGCTTGCTGGACGGTGATGGGTTGGATGGGATCTATCATGTAATCGAGTTAGTTTTGTTAGGGTTTGATCCCTAGTATCCACTATGTTCTAAGATTGATGTTGCTATGACTTTGCTATGCTTAATGCTTGTCACTAGGGCCTGAGTGCCATGATTTCAGATCTGAACCTATTATGTTTTCATCAATATATGAGAGTTCTAGATCTTATCTTGCAAGTCTATAGTCATCTATTATGTGTTATGATCCATTAACCCCGAAGTGACAATAATCGGGATACTTACCGGTGATGACCATAGTTTAAGGAGTTCATGTATTCACTATGTGTTAATGCTTTGTTCTGGTACTCTATTAAAAGGAGGCCTTAATATCCCTTAGTTTCTGTAAGGACCCCGCTGCCACGGGAGGGTAGGACAAAAGATGTCATGCAAGTTCTTTTCCATAAGCACGTATGACTATATTCGGAAACATGCCTACATTACATTGATGAACTGGAGCTAGTTCTGTGTCACCCTAGGTTATGACTGTTACATGATGAACCGCATCCGGCATAATTCTCCATCACGGATCCATTGCCTACGAGCTTTCCATATATTGTTCTTCACTTATTTACTTTTCCGTTGCTATTGCTATCATCACTACAAAATACCAAAAAACACTACTTTTGCTACTGTTACCTTTTGCTATTGTTACCACTACTATCATATTACTTTGCTACTAAACACTTTGTTGCAGATACTAAGTTTCCAGGTGTGCTTGAATTGACAACTCAGCTGCTAATACTTGAGAATATTCTTTGGCTCCCCTTGTGTCGAATCAATAAATTTGGGTTGAATACTCTACCCTCAAAAACTGTTGCGATCCCCTATACTTGTGGGTTATCAGTTGTCTACTAAATTTAGCAAAATTAAACTCATGAGACATATCCCCTAAACCAATAGAAACAATATCCTTATTGCAGTCTATCTTAGCATTAATAGTATTCAAGAAGGGTCTACCAAATATAATGGGACAAAAGCTATCTTGTGGGGAACCAAGAACAAGAAAATCAGCAGGATATTTAACCTTCCCACAAAAGACTTCAACATCTCTAACAATCCCAATTGGTGAAATAGTATCTCTATTAGCAAGCTTAATGGTAACATTGATATCTTCTATCTCAGCTGGTGCAATATCATGCATAATTTCTTTGTATAAGGAAATAGGTATTGCACTAGCACTAGCACCCATATCACACAAGCCACTATAACAATGATCTCCTATTTTAACAGAAATAACAGTGTAAGTGCATCTAGTGCCACCCCTAGTTGGTTTTGGAGTATTGACGACAAACCTAGTTGAGGGACTAATGTGTTTGTGAGAATTGCAGGATAACACAGTTAGAAGTCCCTCATTGATTCGGTTTCCTACCAGAGATGACCCCTAAAAATGTATGAAGACATTGATGTCAAAGGTGGTATATGAAGATATTCACATTGAAGACTATGACAAGAGAAGACATCGCATGAAGCCTATGGAGCTCGAAGACTTAGATCTTTCGTAGTTCTTTTTATTCTTTGTTGAGTCATAGGAACCACCGTACTGTTAAGTGGGGTCCAAGAGAACCAGTCAGAATGACTGAAGTGATGCTTAACCAAAACCTATGTCTTCGAGTGAAGACTATGAGAGCGAATCTTGTCCAGAGTCGGACAAGTCAGCTTTGCTTGTAGCCCAAGTAAAGTTGTTGTGTGTGTTTGAAATCTGACCGTTGGAACACGTGTCAGTTCCTTAGTGACCCAGGGTCATTTCGGACAAATCAGGTCGGGTTGCCTAGTGGCTATAAATAGCCCACCCCCTACAACCATAAACGGTTGGCTGGTCAGAGTTAGAGTACGGCTTTTGTCATTTGAGAGCAACCCACCTCGAAGCCTTTGAGAGAGAATTCCTTGCGAGGATAAAGCCCTAACCACCCAGAGCCAAAGAGTGTTGGGCATCACTTAAGTCTTCTTGTCTGTGTGATCTGAAGACTTATTACACTTGAGGACTGTGAATCCTCCAGCCGGTTAGGCGTCGCGTTCTGAGCATCCAAGAGACATTGTGGATCGCCGGTGAACGAAGTCTGTGAAGGTTTGGGAGTCTGCCTTGAAGACTTACTAGAGTGATTGGGCGAGGTCTGTGTGACCTTAGCTCAAGGGGAATACGGTGAGTACTGGGTGTCCTGAGCTGCGTGTTCAGGACTGGGTGTCCGAGCCTGTGTGTCCTCAGGTTTAAATACCTAGCCTCCCTAACTAGACGTACAGTTGTCACAGCAACTGGAACTAGTCCAACAAATCATTGTCTTCAACGAGTCACTGGTTTCATCCTTCCCTTCCCTTTACTTACTGTTGGTCCTTGTGAAGTTATTGTATGATTGCACTGTCTTTTGTCTTCACTGAGTGACTGCGTGTTTTGTTTGGCTTCATAATATCTTCCTACCTGATCCTTACTACCTAGCTGCTATTAGTCATTGTGCTTTCACTTCATTGAATACTTGACTATGGTTTGCCTAGTGTAGTCTACCTTCCGCTGCATGGTAATAGGTTTATTTCTATCGTTTGTCTTCGAAACTTCCATGTTTTGAAGACTTTCATAAAAATCGCCTATTCACCCCCCCCCCCTCTAGTCGATATAACGCACTTTCAAACAGGCATGCCTACCACGGGTCTATGTTTATCTTTAGGACCAGGTTTAGCAATTCTAGCAGTCTCATCACAAAAGTAAATAACATGCCCATCAATATTATCAGCCAAGAGATCTTTAACAATAGCAATATTAGGTTCAACTTTAACTTGCTTAGGGGGTGCATAAGTTCTAATATTACTTTTACGAACCACAGTTGAAGCTTTAGCATGATCCTTTATTCTAACAAGGAAAGGTGGTTTCTCAACATAAGCAGTAGGAACAATAGGATCATCATAAGTGATAGTCTTTTCTTCAACTTTAATAGGTTCAACTACTTTTACTTCTATGGGAGGATGATATTTAAACCACTTCTCCTTAGGGAGATCAAGATGAGTAGCAAAGTATCCACAGAAAGAAGCTAATCTCAGAGTCAAGTCCGTATTTAGTGCTAAATTTACGGAAACGTCGGTATCCATAAAAGATTTAACACAATCAAACTTAGGTGTTATACCTGACTCCTTACCTTCGTCGAGATCCCAATCTTCAGAGTTGCATTTAATTCTCTCCAATAAATTCCATTTGAATTCAATAGTCTTCATCATAAAGGAACCAGTACAAGAAGTATCGAGCATGGAGTGATTGTTGTCAGAAAGCCGAGCATAAAATTTTTGAATAATCATTTCTCTTGAGAGCTCATGATTGGGGCATGAATATAACATTGACTTAAGCCTCCCCCAAGCTTGAGCGATGCTTCTCCTTCGCGAGGCCAAAAATTTATATATATAATTACGATCATGATGAACATGATGCATAGGATAAAACTTCTGATGGAATTCCAATTTCAACCATTTGTAGTCCCATGATCCCATATCATCACATAGCCTATACCATGTCAATGCATCTCCCTTCAAAGATAAAGGGAAGACCTTCTTCTTGATAACATCATCGGGCATACCTGCAAGCTTAAATAATCCACAAACTTCATCCACATAGATTAAGTGTAGGTCGGGATGCAAAGTTCCATCTCCTGCAAAAGGATTAGCCAGCAGTTTCTCTATCATACCCGAAGGAATATCGAAGTAAACATTTTCATTTTCAGTAGGTCCAGTAGGTTTAGGAGCAACTATTTGCTCTACCAGTCGGGGTGAAGATACTCCGAACAAGCCCCTCAAAGGATTACTTTTCATAGTAACAAGTGACAGTAAATTTCAGCACACTATATAAATTTTTCCTTACCAAATTCCACCTATCAAAGGCGCTTCACTCCCCGACAACGGCGCCAGAAAAGATTCTTGATGACCCACAAGTGTAGGGGATCTATCGTAGCCTTTTCGATAAGTAAGAGTGTCGAACCCAACGAGGAGCAGAAGGAAATGATAAGCAGTTTTCAGTAAGGTATTCTCTGCAAGCACTAAAATTATCGGTAATAAATAGTTTTGTGATAAGGTAATTTGTAACGAGTAGCAAGTAATAAAAGTAAATAAGGTGCAGGAAGATGGCCCAATCCTTTTTGTAGCAAAGGACAAGCCTGGACAAACTCTTATATGAAGTAAAGCGCTCCCGAGGACACATGGGAATTATCGTCAAGCTAGTTTTCATCACGTTCATATGATTCGTGTTCGGTACTTTGATAATTTGATATGTGGGTGGATCGGTGCTTGGTTGTTGTCCTTACTTGGACAAGCATCCCACTTATGATTAACCCCCATTGCAAGCATCCGCAACTACAACAGAAGTATTAAGGTAAACCTAACCATAGCATGAAACATATGGATCCAAATCAGCCCCTTATGAAGCAACGCATAAACTAGGGTTTAAGCTTCTGTCACTCTAGCAACCCGTCATCTACTTATTACTTCCTAATGCCTCCCTCTAGGCCCAAACAATGGTGAAGTGTCATGTAGTCGATGTTCACATGACACCACTAGAGGGATGACAACATACATCTCATCAAAATATCGAACGAATACCAAATTCACATGACTACTAATAGCAAGACTTCTCCCATGTCCTCAGGAACAAACGTAACTACTCACAAAGCATATTCATGTTCATAATCAGAGGGGTATTAATATGCATAATGGATCTCAACATATGATCTTCCACCAAGTAAACCAACTATCATCAACTACAAGGAGTAATCAACACTACTAGCAACCCACAGGTACCAATCTGAGGTTTGGATACAAAGATTGGATACAAGAGATGAACTAGGGTTTGAGATGAGATGGTGTTGGTGAAGATGTTGATGGAGATTGACCCCCTCCCGATGAGAGGATCGTTGGTGATGACGATGGTGATGATTTCCCCCTACCGGAGGGAAGTGTCCCCGGCAGAACAGCTCTGTCGGAGCCCTAGATTGATTCCGCCAAGGTTCCGCCTCGTGGCGGCGGAGTTTCATCCCGAAAGCTTGCTTATTATTATTTTTTCTCGGATGAAAGACCTCATATAGCAGAAGATGGGCATCGGAGGGCCACCAGGGGGCCCACGAGGCAGGGGGCGTGCCCCCCACCCTCGTGGCCAGGGTGTGGGCCCTCTCTGCTATTTTCTTCGCTCAGTATTTTTTTTATTTCCAAAAATAACTTCCGTGGAGTTTCAGGACTTTTGGAGTTGTGCAGAATAGGTCTCTAATATTTGCTCTTTTTCCAGCCCAGAATTCCAGCTGCCGGCACTCTCCCTCTTTATGTAAACCTTGTAAAATAAGAGAGAGAATGGGCATAAGTATTGTGATATAATGTGTAATAACAGCCCATAATGCAATAAATATCGATATAAAAGCATGATGCAAAATGGACGTATCAATGGGCAGCTTTAGCACCCCGCCGGAGGATGAATAGGGATGCGTCGGAGCGGGATGCAGTGAAGCCAATGGTGGCGGCGAACACGGTGAAGCGATGAAACCAGGCCTGCGACGCCTGCTTGAGGTCGTAGAGGGACTTGGCAAGGCGACGGACATGATCGTGGCGTGAAGCATCGACGAAGCCGGTCGGCTGGTAGAAGTGCACCTGCTCGTCGAGAACACCATGAAGGAAAGCGTTCTTCACGTCGAGCTGGTGTACGGGCCAACCATGCGAGCACGCCAGAGTAAGCATCATGCGGATCATCGCCGGATTGACAACCGGAGAGAAGGTTTCGCCAAAGTCGATGCCAGGGCGCTGGGCAAAACTGCGGATGACCCACTGGGCCTTATAGTGCTCCAAAGACCCGTCGGCGTTCAGCTTGTGCCTGAAAACCCACTTGCCGGTCACAACATTAGTGTTGGGTGGGCGCGGAACAAGTGTCCACGTCGAGTTCATCATCAGGGCATCATACTCCCGATTGCATGGCGGCGCGCCAATTTGGATCTTGAAGAGCTACGCGAACGGAAGTGGGAATGGGAGAGAGGACGGTGGCCTGAAGATTGGCTAGCGAGGGTTGGGTTGGAAGATGACGTGTTTAGCGCGCGTGAGCATCGGGTGTGTGGTGCTGGTAGGCGGCGGTGGAGGAGGAGCGGAGGAGGAGGAAGATGATCGAGTGGAGGGAGATGGGCCGCCAGGTGGGGAAGGCGGGGAAGCCCCGGATGTGGTGGGCTGCGAGTTGGGAGGGGTGGACGTGGGCCGCATGGGGGAGCCAGGTGGCGATGCGGGAGGGGTCGGTTGGGGCGGCTCCATGCAGGATCGACGTGATCCAAGGGAGGCGGATCAGGAGCTGATTCAGCGATGGATTCGGGTGTGGGAGGCAGGGGTTTTGAACAGGGAAAATGGATTTCAACGAACATGACGTGCCTGGAAAAGATTACGCGACGAGTGAGGGGATTGTAGCAACGATATCCCTTGCAGTCACCGGGATAACCCAAAAAAAACGCAGGCAACCGATCGTGGGAGAGTTTGTTGGGAGTAGTCGCGAGCAAATTGGGATAACAGAGGCAACCGAATACATGTAAGTGGCGAAAGTCAGGTGCATGCCCAAAGAGAAGCTCGTGTAGTGTGGTAATGAGGTGAGGCTTGCAAGGTCTACGGTTGAGAAGGTAGGTGGATGTGGCGAGGACTTCAGCCCACATGGAGGAGGCATCTGAGCATGCAAGAGAAGGGTGCGAACCTTGTGGTTGAGAGTGCGGTAAATGCATTCGGCTTTCTCGTTTTGTTGGGAAATGTAGGGGCAGGTGAGGCGTAGAAGAGTGTCGTTGGACTAAAGAGCGTGCGGTTGGCAAGGTTGTCGAATTCACGGCCGTTGGTCCGTTTGGAAGGCTAAGATGGGGGCGAGAGAATTGTATTTTGACGTAGGCATAGAAACGAGTAAGGAGAGAATGAACTTCATACTTGCGACGTATAGGGAAGGTCCATGGCATAATGAGTAAAATCATCCAGAATGACCAAGTAATATTGGATAACCGGATACACTTAAGAGAGGACTTGTCCATAAATCACAATGACAAAGCTCAAAAGGGAAACTAGTTTGAGGAAGAAGAGGAACTAAAAGGTAGCCTAACATGTTTGCCCAAGTGACAAGCATCACAATGAATATGTCGTGCTTTTATTGAAATTGAATTGAAAATATGTAAGAGGCTTTGGCGAGGACGGCGGCACCAGGATGGCCGAGGCGCTGGTGCCACAGGTCGGCGGTGACGTGGTGGAGAGATAGTGGCGAGGCGGTGTGAAGGTGTAGAGCTCGCTGGGAGAATCACATCGGAGAAGCACCATCTTGGTTGCCAGATCCTTGATAGAAAAACCAGTAGGGTCAAATTCAACAGAAACCAAATTGTCACGAGTAAAGGCATGAAGTAAGACTATTTCTAATAAGGAAGGGGAGAAAGAATTTCAAGAAGAGAGAGTGGGCGTGAGGGGGTGGGGGAGGAGGTGAGCCGACGCCGTGATGGGCGGAGGAGCACCATTATCGACGACGATCGAGGTTGGAGAGAAGGGGAAAGGGAATACCAGAGCCGGAGCCCATATGGAAGAGGTGCCGATGTCGAAGATCCAATCGCCGCCAGGAGCAGTGGGCGGATGTAGAGCCATCTAATTCAAGGCAGCAATGAGGGCGGCCTGATCCCATTGTGGTGAGGGCAGGACGGTGGTCGTAGCTGGGTGCGCCTGGGGAACGACGGTACGGGTGGGCTTGCGTCGAGGATCCCTGTAAGGTGCCGGCCATCGTGCGCATGCAGCAGGAGGGCAGACGCGGGACGGGCAGAAGGCCGCCCGGCGCCCCGCCGGAAGAGAGCCGGGCTGGCCGGAGGTTCTGCTTGCGCTTCTTCTGGCGCCCACGAGAGCCGGAGAGCCGCCGGGCCCGGCCGTTGGAGGGCCGAGCAGCGGGGGGTTGGAGGAGGGCGGGCCGACGTGGAAGACGATAGGCGGGCCACGTAGAACGCGCTGGCATGGGCGAGAAGAGCCGAGCGGGCGTTGACGCGCGCCAGGCGAGCGACGCGCTGCTCCTCTAGCTGGAAAACGACCGCACTTGATGAAGAAGGGTGGCGTACGGGCGTCATGTGCGGGACGGCGTGTTGGAGACGCTCATCGAGGCCACGGAGCACATTGTGAACGAGCTCGCGATCCTTCAGGCGGTGACCAGGTCCCGGAGGGTGTCCGCCATGGTCTTGAGCGGGAGGTGTAGTCGACGACGGAGAGATCGCCCTGGGTAAAGCTGTGGAACTCGTCGAGGAGGTAGGTGATCGGGCGTCGCCGGTTGCTGCGGAAGAGAGAGTGAAGCGGGTGCCAGAGGGAATACGTCGTGTCCTTGTGATCGGAGACGATCTCCAACGTCGACGAGTCACTGTAGCGTTGTACCACGGGAGGATGCAAAGTCATTGAGAACCCAGTCGAAGTCGCCTGGGTCGGCGAGCCGTCGACGTGGGCGGTGAGGCCAAACTTGGCAAGGGCGGAGAGGAACTGACGGCGCCAGAGGGCGTAGTTTTCCTTCGAAATCCAGAGTAACCAGCACATGGTCGCGGATGCGAAGGACTGGACCTGGGTGGGGAGGGTTGAGGTGACGACGGGAAACGGAACTGGTCGTCGTCGGACTCCGAGTCGCGGAGGAGACAAAGAGGAATGCTCATGCCGATCGTGGAGGGTGGGGAGGAGAGAGGAGTAGTGGAAGACGTGGATCGTGAGATTCAAACTGATACCATTGGAGTCTGACGAGGATAGCAGAGAGATCGTGTAACACTTCCTTTATTATTGATTGGTTACACAAGTACATATATACTGGCTGTTACAATAGAATTACACTACTCTAGCCTAAAGGAACAGACCACTACAGAAGCACGTTCGCTAACAATTATTCATATGATTACCCAACGTCCGATCCAATGTATGCACCGGTTTTACTGCTTTTTTGCTTTTCTTTTCTTTTTTCCTGTTTCTCAAATACAAGAACATTTACAAATCCGCAAAGAATTTTCAAATACACAACATTTTTTAAATTCATGAAAAAAAATCGAACTTCTGAACATTTTGCATTGAACCTTTTTCAAATGTCGTTCACTGAACAATTTTCAAATTCATGAACGATTTTCTAAAATAAGAGAGCTTTCTTTAAATTATTAAACCTTTTCCAAATTTGTGGACATTTTTCACTGATTGTTTTCAAATTCTTCACTTTTCCAATTTTATGAATTTTGTCAAATCCATTAACATTTTTTAAAATATGTAACATTCTTCAAATTGAACTCTTTTAAAATTCATGAACTTGTTCTTCTTCGTGATTTTTAATTAAAATTAAACCGACCGAAATAATAAGAGAAAATGAACGTGTACTAGCTCTTCCACGCTCATTGGGCCAAGCCTACCAACAGCAGGCGCATGAGCGATGCGAGCGTACTGCTCGCTAGAAGCGATATATGGCACCTCCCTCCAAGCATATATATTTTTGCGTGGGGAAAGGAGTTTTATTCCAAATTGAGAGAGTTACAGTCGAGAGTCAGAAGATCCTCGATACATGGTGGTCCAACTACTTCCACATAGGCCGTGGTACACTCGATACGACTATAGTTTGCCACACGATCGGCAACTCTATTCTGATCCCTAGTCAATTTCTAGGGAATAAACTCCATGTCACATATCAAGTCCTTAATTTCAGCCACAAGATGACCATATGTCGAGCGAACTAGTCCGTCCCCTGATAGATAGGATAAAGCCTCACTTGAGTCAGATTGGACAATGACCGGAAGACTGAAATTTTGTATAGCAAGTAACATCCCTTGCATAATTGTATGTATCTATTCTCCGCCTCCAGTGCTTCGTCACAATTGAAATAAACCAACTTGCTAAAAAAATAATTGAACCATCATGTCGTTGGAGAATCATCCCTAACGTTGTCGCGCCAGATTCCATTGAAAAGTATCCATCCACTGAAAGAGCAACGTAATCAGTGGTCAGTGGAGTACTGTACATAGACCAGGAGCTCCAAAAGCCACATATGGTGACTTGGTCGATGATATGTGTAAGCAGCAGATAGCAAGAGATGGCCTCATGGGCCTACAGTTCTAACCACATGACGCCATAAATGGATAAGTTCTCTTTTTTCCACACGAAGTTGCAACCAAAAAGCTATATCTCGCCTCTTGCAAGGTGGATGTACAGGCGACAATGTGGGGATCGTGGCCTAGTAGCGGACCTGGTGGAACTAGTAATCGTGTGCTTAGCGGGTTTTGGGAATCTTCCGTTTGGTTTTAGGAAGACTATGTCTTTTTTTTACATTTTATTAATGTGTTTTCTTTATCGGTTTTGATAATTTTGTTTCTATTTTTATTCTCAGTTTTCTTTTTAAATTTTTAAATTTCCATTTTTTTAGGTTCAAATTCATTATCTTTAAAAATCCTATCGGTCATAGAGTATGAATATATATATTTATATGTCATTAAAATTTTAAAAAGTATATGTGGAGAACTTTTTACATTTCCATGCCCATTTTTTAATGTGTTATCATTTATTGAAAAGGGTAATATGTGTTGAACAATTTTATATCACATGATGAAAGTATTTTAAAACACAATAAAAAGTTATTTAATATGCAATAGAGATTTGTTAAATAAGATGATGAATCCTTCTTAATGACCAGCGAACAATTTTCTATTACACGATGGAAATGTTTTCAAAAAAATGGCCTTTTTAATATGCGTCGAACATTTTGGAAAACACGATGAAATTTTATTTTCTGGTGGACATTTTTTAAATATCCTATGAAAAAATTAAAAGACCCACTGAACATTTTCGATACCCGAGGAATCTTTTTAACACATGATGAACCCTTTTCGAAAATATGATTACCATTTTTTAATACCCTATAAACATTTTTATAGGACTAATAAAATAAAATAAAATAAACATACTTTAACAACTTCCAAAATATTTATAAGAAGGGATAAAGTGAAAAAATAAAGAGAGAAAAGGCCCAGCATTAAGCATGCACAAACTAACTAGCGATCAGACACCTTCTGGAGAAAAACGGTACTATTGGTGAGACTTTGTTCATGGGCCAAGCTGAGCATATCTCTTTGTAGGCAAGATACAGGGGCAAACATATGCTTCGCCTATAGAGGGAGCTATTAGTGGGCCGGCCCAGTAGCCATGTGGTTTCATCACACTGAAGTCACGCACATTTTTTTTTATGTTTTACTTATATTTGTGGAGTTGTGGCAGTGTGCAGAGACAGGGAGGGCATGTACCTGGGTTCATCGGCCATTGTCTTTAGGGGCATCAGCGACCCTACCACATTGGAGGAACTAGCAGCAAGAGAATCGATGGTTCTCGCAGAGGATCTTAATTTACAATCTATCCATGTTGCGTCAGATTGTAAGATGGCGATTGAGGATATTAAGCGGAAGAGTGGGGCAGGCTATGGTGCTATTATACATGAAATCATAGAGTATTCGAGTAGCTTCATTTTATATAATTTTGTCCA
Source organism: Triticum aestivum (assembly GCF_018294505.1). Taxonomy (NCBI): domain Eukaryota; kingdom Viridiplantae; phylum Streptophyta; class Magnoliopsida; order Poales; family Poaceae; genus Triticum; species Triticum aestivum. The sequence goes on from NC_057806.1 coordinate 706,793,093, forward strand.
TGAGTTTAGGAGCTCGAACTTCGAGGCTCACAATCTTGCAAAGCATGCACTTCAATTTAGGGGTTGGCCGCCATGTTTGGTTAGGCCATCCCGGTGAACTTTCTTTCATTCATGTAAACATTGTGACGGTTTAATAAAGATTCGGATGATTGTCTAAAAAAACTTACATTTCTGTTCCCTGAAAAAAAAACTTATATTTGTGTACTGCTAAAAAAACCTTATATTTGTGTTTTGTAAATACACACTAAAAACTAAATTTTATTTTAAAAATGTTCATCGTACACTTCAAAAATGTCCATGCAGTGTAAAAACAATATTTGCCCAGCTTTTAGAGAATATTTGTACCATTACAAGAATGTATGTGATATTTTTAAAATGTTCATGCATTTCAAGAAAATATACGTGACACTTTTGAAAAATAATATGCAATGTAAAAAATCTTCATGTAATTCAAAAAAAAAATGCTTACTACTATTCAAATAACTTACTGCATTCAACAGATGTACTAAGTGTCGGCAAAGATGTTTGTACCTCACTGAACCTGCATGTCATAACTTAACGGGTGACTGCATTCAAGAGTTAGGGGGTGGTAGTGCTGACATATAAAAGTTAGTGCCTTGTTTGTGAAATCTAACATTTTGAAAATAGATGGATAATACTTTGTATATTTTAATGTCTTGAATATTTTTGCGGCCTACCATGTAAGTTGTTGTCTATGGATGATTAGTTGGACTTTTATTCTTGAGTTTGACAAAGAAAATGTGATGATTTTGAAGTCTAATATTAATTAAAGCATTTGGTCATCCAGATGCACTTCACATGTTGGATGGCATCTTGTTGGGTTATAAAGTCGAATAGCCAGAGGAAGCTTTAAAATATATTATTCTATCTTGTTCAAGTCAGGTTTGAAGTGTTTTCACTAATTTTGGTTTCTCAATTACAAAATTTCTTGATATTTTAACTAAAGCATTAGATTCATTCAAATGCATTGCCACCAAAAGTTATACTAATATCTCTGGCAACTAAAGCAGTTTTTCTGTCGTGCCCATTGTTCGTATGTAAAAGTATGATTGAGCGATCCTGACTAATTTTTTACTCGAATAATTGTTAGGAGTTACTTTGGTTGTTGTGATCTGAGAGTTATTTGATATATGTGTGACTATCTTCTAAGTCATGGTAGGCTCGAGTTGACACAATTAGTCATTCTTTCTATACATAGTAGACTTCATATATAAATTATTGAATTGTGTGATGAACATGATGTAGTCATATACAAATCTTTGGGGGCATCTTAAACTGGGTAATTCGATGCGTAAAATGATTCGACTTCTCTTTTGAGGGAAACAAAAGAGAGACACTCAATGAGTGTGAAGTTTGTGTGCTCGGGCACCACGGTGCCCCTTTTTGAAAAAAAAAACCATATTTAAAAGTTTCAAAAAAATGAAAATAATTCTGTGAAAACTTGTATGTATTCACTACGGATACATAATTTTTTTTTTAAAAACTGTACTTTGTAAGCTGTACAACAAAACAAAATTCCAAACCAAAAACAAAAAAAAATTCTGGCCCATTTGAAACTACATATTTGTCTTTTTTTTGTACGCAACTTGTGAAAGTAAAATATAATGAATTTTTGCACATGTGTGTGTGTGTCTATTAAATAAATGGTTGGATATTTCTGATTTTTGTGGGATTTTCTAGCCTATTTTTTTTGTTTTCTAGTAAACCCATACTTTTAACAGTTTTGCTAAAACCTAGCTAGATGAGAAACAAATTGGTCTCATTCACGCACCTGGCCATCCGATCTAAACGTGCGGACATTCGTGCGTGCTGTTTTTTTTTCTTTTTTGAGTAACTTGTGCATGCTGTTTTTTTTCTTTGCATGCAGCGACGCGGGCACGGCAGCCCAAGTTGTTTTTTTGTCGGCCCGCTTGTCCACGCTGTAGCGACATGCACCAACGCACTACCTAGTTACCACAGTTCATCACCTCAAAAAAAATTTACCACAGTCCATTGCCAAAAAAGAAAAAAAAAAGTTACCACACTCATGTCTATCTTTTTGTCACCTTTTTTATGTCTACATGTTAATAGGGAAAGCGACCATGTCGTTCCTCACTCTCGTGACTAATCTTTCTTTTCTTTTTGGCTGCATTTTTTTATTGTTATCATTTGATTTCCTTTTTATTATTTGTTTATTTAGTTTTTGTTAGCTTTTTCATGCTTTATATGCAAACACTTGTGACTAATTCTAGTTGGATGAGATTTTGTTAATTTTGGAATGTACAACTAGATAAATCTATTTTTCATTTCATTTTTGTTTTCTCGGGTCATGACTGCAAGTCTTTAAAAATAGATCGCAACTGCAAGTTTTCAAAAGGAATCGCAACAAGAAGTTTCAAATGGGATCACAACTACATGTACTCACGGGATCGTAACTACAAGTTTTCAAATGGGTCGCAACTGCAACCTTTCAACGGGATGCAACAACACCTACCCTAGGGCAAATGTGCGTGTTTTTTCATGTGCCCCGCATTCTAGCTCACACTTTCACATTAATGCTTTCTCGCCTTGTCGACATGTGGGTATTCTGTATTGTCTATTGTCTCACTAATTTTTTTGCTTAGTTGTTCAGTTTTTTACATCTGTGCGACAGCAAGAATTGTAACCCGACCGCAACTACACGGGCACAAAACGACTGCAACTAGGGTCTAAACGGAGGAGGGTTGTCGTGGCCAGTTGCATGTCCATTACTAGACATGCAATTGCAAGGGTTGTAACCCGACTACAACTGCATGGGCACAATGCTACTGCAACAGGGGTCAGTAGGGGGTTGTCGGGCTAGTTGCATGTCCACCACTAGACATGCAACTGCAAGCGTTCTAATTTGAGTGCAACTGCAAGTGTTGTAATTTGAGTGCAACTGCATGAGTACAAAGCGACCACAACTGCATGGGCATATATTGACTCCAACTGAGGTCGCGGAGGCAGGGTTGTCCTAGGCAGTTGCATGTCCACCACTAGACATACGAATTCAAGCGTTGTAACCCGACCGCAACTGCATGGGCACAAAGTGACTACAACTGGGGTCGGAAGGGAGGAGGCTTGTCGTGGCCAGTTGCATGTCGACCACTAGACATGCTACTGCAAGCGTTGTAACCCGACTGCAACTGTATTGGCACAAAGAGATTGCAATTGGGGTCAGGAGGGGTTGTCGGGCTAGTTGTGTGTCCACCAGTAGACATGTAATTGCAAGCGTTGTAACCCGACTGCAACTGCATGCGCACAAAGCGACTGCTATTGGGGTCGGGAGGGGGTTGTCCAGCTAGTTGCATCTTCACCACTAGACATGCAACTACAAGTGTTGTAACTGACTGCAACTACATGGGGACAAAGTGACTGCAACTGAGGTAGGGGAAGAGGGTTGGCTGCCAATTGCATGTCCACCACTAGACATGCAACTGCAGATGCACAAAGAAATCGCTACTGGGTTGGGAGGGGAACTGTTGAGGTTAATTGTATGTTTACCCCTGAACATGCAATGACAATCATTCTACCCCAAATGCATGGACACAAAGCGGCAGTAATTAAGGTCAAAAAGAGAGTTTTTGGTCCAATGGCATGTCCATGACAATACATGTAACTGCAAACATAGTACATGTCCACAAAGCGACTGCAAATAGGGAGCATGAACGGTTTACTACTTGTCTAAGTCTCAATCTGGATACATATTGAAAGTGAGAGCAATTAACTAGAGTAGCTCCGTGCACAGCATTGTAGACATAGAAATTTGCAAAATACATACGGATCTGAATGTGGCAGACGTTGACTAAACTTCTCTCACAAGCAAAACATGATCACACCTTAGTACTCTTTGGCTGTTAATCACATAGCAATGTGAACTAGATTATTGACTCTAGTAAACCCTTTGGGTATTGGTCACATGGTGATGTGAACTATAGAGTGTTAAATCACATGGTGATGTGAACTAGATTATCGACTCTAGTGCAAGTGGGAGACTCAAGGAAATATGCCCTAGCGGCAATAATAAAGATGTTATTTATATTTCCTTATATCATGATAAATGTATATTATTCATGCTAGAATTGTATTAACCAGAAACTTAATGCATGTGTAAATACATAGACAAAACAGAGTATCCCTAGTATGCCTCTACTTGACTAGCTCGTTAATCAAAGATGGTTAAGTTTCCTAACCATAGACATGTGTTGTCATTTGATGAACGGGATCACATCATTAGAGAATGATGTGATGGACAAGACCCATCTGTTAGCTTAGCATAATGATCGTTTAGTTTTATTGCTATTGCTTTCTTCATGACTTGTACATATTCCTCTCACTATGAGATTATGCAACTCCCAAATACCGGAGGAACACTTTGTGTGCTATCAAATATCACAAGTAACTGGGTGATTATAAAGATGCTCTACAGGTGTCTCTGAAGGTGTTTGTTGAGTTGGCATAGATCAAGATTAGGATTTGTCACTCCGTGTATCGAAGAGGTGATGCATTACGGAACGACTAAGGGACTTGCCAGTAACGAGATTGAACTAGGTATGATTATACCGACGATCGAATCTCGGGCAAGTAACATACCGATGACAAAGGGAATAACGTATGTTGTTATGCGGTTTGACCGATAAAGATCTTCGTAGAATATGTAGGAACCAATATGAGCATCCAGGTTCCGCTATTGTTTATTGACCGGAGATGTGTCTCGGTCATGTCTACATAGTTCTTGAACCCGTAGGGTTCGCACGCTTAACATTCGATGACGATTTGTATTTATGACTTAAGTGTTTTCATGACCAAAGTTTGCTCGGAGTCCCGAATGGTATCACGGACATGACGAGGAGTCTCTAAATGGTCGAGATGTAAAGTTCTGCTATTGGTTATTGACCGGAGATGTGTCTCGGTCATGTCTACATAGTTCTCGAACTCATAGGGTCCGCAAGTTTAACGTTCGATGACGATTTGTATTTATGAGTTAAGTGTTTTGGTGACCAAAGTTTGTTTGCAGTCCCGGATAAGATCACGGACATGACGAGGAGTCTCTAAATGGTCGAGATGTAAAGATTGATATATTGGAAGGTAGTATTCGGACACTGAAAGGGTTCCGAAGTGTATCGGGTATATACCGGAGTACCAGAGTGGTTGCTGAAACCCCCCAGGGAAAGATATGGGCCATATGAGCCATAGGAGGGAGGCTAACCAGCCCACAAGGGTCAGGTGCGGCCCCCACAAGGGAGGAGGCCGAATTGGACTAGGGAACGGGGTGCCACCCCCCTTTCCTTCTCCTACTCCATCTCCTTCCCCTTTTCCCCCTCCGGTAGAAGGAAAAAAAGGGGGGCGAATCCTACTAGGACTGGAGTCCTAATACGACTCCGCTCTCCTTGGCACGCCCCTTGTGGCCGACCTCCTCCCCTCCTTTATATACGGGGACAAGGGGGCACCCCAAAGCACAACAATTGTTCTCTTAGCTGTGTGCAGTGCCCCCCTCCACAGTTTACTTCTCCGATCATAGCGTCGTAGTGCTTAGGCGAAGCCCTACGCGGATCACATCACCATCACCATCACCACGCCGTCGTGCCGACGGAACTCTCCCTTGACCCTCTGCTGGATCAAGAGATCGAGGGACGTCATCATGCTAAACGTGTGCTGAACACGGAGGTGCCGTAAGTTCGGTACTTGAATCGGTTGGATCATGAAGACGTTCAACTACATCAACCGCGTTACTAAACGCTTCCGCTTTCGGTGTATGAGGATACGTGGACACACTCTCCCCTCTCGTTGCTATGCATCTCCTAGTTAGATCTTGCGTGATCGTAGGAAAAAAAATTGAATTACTACGTTCCCCAACAGAGCATCCTTTCCCCGCTCATGGTGGTACTAGAGTTCCCAAAATCTACTTTATTGTCATTGTGTTTCAACGCCAGCCTATACGCACTCTTAATCTAAAGAAAACCATTTTTCTCATGGTGTCAAGCAATAAAATCTCCCTCTCCCACAGATTGAATAGGAAATTTTAAAATTTCCTCAACATCATGGTGATAAAACATGTGTGTGATGAAATTCTCTCATCCCATCTCCTAGACCCTCTCATGAATAACTCACACACCCATTTAAGCCTAGTTCAATTCTTAAAAATAGATTTTTTTTTTGTGGATATAATCTCTGGGAAGACAATTACCTCTCCAAGTATTTATACTAGCACCATCAAAACACTTCAAATGACACCATTTTAAAGCAGCTTAAGGCCATGCATAACATTTTGCCAAGTCACCGACATCGCTTGCGGGAAGACCGTATCCAGGACATGCCCACGAGGATAATATTTTGCCTTCATCACCTTTGCACATAGTGGATGCTGATAAACCAATAACCAACAAACTTGGTTAGCTAGAAGCACATGATTAAATAATCTAAGATCATGAAATCCCATACCCGCTTCGCCTTTGGGTCTCATTAGTTTATCCCAAGCCAGCCAATGAGTTCTCCTCCTATTCTCCTTATTGCCCCGGCAAAAGATCCCAATGAATTGGGATAATTCCTTTTCTTGTTTTCCTTTTCGTTTTATTTTTTTGTCGGTTGTCTCCCGCCAACACTTCATCGACTACTGCCTCTATAGGGGTGTGTGTGTGTGGGGGGGGGGTTATAAAAAAGATATTGCGGAGAAGTGATCCGCTGGAGCATGTTCTTTGGTCCAACTCCCGCAATACCGAAAACTATTAGGAATGATCTTACTTTGTATCTAATGAATGGAATAACAGCCCCTGTCATGACTAGCATTATGCGAAGACTATCATGTGGAGGTCTGTCGGTTGTAAACAGCCATGACCATTCCAACCAGCTAGTGGTGATAACATCAGCAATTGATGGAGGAGAAGGTTGGACTCTCCTAAAAAGGAAATGTATGTGAGTCATTCTATCATATAATCTTCCCAAATATAGTAGTACTCAAAAGCCACGCTGATAGTTCATGAGGAGATGTCATAGTGGGCATTGCCTTTCTCCCAACAACCCAGAGATGGGACGACTCTTTGTTATGTCTTGCTAGAATTGACAAAACGTTTTATAAAAATACAAATGTGAATAGGTTATGAATAATTAGCAAAGTATAGAAGAGAATCAAATTGAAGAATAATGGGATCCAAAAAATTACAATAGGTACAAAAAAAGGCAAGAAATAATGGAGTATGTGGCACCACAAGTTGCTGCAAAGACATGGATGGCTCATTTTGTGGAGAAAAAAATGTGGCTAATTCCGATCTCAAAGCAGCAGGTTGATGCATGGTCGACGCTATCATTTCGGTGCAAATGGCCGGCTGGCAATTCTTAGTTCGCCCTGGAGCAGATGCGCCTGACCTGACCCTGTGGGAAAATCAAGGGGCTGATGTTCCCCATCTTCACCATGGCTGCGGCAAAGGCGTTGTTGAACGCATCCTGGTTAGATGCGAAGCCGTCAATGATGTCTTCGGTGGCACCACCGGCAAGGGTGTAGAGCACCTGGTCGGAGTGTAGGAGCCCCTTATTGAGCTTGAGGTTGACGAAGTAGGCGTTGTCGAACATGTCCGGGGTCGTATCGTCCAATGGGGCCAAGTTGCTGTCGCCAGAGCCGGTTAGCTGAGGGCAGGTGGCCTTGCGCGACGTCGCCAAGGCTGGGTCAATGTTCTCCTCGCTGTAGAGCCTGGTCCTGAAGTTCTTGCACTGCGCCCGCCCTATGGTGTGCGCACCAGAGAGGGCGACCATATCGGTGTGGTTGAGCCCCTTGGCGGCGAAGCGGGTGATGAGGTCGGTGACGCTAAGTGATGGGGCAGGCAGGTCACGGTTGGCCAGTGTCTCGCTAGCCGTGTCGGAGTCCCTCCTCCCCAGAGAGACTGTCCATGACGGCCCTCCTACCTACACAAGTGAAGCCGATGAGTACTAACCTCAGTTCAAAACCGTGACACGCATGCAAACAGATTATTAATTAAAAAGGGGTTGAAAGATCATGTTAGTTCTTACCGCGACGACGGAATCGCGAGCGGCGACGGCGAGGATGTCGGCGCAGGAGACGGTGCGCTTGCACGCCTGCTCCACATTGGACTTGATTTGGTCGATGACGTCGAAGCCTCGCAGCGATCCCACGTTCCCGAACGCGTTCCGCTCGTTGCCAGCCAGCAGAACGGACGCGTCGCAGCCCTGCTTGTACGTAGCCAGGCACGGTTAACCGCTGGTGTTCAGCAAATGAAATCGATCCAAACAATAACAAGTAGTGTGTGAAGGACTTGCTTGGACAAAGCAGTCATGGAAGTGCAGCCGGAGCAGCGACGCAGCCATGCGGGGGTCGCTGCTCACGGCGGCCACCACACCGTTCTTGATGGTGGCCAGCGCCCCGGGGCACGACGCGTCGTAGAACGTCGGGGACATCTGCGCCGACGCCACCGCAGCCAGGCACAGGAGCAACACCACTGACAGAGATGAAGACGCCATCACAACTACCTGCGTGTTGGTCGCTATAGGCCGGAGAGCTATTTACTTTTGTGGTGGATGCGGATGTAATGGCCTGCATTTCATGCAGATATATATAGCTATTCCTAGGATTTTTGTGGCGTTCCATCTACTGCTAGGCGCTAGCTGTTTGATCTACATCGTGCACGGATGTATTTTGCATAGAGGCAAATTAATTAGAGTAGACATGTTTTGCGAGGAGTTAATTAATTTGGATATTACTAGCAAGTAGACATGTTTTGCTAAGTACGTGCACGGATCGATGTATCATGCATAGATGGCACTCAAGTCAACGAAATTCAGAAACTATATAGTCATTTTCTTTTCTTTTTTTGTGGGGAAAAATATTCCACATTATTTTGAGGTATAGCTTTGTTCCAGGTCAACTTCTCTATATTATTTTTTCAAAAAAATAAAAACTTCCCTATATTATTATTTGACCAAGTGTTGCATAATGTACTATGCGTCGTGCGTGCACGGGCGTGTATGTCATGCATACAGCGCACGGTCATAGCAGACCTGGAATCGAATATCCAACGTCGCTTCAACGTCTTAGACTACGGCAACATACGCGTCATTCTACATTCGATGTATCCGATGATCTTTGTTGGAGTCTGAACGAGGGTAGCAAGAGAGAGATCGTGTAACACTTCCTTGATTATTGATTGGGGTTACACAGAGTATTTGACAAAAAACTATCACATTAGGGGTTGCCGTCCCACAGAACTACCACATTCAAAAACGTGACTGATAACTATCAAATTTTTTTAATTTTGTAACTTAAAACTACCACTTTTGAACAGGGCCGGTCCTGAGAATTTAGGGGCCCGGGGCGAGAATAAAAATTAGGGGCCCTTACTATATATTGTTTGGCTGGGCTATGGTGCTCTTAAGATAATCATTATGGTGATTATAGGAAAATACATAATAAATGCGCATATATATTACCTACATGAAATATTGCCAACAAACATCATAAAAAGTCCGCCTCACAAGTTTTTTAATGATACATACAAAAGCAATATATTTATATGAAATAGTTTATACACAGTGCTATGAATAAAGAAATTCCAAGTTTAGACGATTTAAACGCGTTTATGACTGACGGGGCCCACCCATCAGGGCTGACGTGGCGACAAAGTTAGACCCGTTTGTTTTGACCGTCAAGTTGGCCGTTATGACAAGTGGGGCCCACACGTCATCGTCGACCTTCCTCCTCCTCCTTCTCCCGTCTCTCTCAGGCATTTCATCAAGCACCTTCCGTGCATCTAAGGGAAAGAGGCGATGGAAGCGAGGTCGCGTTGGAGGTGGCGAGCATGCTCGGCGCCACCGTGTCTGGGCTATAGGCGTGCGACGGCAGCGTGCTGCCGCTGGCTGAGGACCTCCTCCTCGCGCCCCGGTAACGGCAACAGCATGCAGCGGCGCCGACCCGATATTGCATGCAGACGGTAGCTGGCAAGCTTGCACCTGCTCCGGGCGCGCGCGGTCGCGAATGTCCGCGGCGCTGGCCAGCGGCGAGGCGCTCGGCCATGAGGACGGAGGGGTTCGTGGAGGCGGAGGCGCTAGACGGAGGAAAGCACGCGCGCGCCGGTGCACAGCAGCAGGAGGACCAAAGCAGGGGCAACAGTGAAAAGGCCAGCATGCGACGGGAAGTAGCTTGAGGGCTCGCCGGAGTTTCTGTCGAGGCAGGGGCGCGAGGCACACAGGTGCCATGGCTGCACGAGCTCGCGTCTAAGGGAGAGGACGGGCAGCTCGGGCGCTGCGGCGGTGCGTGGTTTTGGCGCACGCCTGCGTGGTAGAGGGGGCGGTGTGGCTCGGTCCTGGGGTCAGGGATGGCAGCTGGATGAGCACGCTCACGTCCGTCGTCGGCCGGAGTTCACCGGCTTTCCTCCATGCACATAAGATGTTTGTTGAAATACCAAAGAGAGAGAGAGAGGAGGAGGAGGAGGAGGAAGAAGAAGATTGATGTGGGCCCCACTTGTCATAACGGTCAACACTAATGGTCAAAACAAACATAGTTGACTTTGCCGCCATGTCAGCCCTGGTGAGTGGGTCCCGCATGTCATAAATGTGTTTAAATCATCTAAACTTGCCATTTTTCAAAAGTGGTAGTTTTTAGTCACAAAATTAGAATTTTTTGATAGTTGTCAGTCACTTTTTTGAATGTGGTAGTTTTGTGGGACGGTAACCCCTAATGTGGTAGTTTTTTGTCAAATACTCGATTGCACAAGTACATATATATTGGCTGTTACAACAGAATTACACTAGTCTAGCCTAAGGAATAGGACCACTACAGAAGCACGTTCGCTAACACCCCGCCGCAGTCATGTCGTCGATGCCTGAGGAGACACAGAGACTGGACCTGAAGTGCTGGAAAATGGATGTCGGCAAACCCTTCGTCATGATATCGGTTAGCTGTTGAGTTGTTGGAACATGTACAACACGGAACTCGCCAAGGGCCCACCTTTTCCCGGATGAAATGAATGTCAAGCTCTATGTGCTTCGTCCTCCAATGATGAACCGGATTAATAGACATGTACACGGCTGATACATTATTGCAGAAGATGACTATGGCCTTCGATTGAGAGACGGAGAGCTCACCAAGCAGCTGCCTCAACCATACACAATCAGCGACCACATTCGCCAGGGCGCGGTATTCTGCTTCTGCACTGGATCGAGAGACGATGACTTGTCACTTTTGGAGGACCAGCTGACGATCGTGTCACCAAGATACACGCAGTAACCAGAGGTAGACCGGCGAGTGTCAGGGCACCCAGCCCAGTCCGCGTCCGAATACGCGATGGTGTATGTCGATGAAGATGCTAGAAGAAGAAGAAGACCATGCTGGAGCGTGCCGCGGACATACCATAGAATACGCTTGATGAGGGCGCGGTGACTGTCCCGCGGGTCATGCATGTGAAGGCAAGCTTGTTGCACCGCATACGCCAGATCCGGACGCGTCATTGTGAGATATTGCAAGCCCCCGGTAAGGCTGCGACACTCTGACAGGTCGGACACGGGAGCGCCGGCGGCAGCGGCGACCTTTGGGGCCATGTCCACTGGTGTTGAGGCAGCATGGCATTGGGACATGCCGGCGCGGCGAAGAAGCTCCTCGGCATACTGGGCCTGGTTGAGGAAGAACCCCCGTGTTGTACGTTGCACGCGGATGCCGAGGAAGTAGTGAAGATCGCCCATATCTGTCATGGCAAACTCCTGTTGTAGCTTGTCGACGATGGAGCGAAGAAGGGGCGTTGAGGATGCCGCAAGTACGATATCATCAACATACAGAAGAAGATGGGTGATGACCCATAAGTGTAGGGGATCTATCGTAGCCTTTTTGATAAGTAAGAGTGTCGAACCCAACGAGGAGCAGAAGGAAATGATAAGTAGTTTTCAGTAAGGTATTCTTTGCAAGCACTGAAATTATCAGTAACAGATAGTTTTGTGATAAGGTAATTTGTAACGAGTAGCAAGTAATAAAAGTAAATAAGATGCAGCAAGATGGCCCAATCCTTTTTGTAGCAAAGGACAAGCCTGGACAAACTCTTATATGAAGTAAAGCGCTCCCGAGGACACATGGGAATTATCGTCAAGCTAGTTTTCATCACGATCATATGATTCACGTTCGGTACTTTGATAATTTGATATGTGGGTGGACCGGTGCTTGGCTGTTGTCCTTACTTGGACAAGCATCCCACTTATGATTAACCCCCATTGCAAGCATCTGCAACTACAACAGAAGTATTAAGGTAAACCTAACCATAGCATGAAATGTATGAATCCAAGGCAGCCCCTTACGAAGCAACGCATAAACTAGGGTTTAAACTTTTGTCACTCTAGCAATCCATCATCTACTTATAACTTCCCAATGCCTCCCTCTAGGCCCAAACAATGGTGAAGTGTCATGTAGTCGGTGTTCACATGACACCACTAGAGGGATGACAACATACATCTCATCAAAATATCGAACGAATACCAAATTCACATGACTACTAATAGCAAGACTTCTCTCATGTCCTCAGGAACAAACGTAACTACTCACAAAGCATATTCATGTTCATAATCAGAAGGGTATTAATATGCATAATAGATCTCAACATATGATCTTCCACCAAGTAAACCAACTAGCATCAACTACAAGGAGTAATCAACACTACTAGCAACCCACAGGTACCAATCTAAGGTTTGGATACAAAGATTGGATACAAAAAATGAACTAGGGTTTGAGATGAGATGGTGCTGGTGAAGATGTTGATGGAGATTGACTCCCTCACGATGAGAGGATCGTTGGTGATGACGATGGTGATGATTTCCCCCGGCCGGAGGGAAGTGTCCCCGGCAGAACAGCTCTGCCGGAGCCCTAGATTGGTTCCGCCAAGGTTCCGCCTCGTGGCGGCGGAGTTTCGTCCCGAAAGCTTGCTTATTATTTTTTTATCAGACGAAAGATCTCATATAGCAGAAGATGAGCATCGAAGGGCCATCGGGGGCCCACGAGGCAGGGGCGCGCCCAGGGGGTAGGGCGCGCCCCCCACCCTCGTGGCCAGGGTGTGGGCCCCCTCTGCTATTTTCTTCACTCAGTATTTTTTATTATTTCCGAAAATAACTTCCGTGGAGTTTCAGTACTTTTGGAGTTGTGCGGAATAGATATCTAATATTTGCTCCTTTTCCAGCCCAGAATTTCAGCTGCCGGCATTCTCCCTCTTTATGTAAACCTTGCAAAATAAGATAGAATAGGCATAAGTATTGTGACATAATGTGTAATAACAACCCATAATGCAATAAATATCGATATAAAAACATGATGCAAAATGGACGTATCAACTCCCCCAAGCTTAGACCTCGCTTGTCCTCAAGCGAAAGCCGAAATCGAAAAATATGTCCACATGTTTAGAGATAGATGCGTCGATAAAAATAAAATATAGACATGAGGGCATCATGATTATTCTTAGAATA
>NC_057806.1:706806563-706809072 GCF_018294505.1 Triticum aestivum
TTGTTGCACCGCATACGCCAGATCCGGACGCGTCATTGTGAGATATTGCAAGCCCCCGGTAAGGCTGCGACACTCTGACAGGTCGGACACGGGAGCGCCGGCGGCAGCGGCGACCTTTGGGGCCATGTCCACTGGTGTTGAGGCAGCATGGCATTGGGACATGCCGGCGTGGCGAAGAAGCTCCTCGGCATACTGGGCCTGGTTGAGGAAGAACCCCCGTGTTGTACGTTGCACGCGGATGCCGAGGAAGTAGTGAAGATCGCCCATATCTGTCATGGCAAACTCCTGTTGTAGCTTGTCGACGATGGAGCGAAGAAGGGGCGTTGAGGATGCCGCAAGTACGATATCATCAACATACAGAAGAAGATGGGTGATGACCCATAAGTGTAGGGGATCTATCGTAGCCTTTTTGATAAGTAAGAGTGTCGAACCCAACGAGGAGCAGAAGGAAATGATAAGCAGTTTTCAGTAAGGTATTCTTTGCAAGCACTGAAATTATCGGTAACAGATAGTTTTGTGATAAGGTAATTTGTAACGAGTAGCAAGTAATAAAAGTAAATAAGATGCAGCAAGATGGCCCAATCCTTTTTGTAGCAAAGGACAAGCCTGGACAAACTCTTATATGAAGTAAAGCGCTCCCGAGGACACATGGGAATTATCGTCAAGCTAGTTTTCATCACGATCATATGATTCACGTTCGGTACTTTGATAATTTGATATGTGGGTGGACCGGTGCTTGGCTGTTGTCCTTACTTGGACAAGCATCCCACTTATGATTAACCCCCATTGCAAGCATCTGCAACTACAACAGAAGTATTAAGGTAAACCTAACCATAGCATGAAATGTATGGATCCAAAGCAGCCCCTTACGAAGGAACGCATAAACTAGGGTTTAAACTTTCGTCACTCTAGCAATCCATCATCTACTTATTACTTCCCAATGCCTCCCTCTAGGCCCAAACAATGGTGAAGTGTCATGTAGTCGATGTTCACATGACACCACTAGAGGGATGACAACATACATCTCATCAAAATATCGAACGAATACCAAATTCACATGACTACTAATAGCAAGACTTCTCTCATGTCCTCAGGAACAAACGTAACTACTCACAAAGCATATTCATGTTCATAATCAGAAGGGTATTAATATGCATAATAGATCTTAACATATGATCTTCCACCAAGTAAACCAACTAGCATCAACTACAAGGAGTAATCAACACTACTAGCAACCCACAGGTACCAATCTAAGGTTTGGATACAAAGATTGGATACAAAAAATGAACTAGGGTTTGAGATGAGATGTTGCTGGTGAAGATGTTGATGGAGATTGACTCCCTCACGATGAGAGGATCGTTGGTGATGACGATGGTGATGATTTCCCCCAGCCGGAGGGAAGTGTCCCCGGCAGAACAGCTCTGCCGGAGACCTAGATTGGTTCCGCCAAGGTTCCGCCTCGTGGCGGCGGAGTTTCGTCCCGAAAGCTTGCTTATTATTTTTTTTATCAGACGAAAGATCTCATATAGCAGAAGATGAGCATCGAAGGGCCATCGGGGGCCCACGAGGCAGGGGCGCGCCCAGGGGGTAGGGCGCGCCCCCCACCCTCGTGGCCAGGGTGTGGGCCCCCTCTGCTATTTTCTTCGCTCGGTATTTTTTATTATTTCCGAAAATAACTTCCGTGGAGTTTCAGTACTTTTGGAGTTGTGCGGAATAGATATCTAATATTTGCTCCTTTTCCAGCCCAGAATTTCAGCTGCCGGCATTCTCCCTCTTTATGTAAACCTTGCAAAATAAGATAGAATAGGTATAAGTATTGTGACATAATGTGTAATAACAACCCATAATGCAATAAATATTGATATAAAAACATGATGCAAAATGGACGTATCAACTCCCCCAAGCTTAGACCTCGCTTGTCCTCAAGCGAAAACCGAAATCGAAAAATATGTCCACATGTTTAGAGATAGATGCGTCGATAAAAATAAAATACAGACATGAGGGCATCATGATCATTCTTAGAATAGCAACATATATATATATATATACACGCTATTCGTCACTCTGGGTGAGAAATAGTTATTCTTCACCCCCTCTATTTTACCATCAATGCATCGTAATTTTATGTTCCGTAAGTTTTGTCTTATTTCCGAAGCAAAAAGGAACCATAAGAAAATATATAATCGCTGTAAAAAATATTTTATGTTATGTAAAATTACAAACCTAAAAATATAGTCTAAAATACAGATAAACTGCAAATTATCTTGTCTTATGACCTATATTTTTATTTTTTTATGTCAAATTTTACGTAGTGAATCAATAGAAATGTAACTATTTGAATTCGAAACGTAATTTAATTATGAGATGATCGTAAGATTACCTCGGGTGAACAATAACTTATTATGCACCCTGGGTGATGAATAGTAACACTATATATATAGTGTTACTATTCATCACACAGGGTGCATAATAAGTTATATATATATATATTGTTACTATTCATCACCCA
>NC_057806.1:706809160-706830067 GCF_018294505.1 Triticum aestivum
AAGATTACCTCGGGTGAACAATAACTTATTATGCACCCTGGGTGATGAATAGTAACACTATATATATATATAGTGTTACTATTCATCACCCAGGGTGCATAATAAGTTATATATATATATATATAGTATTACTATTCATCACCCAGGATGCATAATAACACTATATAATTAAATATATATATAGTGTTACTATTCGTCGCCCAGGGTGCATAATAAGTTATTGTTCACCCGAGGTAATTTACGATCATCGCACCCTGGGTGATGAATAGTAACACAATATACTTACGATCATCTCATAATTAAATTACGTTTCGAATTCAAATAGTTACATTCCTATTGATTCACTACGTAAAATTTGACATAAGAAAATAAAAATATAGATCATAAGACAAGAAAATTTATAGTTTATGTGTATTTTAGACTATATTTTTACGTTTGTAATTTTACATAACATAAAATATTTTTTACGGCAATTATAAATTTTCTTACGGTCCCTTTTTACGTCGGAAATAAGACAAAACTTACGAAACATAAAATTACGGTGCATTGATCGTAAAAAGAGGAGGATGAAGAATAATTATTCCTCACCCAGGGTGACGAATAGCGTGACCCTATATATATATAGGAAAATGGTTGTGTACTCCTGGGAGTACGTACTCCCGCTTCTCATATACCACATAGATGAATCTTTTATATCACTTTATTATTTTTAATATACTTCATTAGTAATTATTAGATACCTCAAAATGAGTTTCATGAAAAAATTTATGTGAGTCTACATGTTTTTAAATGTTTACATATATACTGATATGTTTGTACGTGAAAAAGGTATATTACAAAAAGTACATCGCAGATGATATTTTTTCAACAAAACTCATATTGGGGTATCTTAAAATATTTAATGAAGTATATTGAGAATAATAAAGAGGTATAATTAATACATATATGAGGTATATTGAGAATGGGAGTACATACTCCCAGGAGTACAGAAGAGGAGTCATATATATATATATATATATATGTATATATATATATATATATATAAAGAGAGAGGAAGTCTATTAGTAACCCTGGGTGAAGAATTACCTATTCTCCACCCCGGTCGGACGACCCAGCCACACTCGCATGCAACCTGGCTCTTGGTGAGGTAATTTATTTGCTCAAAAGAAAAGCCAAGATAATTTATTTTTACCTAGCAACTGCTTAGCTAGCCCACTCCCCGCAGTTTCTGGAATATTGGGAGAGGAAGCGCCGAGCGGCGGGTGGTTTCGGCGGCGAGCCGCCGCGGGTGGAGTCGGATGCGTGCGACGCCGGGGGTGGCCCCGTTTGCCGGTGGCAGCGTCGAGGCGAGCAGTATTTCGCGGCGTTTGGCAACCTCTTCGACCGACGGGCGCGCCACGACCCACCTCCATCCCTCGCTCCCTTCGTCGCCCGGGCGATGACCTGACTTCCGTTCCCAGTTCCCGACCCCAAGCTCCTGCACTGGCCTCTCGTTGCCGCGCTGCGCCGGACTCGACCCCTCCTTTCTTTTTGATATGCACGACAGCAGGATGACCCCGATTGGAGTGAGGCTCGCGAGAAGCGACCCCCTTCCCACGACTGGTTCATAGCGCTGACGAGGTGGACGTTGTCGCTGTCAATCCTCCGGCGAGCTCCGCGTAAGATGCCCAGGCTCCATGGCTTCGTCTCCTACATGGTACCAAGCCATTCCCAGGTTTTTTCGCTTTCTCTCTCCCTCTGTAGGCGTTGTCATGCGTGCGTGTGTGTTCTTATTAGTCATTTTGCTACTGATGCTTAGATTAATTAGCATATTATGCAGGACAAGTATTGTGCTGGAAGCTCCATTAGTAATGTGATAAAGACAGGAGTCAATTTACATCTCTGACCATCTTAGATCTTGCCTTACTAGCTAGATTTATGATTTGGATTTGCTCTGTGTATAAGTTTATTCTCATTCAGGAATCAGCTAATGTACCACAATAGCATTTCTGTCATTCTAATTCCCGAAAGTATTTTAGAAATCCCATATTATTAATTGCTGATTGGATGGTTGCAAACCTAGATTTTCCTTTTTTTTTTAAATGCCATGTAATGTTTCTTTAGGGTTTATAAACATATCTTGGTCTAAATCTGCATTTGTAAATTTGGTTTCTTCATTTCTGTTAGCTTGATTGATCTGCATTCCATGTCATACAAAACAATAACCTTCTCTTCTTTATTTTGTGATTTTAAAAATTGTTATTTCGTTGGTTTAAGGAACCCTTGGAACTCTCCATGATGGATGACCAGATGTTTATTTTCCCTTGCTTGCCATCATGCCATGATTCTTGGCCTTGATATTTTCGAATCAAATCATGATCCGGGGGAATCAATTAAGGGTGCATGTACTTCATCTTCTTGCGACTGTGCAGATGATGGCCATTTAGCCATTTATATATATAGTAACTCTATTAATAAGTAATAACGCACCCTGGTCGATCGACCGAGTTAGATTTCTCTTCGGTCTAATCCAATCAACGTGTTGTGCCTCTCCACGCATGAGGTAAAATCTTTTAGGTGCTAACGTAAGTCGTTTGCAAAAAAAAGCTTTATGTTCGTGGTAGCTATAGCCCGCTTTCTCGAGCTCGTCGTTTCCTATTCTAATCATGGTGGCCGATTCCCTAAAAAAATCATGGCGGCATGCGGTTTTCGACGGCGACTAGCTTGGGCGTGGTGGCCGACATCTAAGTGACCGGCGGATGGGCCGGATGGCATGGTGGTCGGAAGAAAGGCTGGGTGGATTGGGGAGCAGCGGTGGACCATGGTGGGGTTGTGACGACGTGGTGCTCGGCGGAAATGTCGACAAGGCGTGTGGGTTGTGGCCTCAGTGTTGGGCAAAGCGGCTTGTGGTAGCCTGTTGGCCGCGGGAACGGTGTAGGCTCCTCACGGCGCTGCTTCAAATGTGAGCGATTTGTGTTGCTTGCTCCACTATGCGCTAGTGATTTTAATCCAAATCTCTTCAACGACCCATGAAGAACCTGTTGAACATGCTAATTGAATACGAGCCAACCCGTGAAGATGCAAATTGCTATTAGCATAACTAATTTGTTTTGTTGAATTTGTTTAGAGGGTGAATCACAGCGGCGCCGAGCAGATGTCGAATTTTATTTTTCTGTCTTTGAACTGACGTCCTATTTGACTTGTTTTCAGTGCACATATATTGTTTCATCAATTAGTAATGCAAATTAGCTGCTACTTCATTTTTCTTGTCTGTATTTTCTTTGCAATCAGTAAGGAACTCAAAGACTGATGTGCATTTGCTCACTGCATTCTTCTCCATATTATTTCTGTACATCTTAGGATAGATTATGATAGCTGTAGCAACAATGGCTTAACCTTTAGTATATAGTTGAAATCTTGCACATATCTCTCTTGATTTATTTATCTTGTCTGCTGTCCCGCACCAATACTTGATGAAAGAAAATATCATAGTAAAATTTGACAGCTATAACTTTCCAGAAACTTATAGTTTCTGTATACCAAGGTTTTCTTCCAGTGATTCAATCCTTGTTCAAGTGCTGACATACATAAACTTAAACGTCCAAAAAATGTGTGCAAATGTTTATCTCTGTAAATATAACAAGCTTTTACAGTCAGGAGTAAATTTACAAACGCTGGTCTGAATTCCGAACATTCTAATACCATCTTGGCATCTTCCACACATAAAAATATGGTGTGCAGCAGCACCGTATAAATAGGTTTCTCTAGTTTCTTCAGGTGGTTTCGACTACTCCCTCCGTTCCTTTATATACGTTGTATTTCTTTTTTGATAAAATTCCACAATGTAAAGTGCATTTCTTCCAATTCCTCAAAAATCTGTTTTTAGCCCTCTAGTAAAAAGGAAAGTATCTTTTCCCCGATTGCATGTATCTCTTCTTGTAAAGAGATAAAGGAAAGTATCTCTCTCCTGATTGTGCATATATCTTACTTTCCTACCTTAAATGATTTACTTGCCACTGATAAATGATTTAGTCAAGGTTAATTTTGTCCTAACTTGTGTATAATTGTGTGCCTTGGTCACCGTGCTGAAAATTATACACCTTACATAAAGGAATGGAGGGAGTATCATAGAAAGGTTTGTGCAAGACTCATGCTAGGTCCGATTAGATGGTGAAAAATCACTGTTGGATCTTAGAACTCTCTTTACTTTCAGCATTCTTAGGTAGGAGCGTGGCTGATGGATTATGGAGAGTACCTTTGAAACTAATGTTCATCTTTTCAGCTTATAGTTGTCCATGGTTACATTTTGTATCTAACGAGTAGCTGCAATGATACTAGTACATGTAACAATTTTCCAAGTACTAGAACTTTTTCAGTAATCGTTACAGAAACATTAGGGTCATTCAGATGAGGATGGCGCAAAGGCTGAATGGAAGTACATCTTTGCAGAAATTGTAGGTTCATTCAGATGGGGATTTTGCATCCTCTTAGTATTTGAAATGCAAAGGTCTGAGTTTGGCCAAAAGAACACCAATGTCCATCTCAAGATTGACTGGAGATTGTTTTGCTACAGAAAGATAGTTTTCTCTACAGATATTGATTTTTTTTAGATGATACTTTGTCAAGCAGTATACTGATTTTTTTTTTATTTATGTGTGTTGAACTCACATCGCCTTTGTTCATTGTAAGAAGACCTAGTTAATTTATCCAAGTGCTTTTTGAGTAGTTATGCCGTGGTGTAATGAACCATTTCAGTAATTCTTATGTCTTGCAATAATACCCAGGAATCATTTTGTGTGTGATCTAGAGCTAATGAGGTGAAACACGCGAAGATAATCTAGTAGATAATTGTTGTGCAATACATTGGAGTAAATGCAGAGAAGAAATCCAGAACCAAGAAGTCAACATCAGTTTTCTCAGATAAACACTTAAAATCACAGTTATTGACCAGACTAGCACAATATTCTGAAAACACATACAAATTACAAGAACAAACTACCACTCGTACCTCTACAAGGAAATTTGATAAGCTTGATTTTATAGACAAAATAACTCATATGATGAATGCATTGCACACTAATCAAGTGGGGTACTAATATAGGAACATGTCACTGTAAGTCACCAAAGCTTCCGTTGCTCACTCCGTAAGATTACAACATCATCGTTTGATTTCTACACTACCACTTTGATGCGACATGTAGGTTGCTTACATGCACGATGTAAATTATTCGCATGCATGAGGTAATATTACATTAATCCCCTTTGCTTTACGGAACAGAGATTGGTTCCTTGGTTTAGGCTGTAATATTACCTCTAGTCCTTCTGTTTCTTACGATCTTGGAGGTATAGCCGTGAGAGATGGGCTGGGGTGAGGAATAAGAATTCCTCACCCAGGGTGATGAATAGCTATATATAGGGTCGCGCTATTCGTCACCCTGGGTGAGGAATAGTTATTCTTCACCCCCCCCCCCTCTATTTTACCATCAATGCACCGTAATTTTACGTTCCGTAAGTTTTGTCTTATTTCCGACGCAAAAAGAGACCGTAAGAAAATATATAATCGCCATAAAAAATATTTTATGTTATGTAAAATTACAAACGTAAAAACATAGTCTAAAATACACATAAACTGTAAATTTTCTTGTCTTATGACCTATATTTTTATTTTCTTATGTCAAATTTTACATAGTGAATCAACAGGAATGTAACTATTTGAATTCCAAACGTAATTTAATTATAAAATGATCGTAAGATTACCTCGGATCGTAATATAGTGTTACTATTCATCACCCAGGGTACAGAATAAATTATTCCTCATCCGAGGTAATCTTACGATCATTTTATATTTAAATTACGTTTGGGATTCAAATAGTTACATTTCTATTGATTCACTACATAAAATTTGACATAAAAAATAAAAATATAGGTCATAAGACAAAAAAATTTGCAGTTTATGTGTATTTTAGAATATGTTTTTACGTTTGTAATTTTACATAATATAAAATATTTTTTACAGCGATTAGATATTTTGTTACGGTCTCTTTTTTCGTTGGAAATAAGACAAAACTTATGAAACGTAAAATTACGATGCATTGATGGTAAAATAGAGGGGGTGAAGAATAACTATTCCTCACCCAGGGTGACGAATAGCGCGACCCAGGGTGACGAATAGCCGGTCTATTCTGATAATATTATCAGAATAGTTATATTGATAACACTTCCGCACTGCACACTCAATGCAAGTGCACGTCATTGTTTGAACCAAGTGTGCTGCAGTACTCACACGAGTGAACTTCGTGTCGAAAAAAACTGCACGCAGTGTTTTTCCGGTACTGTTTTTGCTCTAATTTTTTAACCGTTTATCGGAACGAGGCGTATAATATGCCGTTGAAAAGCTATTGATTAGGCGCAACTTCTCCATGTTGAACACTTTTCGAGATTCCTCTCAGTTTAAGAGCAGTTTTAAAAATGATGCGGCGGATGATGAGTGGCAGCGAGCGTATTTTCATGATTGTTCCTAAACCGCTCATCGGAATAAGGCAAATGATACGCTGTTTGAAAGATATCATCGAGGCGCATCTTTTTCATATCTATTATTTTCTCTAATTCGTTACCGTTTAAAAGCAGTTTCGAATTTATTAAATCGCGGAATTCTGTTTTTTGAAATTTTTGCAATTTTTGGTACTGTTTTAGCTCTAGTTTTTGAACCGTTTGTCAAAACGAGGCGTGTAATACGTCGTTGGAAAGTTATGGACAAGGCGCAACTTTCATATGTATAAATGGTTTTGAGATTCCTTACAGTTTTAAGTTAATTTTGAAAATCATGCGGCGGACGACGAGTGGCAGCGGCCGTTTTTCGCGAAATTTTTACAAACCGGTTGTCGAAATGATTCAAATGATATGCCATTGGAAAGATATCGATGAGACGCAACTTTTTCATGTAGAACACTCTCTCTAATTCCTTACAGTTTAAGAGTAGTTTTAAATTTACCGAAATGCGGACACTCTGTTTTTCGCGACATCCAAATCGACGTGGGTACTTCATCTGACAGAAAACCGAACTGCATCAGACGGTCAAGTGAACTTCATGATTTCTTTTGTCGAACATATATTTTTCTCAGACAAGTTTTTGTTGTCTTTTTTTCAAAAAAATTACGAACAAGAGTGGACCACAAAAACATGGGCAAGTGAGCTGCGACATATATCGTAGTGAACCGCATGATTCCTTTTTGTCTTCTTTTGTAACTTTTGTGATGAAACACGTGGTACCTCATCAGATATGTACTGCAAGGAAAAGCCGAGCGAACTGCGCTGTTCTTTTCTACATTTTTTGTTTAGTTTTTGTGTGGAAGCAAAAGTATGTGTACAACCGGTCTGCATTTCTTTTTACAACCGGTTACTTTTTTATGCATTAGATACAAGAGATGAACTGCAGAGATGCCCCCAACCATTCAAATCACACATTATAAATGAAAATATAAGCACAAAGGAACCTAAATGCAACATGCAGGCGGTGGAGTTGCACTGAGGCTGCAATGAACCCTGTGTACTACATCAGTCAGATGAGTGCACTGCTTCGGACTGAAACCACACTGCATCAGACAGGCAACGGAAGTGCATGAATGAACCCCGACATGTATCAAAGTGAAATACTAAGCAATATATCAGCACAGAGAAGAGAACAGTACACGATGGAAAACTAAACCGCAGGGACGAGGCAAGTGGACTGCATCTATTTTTCTTCCACACAACAACAGAGTGAGCTGCATAGAAGAATCAACCTTTTCTAATTATAATCTTCCAAAAAAAGTTACACTTGGCATCAGAGGGAACTGCTGTGCAAGAGAAGATCACTGCAGCAACGAAACAAGTGAGCGGCACTTCAAAAAGTACCGTTGTTATCTTCAATGCATGTTTAGGGAGAGTTGTACGTCTATGGACTACGAGACGGGGCGAATGTACTGCAATGCTTATTTCTTTAATCCACAGTACAAACACATTAAAATTACAAATGACGGGGGACTTCAAAAAATAAATCCACAATTTTTTTCCGCAGGTGCACTCCATGTCCAACCCCCACAGTACTGCGCCTGTACACCCGTGGGACTGCAACCGAAACATGGAAAATGCAAGAATGTCATCTGTGAGCAAAAAGAAGATATAATGAACTACAAAAAGGATACAGTGAAGTGCATGGCAGAAGTTCATCGAGCGGTGGGAGCGGTGGGAGCCTCCCCCAAGCTTGAGCGATGCTTTCTCCTTCGCGAGGCCAAAAATTATATATATAATTACGATCATGATGAACATGATGCATAGGATAAAACTTCTGATGGAATTCCAATTTCAACCATTTGTAGTCCCATGATCCCATATCATCACATAGCCTATACCATGTCAATGCATCTCCCTTCAAAGATAAAGGGAAGACCTTCTTCTTGATAACATCATCGGGCATACCTGCAAGCTTAAATAATCCACAAACTTCATCCACATAGATTAAGTGTAGGTCGGGATGCAACGTTCCATCTCCTGCAAAAGGATTAGCCAGCAGTTTCTCTATCATACCCGAAGGAATATCGAAGTAAACATTTTCATTTTCAGTAGGTCCAGTAGGTTTAGGAGCAACTATTTGCTCTACCGGTCGGGGTCAAGATACTCCGAACAAGCCCCTCAAAGGATTACTTTCCATAGTAACAAGTGACAGTAAATTTCAGCACACTATATAAATTTTTCCTTACCAAATTCCACCTATCAAAGGCGCTTCACTCCCCGACAACGGCGCCAGAAAAGAGTCTTGATGACCCACAAGTGTAGGTGATCTATCGTAGCCTTTTCGATAAGTAAGAGTGTCGAACCCAACGAGGAGCAGAAGGAAATGATAAGCAGTTTTCAGTAAGGTATTCTCTGCAAGCACTGAAATTATCGGTAACAGATAGTTTTGTGATAAGGTAATTTGTAATGAGTAGCAAGTAATAAAAGTAAATAAGGTGCAGGAAGATGGCCCAATCCTTTTTGTAGCAAAGGACAAGCCTGGACAAACTCTTATATGAAGTAAAGAGCTCCCGAGGACACATGGGAATTATCGTCAAGCTAGTTTTCATCACGTTCATATGATTCGCGTTCGGTACTTTGATAATTTGATATGTGGGTGGACCGGTGCTTGGTTGTTGTCCTTACTTGGACAAGCATCCCACTTATGATTAACCCCCATTGCAAGCATCCGCAACTACAACAGAAGTATTAAGGTAAACCTAACCATAGCATGAAACATATGGATCCAAATCAGCCCCTTATGAAGCAACGCATAAACTAGGGTTTAAGCTTCTGTCACTCTAGCAACCCATCATCTACTTATTACTTACTAATGCCTCCCTCTAGGCCCAAACAATGGTGAAGTGTCATGTAGTCGATGTTCACATGACACCACTAGAGGGATGATAACATACATCTCATCAAAATATCGAACGAATACCAAATTCACATGACTACTAATAGCAAGACTTCTCCCATGTCCTCAGGAACAAACGTAACTACTCACAAAGCATATTCATGTTCATAATCAGAGGGGTATTAATATGCATAATGGATCTCAACATATGATCTTCCACCAAGTAAACCAACTATCATCAACTACAAGGAGTAATCAACACTACTAGCAACCCACAGGTACCAATCTGAGGTTTGGATACAAAGATTGGATACAAGAGATGAACTAGGGTTTGAGATGAGATGGTGTTGGTGAAGATGTTGATGGAGATTGACCCCCTCCCGATGAGAGGATCGTTGGTGATGACGATGGTGATGATTTCCCCCTACCGGAGGGAAGTGTCCCCGGCAGAACAGCTCTGTCGGAGCCCTAGATTGATTCCGCCAAGGTTCCGCCATGTGGCGGCGGAGTTTCGTCCCGAAAGCTTGCTTATTATTATTTTTCCTCGGATGAAAGACCTCATATAGCAGAAGATGGGCATCGGAGGGCATAAGTATTGAGATAGTGGCGAGGCGGTGTGAAGGTGTAGAGCTCGCTGGGAGAATCACATCGGAGAAGCACCATCTTGGTTGCCAGATCCTTGATAGAAAAACCAGTAGGGTCAAATTCAACAGAAACCAAATTGTCACGAGTAAAGGCATGAACTAAGACTGGATTTCTAATAAGAGAGGGGGAGATAAGAATTTCAAGAAGAGAGAGTGGGCGTGAGGGGGTGGGGGAGGAGGTGGAGCCGACGCCGGTGATGGGCAGGAGAGCACCATTATCGACGACGATCGAGGTTGGAGAGGAAGGGGGAAAGGGAATACCAGAGCCGGAGCCCATATGGGAAGAGGTGCCGCTGTCGAAGATCCAATCGCCGCCAGGAGCAGTGGGCGGATGTAGAGCCATCTAATTCAAGGCAGCAATGAGGGCGGCCTGATCCCATTGTGGTGAGGGCAGGACGGTGGTCGTAGCTGGGTGCGCCTGGGGAACGATGGGTACGGGTGGGCTTGCGTCGAGGATCCCCTGTAAGGTGCCGACTATCGTTGCAGCAGGAGCGGGCAGACGCGGGACGGGCAGAAGGCCGCCGGGCGCGCCCCCGCCGGAAGAGGAGCCGGGCTGGCCGGAGGGGTTCTGCTTGCGCTTCTTCTGGCGCCCACGAGAGCCGGAGAGCCGCCGGGCCCGGCCGTTGGAGGGCCGAGCAGCGGGGGGGTTGGAGGAGGGCGGGACCGACGTGGAAGACGATAGGCGGGCCACGTAGAACGCGCTGGCATGGGCGAGGAGAGCCGAGCGGGCGTTGACGTGCGCCAGGCGAGCGACGCGCCGCTCCTCTAGCTGGAGAAACGACCGCAGCTTGATGAAGAAGGGTGGCGTCCGGGCGTCATGTGCGGGACGGCGTGTTGGAGACGCTCATCGAGGCCACGGAGCACATTGTGAACGAGCTCGCGATCCTTCAGGCGGTGACCGAGGTCCCGGAGGGTGTCCGCCATGGTCTTGAGCCGGGAGGTGTAGTCGACGACGGAGAGATCGCCCTGGGTAAAGCTGTGGAACTCGTCGGGGAGGTAGGTGATCCGGGCGTCGCGGTTGCTGCGGAAGAGAGAGTGAAGCGGGTGCCAGAGGGAATACGTCGTGTCCTTGTGATCGGAGACGATCTCCAACGTCGACGGAGTCACTGTAGCGTTGTACCACGGGAGGATGGCAAAGTCATTGAGAACCCAGTCGGAAGTCGCCTGGGTCGGCGAGCCGTCGACGTGGGCGATGAGGCCAAACTTGGCGAGGGCGGAGAGGAACTGACGGCGCCAGAGGGCGTAGTTTTCCTTCTCGAAATCCAGAGTAACCAGCACATGGTCGCGGATGCGAAGGGACTGGACCTGGGTAGTGGGGAGGGTTTGGGTGACGACGGGAAGACGGAACTGGTCGTCGTCGGACTCCGAGTCACGGGAGGAGACAAATGAGGAAGTGCTCATGGCGATCGTGGAGGGTGGGGAGGAGAGAGGAGTAGTGGAAGACGTGGATCGTGAGATTCAAACTGATACCATGTTGGAGTCTGAATGAGGATAGCGAGAGAGATCGTGTAACACTTCCTTGATTATTGATTGGGGTTACACAAGTACATATATACTGGCTGTTACAATAGAATTACACTACTCTAGCCTAAGGAACAGGACCACTACAGAAGCACGTTCGCTAACAATCTTTATCATATGATTACCCAACGTCCGATCCAATGTATGCACCGGTTTTACTGCTTTTTTTGTCTTTTCTTTTTCTTTTTTCCTGTTTCTCAAATACAAGAACATTTTACAAATCCGCAAAGATTTTTCAAATACACGAACATTTTTTAAATTCATGAAAAAAAATCGAACTTCTGAACATTTTGCATTGAACCTTTTTCAAATGTCGTTCACTGAACAATTTTCAAATTCATGAACGATTTTCTAAAATAAGAGAGCTTTCTTTAAATTATTAAACCTTTTCCAAATTTGTGGACATTTTTCACTGATTGTTTTCAAATTCTTCACTTTTCCAATTTTATGAATTTTGTCAAATCCATTAACATTTTTTAAAATATGTAACATTCTTCAAATTGAACTCTTTTAAAATTCATGAACTTGTTCTTCTTCGTGATTTTTAATTAAAATTAAACCGA
Organism: Triticum aestivum; assembly: GCF_018294505.1. Lineage (NCBI taxonomy): Eukaryota > Viridiplantae > Streptophyta > Magnoliopsida > Poales > Poaceae > Triticum > Triticum aestivum. Next base: position 706,821,256 of record NC_057806.1, read on the forward strand.
CCGAAATAATAAAGAGAAAATGAACGTGTACTAGCTCTTCCACGCTCATTGGGCCAAGCCTACCAACAGCAGGCGCATGAGCGATGCGAGCGTACTGCTCGCTAGAAGCGATATATGGCACCTCCGTCTAAGCATATATATTTTTGCGTGGGGAAAGGAGTTTTATTCCAAATTGAGAGAGTTACAGTCGAGAGTCAGAAGATCCTCGATACATGGTGGTCCCAACTACTTCCACATAGCCGTGGTACACTCGATACGACTATAGTTTGCCACATGATCGGCAACTCTATTCTGATCCCTAGTCAATTTCTAGGGAATAAACTCCATGTCACATATCAAGTCCTTAATTTCAGCCACAAGATGACCATATGTCGAGCGAACTAGTCCGTCCCCTGATAGATAGGATAAAGCCTCACTTGAGTCAGATTGGACAATGATCGGAAGACTGAAATTTTGTATAGCAAGCAACATCCCTTGCGTAATTGTATGTATCTATTCTCCGCTTCCAGTGCTTCGTCACAATTGAAATAAACCAACTTGCTAAAAAAATAATTGAACCATCATGTCGTTGGAGAATCATCCCTAACGCTGTCGCGCCAGATTCCATTGAAAAGTATCCATCCACTGAAAGAGCAACGTAATCAGTGGTCAGTGGAGTACTGTACATAGACCAGGAGCTCCAAAAGCCACATATGGTGACTTGGTCGATGATATGTGTGAGCAGCAGATAGCAAGAGATGGCCTCATGGGCCTACAATTCTAACCACATGACGCCATAAATGGATAAGTTCTCTTTTTTCCACACGAAGTTGCAACCAAAAAGCTATATCTCGCCTCTTGCAAGGTGGATGTACAGGCGACAATGTGGGGATCGTGGCCTAGTAGCGGACCTGGTGGAACTAGTAATCGTGTGCTTAGCGGGTTTTGGGAATCTTCCGTTTGGTTTTAGGAAGACTATGTCTTTTTTTTTACATTTTATTAATGTGTTTTCTTTATCGGTTTTGATAATTTTGTTTCTATTTTTATTCTCAGTTTTCTTTTTAAATTTTTTAATTTCCATTTTTTTAGGTTCAAATTCATTATCTTTAAAAATCCTATCGGTCATAGAGTACGAATATATATATTTATATGTCATTAAAATTTTAAAAAGTATATGTGGAGAACTTTTTACATTTCCATGCCCATTTTTTAATGTATTATCATTTATTGAAAAGGGTAATATGTGTTGAACAATTTTATATCACATGATGAAAGTATTTTAAAACACAATAAAAAGTTATTTAATATGCAATAGAGATTTGTTAAATAAGATGATGAATCCTTCTTAATGACCAGCGAACAATTTTCTATTACAGGATGGAAATGTTTTCAAAAAAATGGCCTTTTTAATATGCGTCGAACATTTTGGAAAACACGATGAAATTTTATTTTCTGGTGGACATTTTTTAAATATCATATGAAAAAATTAAAAGACCCACTGAACATTTTCGATACCCGAGGAATCTTTTTAACACATGATGAACCCTTTTTGAAAATATGATTACCATTTTTTAATACCCTATAAACATTTTTATAGGACTAATAAAATAAAATAACATAAACATACTTTAACAACTTCCAAAATATTTATAAGAAGGGAGAAAGTGAAAAAATAAAGAGAGAAAAGGCCCAGCATTAAGCATGCACAAACTAACTAGCGATCAGACACCTTCTGGAGAAAAACGGTACTATTGGTGAGACTTTGTTCATGGGCCAAGCTGAGCATATCTCTTTGTAGGCAAGATACAGGGGCAAACATATCCTTCGCCTATAGAGGGAGCTATTAGTGGGCCGGCCCAGTAGCCATGTGGTTTCATCACACTGAAGTCACGCACATATTTTTTTATGTTTTACTTATATTTGTGGAGTTGTGGCAGTGTGCAGAGACAGGGAGGGCATGTACCTGGGTTCATCGGCCATTGTCTTTAGGGGCATCAGCGACCCTACCACATTGGAGGAACTAGCAGCAAGAGAATCGATGGTTCTCGCAGAGGATCTTAATTTACAATCTATCCATGTTGCGTCAGATTGTAAGATGGCGATTGAGGATATTAAGCGGAAGAGTGGGGCAGGCTATGGTGCTATTATACATGAAATCATAGAGTATTCGAGTAGCTTCATTTTATATAATTTTGTCCATGAGTTTAGGAGCTCGAACTTCGAGGCTCACAATCTTGCAAAGCATGCACTTCAATTTAGGGGTTGGCCGCCATGTTTGGTTAGGCCATCCCGGTGAACTTTCTTTCATTCATGTAAACATTGTGACGGTTTAATAAAGATTCAGATGATTGTCTAAAAAAACTTACATTTCTGTTCCCTGAAAAAAAAACTTATATTTGTGTACTGCTAAAAAAACCTTATATTTGTGTTTTGTAAATACATATATTACTAAAAACTAAATTTTATTTTAAAAATGTTCATCGTACACTTCAAAAATGTCCATGCAGTGTAAAAACAATATTTGCCCAGCTTTTAGAGAATATTTGTACCATTACAAGAATGTATGTGATATTTTTAAAATGTTCATGCGTTTCAAGAAAATATACGTGACACTTTTGAAAAATAATATGCAATGTAAAAAATCTTCATGTAATTCAAAAAAAAATGTTTACTACTATTCAAATAACTTACTGCATTCAACAGATGTACTAAGTGTCGGCAAAGATGTTTGTACCTCACTGAACCTGCATGTCATAACTTAACGGGTGATTGCATTCAAGAGTTAGGGGGTGGTAGTGCTGACATATAAAAGTTAGTGCCTTGTTTGTGAAATCTAACATTTTGAAAATAGATGGATAATACTTTGTATATTTTATTGTCTTGAATATTTTTGCGGCCTACCATGTAAGTTGTTGTCTATGGATGATTAGTTGGACTTTTATTCTTGAGTTTGACAAAGAAAATGTGATGATTTTGAAGTCTAATATTAATTAAAGCATTTGGTCATCCAGATGCACTTCACATGTTGGATGGCATCTTGTTGGGTTATAAAGTCGAATAGCCAGAGGAAGCTTTAAAATATATTATTCTATCTTGTTCAAGTCAGGTTTGAAGTGTTTTCACTAATTTTGGTTTCTCAATTACAAAATTTCTTGATATTTTAACTAAAGCATTAGATTCATTCAAATGCATATGCCACCAAAAGTTATACTAATATCTCTGGCAACTAAAGCAGTTTTTCTGTCGTGCCCATTGTTCGTATGTAAAAGTATGATTGAGCGATCCTGACTAATTTTTTACTCGAATAATTGTTAGGAGTTACTTTGGTTGTTGTGATCTGAGAGTTATTTGATATATGTGTGACTATCTTCTAAGTCATGGTAGGCTCGAGTTGACACAATTAGTCATTCTTTCTATACATAGTAGACTTGATATATAAATTATTGAATTGTGTGATGAACATGATGTAGTCATATACAAATCTTTGGGGGCATCTTAAACTGGGTAATTCGATGCGTAAAATGATTCGACTTCTCTTTTGAGGGAAACAAAAGAGAGACACTCAATGAGTGTGAAGTTTGTGTGCTCGGGCACCACGGTGCCCCTTTTTGAAAAAAAACCATATTTAAAAGTTTCAAAAAAATGAAAATAATTCTGTGAAAACTTGTATGTATTCACTACGGATACATAATTTTTTTTTTAAAAAAATGTACTTTGTAAGCTGTACAACAAAACAAAATTCCAAACCAAAAACAAAAAAAAATTCTGGCCCATTTGAAACTACATATTTGTCTTTTTTTTGTACGCAACTTGTGAAAGTAAAATATAATGAATTTTTGCACATGTGTGTGTGTGTGTGTCTATTAAATAAATGGTTGGATATTTCTGATTTTTGTGGGATTTTCTAGCCTATTTTTTTTGTTTTCTAGTAAACCCATACTTTTAACAGTTTTGCTAAAACTTAGCTAGATGAGAAACAAATTGGTCTCATTCACGCACCTGGCCATCCGATCTAAACGTGCGGACATTCGTGCGTGCTGTTTTTTTTTCTTTTTTGAGTAACTTGTGCATGCTGTTTTTTTTTTTGCATGCAGCGACGCGGGCACGGCAGCCCAAGTTGTTTTTTTGTCGGCCCGCTTGTCCACGCTGTAACGACATGCACCAACGCACTACCTAGTTACCACAGTTCATCACCTCAAAAAAAAAATTTACCACAGTCCATTGCTAAAAAAGAAAAAAAAAGTTACCACACTCATGTCTATCTTTTTGTCACCTTTTTTATGTCTACATGTTAATAGGGAAAGCGACCATGTCGTTCCTCACTCTCGTGACTAATCTTTCTTTTCTTTTTGGCTGCATTTTTTTATTGTTATCATTTGATTTCCTTTTTATTATTTGTTTATTTAGTTTTTGTTAGCTTTTTCATGCTTTATATGCAAACACTTGTGACTAATTCTAGTTGGATGAGATTTTGTTAATTTTGGAATGTACAACTAGATAAATCTATTTTTCATTTCATTTTTGTTTTCTCAGGTCATGAGTGCAAGTCTTTAAAAATAGATCGCAACTGCAAGTTTTCAAAAGGAATCGCAACAAGAAGTTTCAAATGGGATCACAACTACATGTACTCACGGGATCGTAACTACAAGTTTTCAAATGGGTCGCAACTGCAACCTTTCAACGGGATGCAACAACACCTACCCTAGGGCAAATGTGCGTGTTTTTTCATGTGCCCCGCATTCTAGCTCACACTTTCACATTAATGCTTTCTCGCCTTGTCGACATGTGGGTATTCTGTATTGCCTATTGTCTCACTAATTTTTTTGCTTAGTTGTTCAGTTTTTTACATCTGTGCGACAGCAAGAATTGTAACCCGACCGCAACTACACGGGCACAAAACGACTGCAACTAGGGTCTAAAAGGAGGAGGGTTGTCGTGGCCAGTTGCATGTCCATTACTAGACATGCAATTGCAAGGGTTGTAACCCGACTACAACTGCATGGGCACAATGCTACTGCAACAGGGGTCAGTAGGGGGTTGTCGGGCTAGTTGCATGTCCACCACTAGACATGCAACTGCAAGCGTTCTAATTTGAATGCAACTGCAAGTGTTGTAATTTGAGTGCGACTGCATGAGTACAAAGCGACCACAACTGCATGGGCATATATTGACTCCAACTGAGGTCGCGGAGGCAGGGTTGTCCTAGGCAGTTGCATGTCCACCACTAGACATACGAATTCAAGCGTTGTAACCCGACCGCAACTGCATGGGCACAAAGTGACTACAACTGGGGTCGGAAGGGAGGAGGCTTGTCGTGGCCAGTTGCATGTCGACCACTAGACATGCTACTGCAAGCGTTGTAACCCGACTGCAACTGTATTGGCACAAAGAGATTGCAATTGGGGTCAGGAGGGGTTGTCGGGCTAGTTGTGTGTCCACCACTAGACATGTAATTGCAAGCGTTGTAACCCGACTGCAACTGCATGCGCACAAAGCGACTGCTATTGGGGTCGGGAGGGGGTTGTCCAGCTAGTTGCATCTTCACCACTAGACATGCAACTACAAGTGTTGTAACTGACTGCAACTACATGGGGACAAAGTGACTGCAACTGAGGTAGGGGAAGAGGGTTGGCTGCCAATTGCATGTCCACCACTAGACATGCAACTGCAGATGCACAAAGCAACCGCTACTGGGTTGGGAGGGGAACTGTTGAGGTTAATTGTATGTTTACCCATGAACATGCAATGACAATCATTCTACCCCAAATGCATGGACACAAAGCGGCAGTAATTAAGGTCAAAAAGAGAGTTTTTGGTCCAATGGCATGTCCATGACAATACATGTAACTGCAAACATAGTACATGTCCACAAAGCGACTGCAAATAGGGAGCATGAACGGTTTACTACTTGTCTAAGTCTCAATCTGGATACATATTGAAAGTGAGAGCAATTAACTAGAGTAGCTCCGTGCACAGCATTGTAGACATAGAAATTTGCAAAATACATACGGATCTGAATGTGGCAGACGTTGACTAAACTTCTCTCACAAGCAAAACATGATCACACCTTAGTACTCTTTGGCTGTTAATCACATAGCAATGTGAACTAGATTATTGACTCTAGTAAACCCTTTGGGTATTGGTCACATGGCGATGTGAACTATAGAGTGTTAAATCACATGGTGATGTGAACTAGATTATCGACTCTAGTGCAAGTGGGAGACTCAAGGAAATATGCCCTAGCGGCAATAATAAAGATATTATTTATATTTCCTTATATCATGATAAATGTATATTATTCATGCTAGAATTGTATTAACCAGAAACTTAATGCATGTGTAAATACATAGACAAAACAGAGTATCCCTAGTATGCCTCTACTTTACTAGCTCGTTAATCAAAGATGGTTAAGTTTCCTAACCATAGACATGTGTTGTCATTTGATGAACGGGATCACATCATTAGAGAATGATGTGATGGACAAGACCCATCTGTTAGCTTAGCATAATGATCGTTTAGTTTTATTGCTATTGCTTTCTTCATGACTTGTACATATTCCTCTCACTATGAGATTATGCAACTCCCAAATACCGGAGGAACACTTTGTGTGCTATCAAATATCACAAGTAACTGGGTGATTATAAAGATGCTCTACAGGTGTCTCTGAAGGTGTTTGTTGAGTTGGCATAGATCAAGATTAGGATTTGTCACTCCGTGTATCGAAGAGGTGATGCATTACGGAACGACTAAGGGACTTGCCAGTAACAAGATTGAACTAGGTATGATGATACCGACGATCGAATCTCGGGCAAGTAACATACCGATGACAAAGGGAATAACGTATGTTGTTATGCGGTTTGACCGATAAAGATCTTCGTAGAATATGTAGGAACCAATATGAGCATCCAGGTTCCGCTATTGTTTATTGACCGGAGATGTGTCTCGGTCATGTCTACATAGTTCTTGAACCCGTAGGGTTCGCACGCTTAACATTCGATGACGATTTGTATTTATGAGTTAAGTGTTTTCATGACCAAAGTTTGCTCGGAGTCCCGGATGGTATCACGGACATGACGAGGAGTCTCTAAATGGTCGAGATGTAAAGTTCTGCTATTGGTTATTGACCGGAGATGTGTCTCGGTCATGTCTACATAGTTCTCGAACTCATAGGGTCCGCAAGTTTAACGTTCGATGACGATTTGTATTTATGAGTTAAGTGTTTTGGTGACCGAAGTTTGTTCGCAGTCCCGGATAAGATCACGGACATGACGAGGAGTCTCTAAATGGTCGAGATGTAAAGATTGATATATTGGAAGGTAGTATTCGGACACTGAAAGGGTTCCGAAGTGTATCGGGTACATACCGGAGTACCAGAGTGGTTGCTGAAACCCCCCAGGGAAAGATATGGGCCATATGAGCCATAGGAGGGAGGCTAACCAGCCCACAAGGGTCAGGTACGGCCCCCACAAGGGAGGAGGCCGAATTGGACTAGGGAACGGGGTGCCACCCCCCTTTCCTTCTCCTACTCCATCTCCTTCCCCTTTTCCCCCTTCGGTAGAAGGAAAAAAAGGGGGGCGAATCCTACTAGGACTGGAGTCCTAATACGACTCCGCTCTCCTTGGCACGCCCCTTGTGGCCGACCTCCTCCCCTCCTTTATATACGGGGACAAGGGGGCACCCCAAAGCACAACAATTGTTCTCTTAGCTGTGTGCAGTGCCCCCCTCCACAGTTTACTTCTCCGATCATAGCGTCGTAGTGCTTAGGCAAAGCCCTGCGCGGATCACATCACCATCACCATCACCACGCCGTCGTGCCGACGGAACTCTCCCTTGACCCTCTACTGGATCAAGAGATCGAGGGACGTCATCATGCTAAACGTGTGCTGAACATGGAGGTGCCGTAAGTTCGGTACTTGAATCGGTTGGATCATGAAGACGTTCAACTACATCAACCGCGTTACTAAACGCTTCCGCTTTCGGTGTATGAGGATACGTGGACACACTCTCCCCTCTCGTTGCTATGCATCTCCTAGTTAGATCTTGCGTGATCGTAGGAAAAAAATTGAATTACTACGTTCCCCAACAGAGCATCCTTTCCCCGCTCATGGTGGTACTAGAGTTCCCAAAATCTACTTTATTGTCATTGTGTTTCAACGCCAGCCTATACGCACTCTTAATCTAAAGAAAACCATTTTTCTCATGGTGTCAAGCAATAAAATCTCCCTCTCCCACAGATTGAATAGGAAATTTTAAAATTTCCTCAACATCATGGTGATAAAACATGTGTGTGATGAAATTCTCTCATCCCATCTCCTAGACCCTCTCATGAATAACTCACACACCCATTTAAGCCTAGTTCAATTCTTCAAAATAGATTTTTTTGTGGATATAATCTCTGGGAAGACAATTACCTCTCCAAATATTTATACTAGCACCATCAAAACACTTCAAATGACACCATTTTAAAGCAGCTTAAGGCCATGCATAACATTTTGCCAAGTCACCGACATCGCTTGCGGGAAGACCGTATCCAGGACATGCCCACGAGGATAATATTTTGCCTTCATCACCTTTGCACATAGTGGATGCTGATAAACCAATAACCAACAAACTTGGTTAGCTAGAAGCACATGATTAAATAATCTAAGATCATGAAATCCCATACCCGCTTCGCCTTTGGGTCTCATTAGTTTATCCCAAGCCAGCCAATGAGTTCTCCTCCTATTCTCCTTATTGCCCCGGCAAAAGATCCCAATGAATTGGGATAATTCCTTTTCTTGTTTTCCTTTTCGTTTTATTTTTTTGTCGGTTGTCTCCCGCCAACACTTCATCG
>NC_057806.1:706831768-706836936 GCF_018294505.1 Triticum aestivum
GATGTATCATGCATAGATGGCACTCAAGTCAACGAAATTCAGAAACTATATAGTCATTTTCTTTTCTTTTTTTGTGGGGAAAAATATTCCACATTATTTTGAGGTATAGCTTTGTTCCAGGTCAACTTCTCTATATTATTTTTTCAAAAAAATAAAAACTTCCCTATATTATTATTTGACCAAGTGTTGCATAATGTACTATGCGTCGTGCGTGCACGGGCGTGTATGTCATGCATACAGCGCACGGTCATAGCAGACCTGGAATCGAATATCCAACGTCGCTTCAACGTCTTAGACTACGGCAACATACGCGTCATTCTACATTCGATGTATCCGATGATCTTTGTTGGAGTCTGAACGAGGGTAGCAAGAGAGAGATCGTGTAACACTTCCTTGATTATTGATTGGGGTTACACAGAGTATTTGACAAAAAACTATCACATTAGGGGTTGCCGTCCCACAGAACTACCACATTCAAAAACGTGACTGATAACTATCAAAATTTTTTAATTTTGTAACTTAAAACTATCACTTTTGAACAGGGCCGGTCCTGAGAATTTAGGGGCCCGGGGCGAGAATAAAAATTAGGGGCCCTTACTATATATTGTTTGGCTGGGCTATGGTGCTCTTAAGATAATCATTATGGTGATTATAGGAAAATACATAATAAATGCGCATATATATTACCTACATGAAATATTGCCAACAAACATCATAAAAAGTCCGCCTCACAAGTTTTTTAATGATACATACAAAAGCAATATATTTATATGAAATAGTTTATACACAGTGCTATGAATAAAGAAATTCCAAGTTTAGATGATTTAAACGCGTTTATGACAGACGGGGCCCACCCATCAGGGCTGACGTGGCGACAAAGTTAGACCCGTTTGTTTTGACCGTCAAGTTGGCCGTTATGACAAGTGGGGCCCACACGTCATCGTCGACCTTCCTCCTCCTCCTTCTCCCGTCTCTCTCAGGCATTTCATCAAGCACCTTCCGTGCATCTAAGGGAAAGAGGCGATGGAAGCGAGGTCGCGTTGGAGGTGGCGAGCATGCTCGGCGCCACCGTGTCTGGGCTATAGGCGTGCGACGGCAGCGTGCTGCCGCTGGCTGAGGACCTCCTCCTCGCGCCCCGGTAACGGCAACAGCATGCAGCGGCGCCGACCCGATATTGCATGCAGACGGTAGCTGGCAAGCTTGCACCTGCTCCGGGCGCGCGCGGTCGCGAATGTCCGCGGCGCTGGCCAGCGGCGAGGCGCTCGGCCATGAGGACGGAGGGGTTCGTGGAGGCGGAGGCGCTAGACGGAGGAAAGCACGCGCGCGCCGGTGCACAGCAGCAGGAGGACCAAAGCAGGGGCAACAGTGAAAAAGCCAGCATGCGACGGGAAGTAGCTTGAGGGCTCGCCGGAGTTTCTGTCGAGGCAGGGGCGCGAGGCACACAGGTGCCATGGCTGCACGAGCTCGCGTCTAAGGGAGAGGACGGGCAGCTCGGGCGCTGCGGCGGTGCGTGGTTTTGGCGCACGCCTGCGTGGTAGAGGGGGCGGTGTGGCTCGGTCCTGGGGTCAGGGATGGCAGCTGGATGAGCACGCTCACGTCCGTCGTCGGCCGGAGTTCACCGGCTTTCCTCCATGCACATAAGATGTTTGTTGAAATACCAAAGAGAGAGAGAGAGGAGGAGGAGGAGTTGGAAGAAGAAGATTGATGTGGGCCCCACTTGTCATAACGGTCAACACTAATGGTCAAAACAAACATAGTTGACTTTGCCGCCATGTCAGCCCTGGTGAGTGGGTCCCGCATGTCATAAATGTGTTTAAATCGTCTAAACTTGCCATTTTTCAAAAGTGGTAGTTTTTAGTCACAAAATTAGAATTTTTTGGTAGTTGTCAGTCACTTTTTTGAATGTGGTAGTTTTGTGGGACGGTAACCCCTAATGTGGTAGTTTTTTGTCAAATACTCGGTTACACAAGTACATATATATTGGCTGTTACAACAGAATTACACTAGTCTAGCCTAAGGAATAGGACCACTACAGAAGCACGTTCGCTAACACCCCGCCGCAGTCATGTCGTCGATGCCTGAGGAGACACAGAGACTGGACCTGAAGTGCTGGAAAATGGATGTCGGCAAACCCTTCGTCATGATATCGGTTAGCTGTTGAGTTGTTGGAACATGTACAACACGGAACTCGCCAAGGGCCCACCTTTTCCCGGATGAAATGAATGTCAAGCTCTATGTGCTTCGTCCTCCGATGATGAACCGGATTAATAGACATGTACACGGCTGATACATTATTGCAGAAGATGACTATGGCCTTCGATTGAGAGACGGAGAGCTCACCAAGCAGCTGCCTCAACCATACACAATCAGCGACCACATTCGCCAGGGCGCGGTATTCTGCTTCTGCACTGGATCGAGAGACGATGACTTGTCACTTTTGGAGGACCAGCTGACGATCGTGTCACCAAGATACACGCAGTAACCAGAGGTAGACCGGCGAGTGTCAGGGCACCCAGCCCAGTCCGCGTCCGAATACGCGATGATGTATGTCGATGAAGATGCTAGAAGAATAAGAAGACCATGCTGGAGCGTGCCGCGGACATACCGTAGAATACGCTTGATGAGGGCGCGGTGACTGTCCCGCGGGTCATGCATGTGAAGGCAAGCTTGTTGCACCGCATACGCCAGATCCGGACGCGTCATTGTGAGATATTGCAAGCCCCCAGTAAGGCTGCGACACTCTGACAGGTCGGACACGGGAGCGCCGGCAGCAGCGGCGACCTTTGGGGCCATGTCCACTGGTGTTGAGGCAGCATGGCATTGGGACATGCCGGCGCGGCGAAGAAGCTCCTCGGCATACTGGGCCTGGTTGAGGAAGAACCCCCGTGTTGTACGTTGCACGTGGATGCCGAGGAAGTAGTGAAGATCGCCCATATCTGTCATGGCAAACTCCTGTTGTAGCTTGTCGACGATGGAGCGAAGAAGGGGCGTTGAGGATGCCGCAAGTACGATATCATCAACATACAGAAGAAGATGGGTGATGACCCATAAGTGTAGGGGATCTATCGTAGCCTTTTTGATAAGTAAGAGTGTCGAACCCAACGAGGAGTAGAAGGAAATGATAAGCAGTTTTCAGTAAGGTATTCTTTGCAAGCACTGAAATTATCGGTAACAGATAGTTTTGTGATAAGGTAATTTGTAACGAGTAGCAAGTAATAAAAGTAAATAAGATGCAGCAAGATGGCCCAATCCTTTTTGTAGAAAAGGACAAGCCTGGACAAACTCTTATATGAAGTAAAGCGCTCCCGAGGACACATGGGAATTATCGTCAAGCTAGTTTTCATCACGATCATATGATTCACGTTCGGTACTTTGATAATTTGATATGTGGGTGGACCGGTGCTTGGCTGTTGTCCTTACTTGGACAAGCATCCCACTTATGATTAACCCCCATTGCAAGCATCTGCAACTACAACAGAAGTATTAAGGTAAACCTAACCATAGCATGAAATGTATGGATCCAAAGCAGCCCCTTACGAAGCAACGCATAAACTAGGGTTTAAACTTTTGTCACTCTAGCAATCCATCATCTACTTATTATTCCCAATGCCTCCCTCTAGGCCCAAACAATGGTGAAGTGTCATGTAGTCGATGTTCACATGACACCACTAGAGGGATGATAACATACATCTCATCAAAATATCGAACGAATACCAAATTCACATGACTACTAATAGCAAGACTTTTCTCATGTCCTCAGGAACAAACGTAACTACTCACAAAGCATATTCATGTTCATAATCAGAAGGGTATTAATATGCATAATAGATCTCAACATATGATCTTCCACCAAGTAAACCAACTAGCATCAACTACAAGGAGTAATCAACACTACTAGCAACCCACAGGTACCAATCTAAGGTTTGGATACAAAGATTGGATACAAAAAATGAACTAGGGTTTGAGATGAGATGGTGCTGGTGAAGATGTTGATGGAGATTGACTCCCTCACGATGAGAGGATCGTTGGTGATGACGATGGTGATGATTTCCCCCAGCCGGAGGGAAGTGTCCCCGGCAGAACAGCTCTGCTGGAGCCCTAGATTGGTTCCGCCAAGGTTCCGCCTCGTGGCGGCGGAGTTTCGTCCCGAAAGCTTGCTTATTATTTTTTTATCAGACGAAAGATCTCATATAGCAGAAGATGAGCATCGAAGGGCCATCGGGGGCCCACGAGGCAGGGGCGCGCCCAGGGGGTAGGGCGCGCCCCCCACCCTCGTGGCCAGGGTGTGGGCCCCCTCTGCTATTTTCTTCGCTCAGTATTTTTTATTATTTCCGAAAATAACTTCCGTGGAGTTTCAGTACTTCTGGAGTTGTGCGGAATAGATATCTAATATTTGCTCCTTTTCCAGCCCAGAATTTCAGCTGCCGGCATTCTCCCTCTTTATGTAAACCTTGCAAAATAAGATAGAATAGGCATAAGTATTGTGACATAATGTGTAATAACAACCCATAATGCAATAAATATCGATATAAAAACATGATGCAAAATGGACGTATCAACTCCCCCAAGCTTAGACCTCGCTTGTCCTCAAGCGAAAGCCGAAATCGAAAAATATGTCCACATGTTTAGAGATAGATGCGTCGATAAAAATAAAATACAGACATGAGGGCATCATGATCATTTCTTAGAATAGCAACACACACATATATATATATATAGGGTCGCGCTATTCGTCACTCTGGGTGAGGAATAATTATTCTTCACCCCCTCTATTTTACCATCAATGCATCGTAATTTTATGTTCCGCAAGTTTTGTCTTATTTCCGACGCAAAAAGGAACCATAAGAAAATATATAATCGCCGTAAAAAATATTTTATGTTATGTAAAATTACAAACCTAAAAATATAGTCTAAAATACACATAAACTGCAAATTTTCTTGTCTTATGACCTATATTTTTATTTTCTTATGTCAAATTTTACGTAGTGAATCAATAGAAATGTAACTATTTGAATTCGAAACGTAATTTAATTATGAGATGATCGTAAGATTACCTCGGGTGAACAATAACTTATTATGCACCCTGGGTGATGAATAGTAACACTGTGCATAATAAGTTTTATATATATATATATATATATATAGTTTTACTATTCATCACCCAGAGT
>NC_057806.1:706837489-706846877 GCF_018294505.1 Triticum aestivum
ACTATATAATTAAATATATATATATATATATAGTGTTACTATTCATCACCCAGGGTGCATAATAACACTATATAATTAAATATATATATAGTGTTACTATTCATCGCCCAGGGTGCATAATAAGTTATTGTTCACCCGAGATAATCTTACGATCATCGCACCCTGGGTGATGAATAGTAACACTATATACTTACGATCATCTCATAATTAAATTACGTTTCGAATTCAAATAGTTACATTTCTATTGATTCACTACGTAAAATTTGACATAAGAAAATAAAAATATAGATCATAAGACAAGAAAATTTATAGTTTATGTGTATTTTAGACTATATTTTTACGTTTGTAATTTTACATAACATAAAATATTTTTTACGGCAATTATAAATTTTCTTACGGTCCCTTTTTACGTCGGAAATAAGACAAAACTTACGAAACATAAAATTACGGTGCATTGATCGTAAAAAAAGGAGGATGAAGAATAATTATTCCTCACCCAGGGTGACGAATAGCGCGACCCTATATATATATAGGAAAATGGTTGTGTACTCCTGGGAGTACGTACTCCCGCTTCTCATATACCACATAGATGAATCTTTTATACCACTTTATTATTTTTAATATACTTCATTAGTAATTATTAGATACCCCAAAATGAGTTTCATGAAAAAATTTATGTGAGTCTACATGTTTTTAAATGTTTACATATATACTGATCTGTTTGTACGTGAAAAAGGTATATTACAAAAGTACATCGCAGATGATATTTTTTCAACAAAACTCGTATTGGGGTATCTTAAAATATTTAATGAAGTATATTGAGAATAATAAAGAGGTATAATTAATACATATATGAGGTATATTGAGAATGAGAGTACATACTCCTAGGAGTACAAAAGAGGAGTCATTTATATATATATAAAGAGAGAAAGTCTATTAGTAACCCTGGGTGAAGAATTACCTATTCTCCACCCCGGTCGGACGACCCAGCCACACTCGCATGCAACCTGGCTCTTGGTGAGGTAATTTATTTGCTCAAAAGAAAAGCCAAGATAATTTATTTTTACCTAGCAACTGCTTAGCTAGCCCACTCCCCGCAGTTTCTGGAATATCGGGAGAGGAAGCGCCGAGCGGCGGGTGGTTTCGGCGGCGAGCCGCCGCGGGTGGAGTCGGATGCGTGCGACGCCGGGGGTGGCCCCGTTTGCCGGTGGCAGCTTCGAGGCGAGCAGTATTTCGCGGCGTTTCGCAACCTCTTCGACCGACGGGCGCGCCACGACCCACCTCCATCCCTCGCTCCCTTCGTCGCCCGGGCGATGACCTGACTTCCGTTCCCAGTTCCGACCCCAAGCTCCTACACTGGCCTCTCGTCGCCGCGCCGCGCCGGACTCGACCCCTCCTTTCTTTTTGATATGCACGACAGCAGGATGACCCCGATTGGAGTGAGGCTCGCAAGAAGCGACCCCCTTCCCACGACTGGTTCATAGCGCTGACGAGGTGGACGTTGTCGCTGTCAATCCTCCGGCGAGCTCCGCGTAAGATGCCCAGGCTCCATGGCTTCGTCTCCTACATGGTACCAAGCCATTCCCAGGTTTTTTCGCTTTCTCTCTCCCTCTGTAGGCGTTGTCATGCGTGCGTGTGTGTTCTTATTAGTCATTTTGCTACTGATGCTTAGATTAATTAGCATATTATGCAGGACAAGTATTGTGCTGGAAGCTCCATTAGTAATGTGATAAAGACAGGAGTCAATTTACATCTCTGACCATCTTAGATCTTGCCTTACTAGCTAGATTTATGATTTGGATTTGCTCTGTGTATAAGTTTATTCTCATTCAGGAATCAGCTAATGTACCACAATAGCATTTCTGTCATTCTAATTCCCGAAAGTATTTTAGAAATTCCATATTATTAATTGCTGATTGGATGGTTGCAAACCTAGATTTTCCTTTTTTTTAAATGCCATGTAATGTTTCTTTAGGGTTTATAAACATATCTTGGTCTAAATCTGCATTTGTAAATTTGGTTTCTTCATTTCTGTTAGCTTGATTGATCTGCATTCCATGTCATACAAAACAATAAGCTTCTCTTCTTTATTTTGTGATTTTAAAAATTGTTATTTCGTTGGTTTAAGGAACCCTTGGAACTCTCCATGATGGATGACCAGATGTTTATTTTCCCTTGCTTGCCATCATGCCATGATTCTTGGCCTTGATATTTTCAAATCAAATCATGATCCGGGGGAATCAATTAAGGGTGCATGTACTTCATCTTCTTGTGATTGTGCAGATGATGGCCATTTAGCCATTTATATATATAGTAACTCTATTAATAAGTAATAACGCACCCTGGTCGATCGACCGAGTCAGATTTCTCTTCGGTCTAATCCAATCAACGTGTTGTGCCTCTCCACGCATGAGGTAAAATCTTTTAGGTGCTAACGTAAGTCGTTTGCAAAAAAAAGCTTTATGTTCGTGGTAGCTATAGCCCGCTTTCTCGAGCTCGTCGTTTCCTATTCTAATCATGGTGGCCGATTCCCTAAAAAAATCATGGCGGCATGCGGTTTTCCACGGCGACTAGCTTGGGCGTGGTGGCCGACATCTAAGTGACCGGCGGATGGGCCGGATGGCATGGTGGTCGGAAGAAAGGCTGGGTGGATTGGGGAGCAGCGGTGGACCATGGTGGGGTTGTGACGACGTGGTGCTCGGCGGAAATGTCGACAAGGTGTGTGGGTTGTGGCCTCAGTGTTGGGCAAAGCGGCTTGTGGTAGCCTGTTGGCCGCGGGAACGGTGTAGGCTCCTCACGGCGCTGCTTCAAATGTGAGCGATTTGTGTTGCTTGCTCCACTATGCGCTAGTGATTTTAATCCAAATCTCTTCAACGACCCATGAAGAACCTGTTGAACATGCTAATTGAATACGAGCCAACCCGTGAAGATGCAAATTGCTATTAGCATAACTAATTTGTTTTGTTGAATTTGTTTAGAGGGTGAATCACAGCGGCGCCGAGCAGATGTCGAATTTTATTTTTCTGTCTTTGAACAGACGTCCTATTTGACTTGTTTTCAGTGCACATATATTGTTTCATCAATTAGTAATGCAAATTAGCTGCTACTTCATTTTTCTTGTCTGTATTTTCTTTGCAATCAGTAAGGAACTCAAAGACTGATGTGCATTTGCTCACTGCATTCTTCTCCATATTATTTCTGTACATCTTAGGATAGATTATGATAGCTGTAGCAACAATGGCTTAACCTTTAGTATATAGTTGAAATCTTGCACATATCTCTCTTGATTTATTTATCTTGTCTGCTGTCCTGCACCAATACTTGATGAAAGAAAATATCATAGTAAAATTTGACAGCTATAACTTTCCAGAAACTTATAGTTTCTGTATACCAAGGATTTTCTTCCAGTGATTCAATCCTTGTTCAAGTGCTGACATACATAAACTTAAACGTCCAAAAAATGTGTGCAAATGTTTATCTCTGTAAATATAACAAGTTTTTACAGTCAGGAGTAAATTTACAAACGCTGGTCTGAATTCCGAACATTCTAATACCATCTTGGCATCTTCCACACATAAAAATATGGTGTGCAGCAGCACCCTATAAATAGGTTTCTCTAGTTTCTTCAGGTGGTTTCGACTACTCCCTCCGTTCCTTTATATACGTTGTATTTCTTTTTTGATAAAATTCCACAATGTAAAGTGCATTTCTTCCAATTCCTCAAAAATCTGTTTTTAGCCCTCTAGTAAAAAGGAAAGTATCTTTTCCCCGATTGCATGTATCTCTTCTTGTAAAGAGATAAAGGAAAGTATCTCTCTCCTGATTGTGCATATATCTTACTTTCCTAGCTTAAATGATTTACTTGCCACTGATAAATGATTTAGTCAAGGTTAATTTTGTCCTAACTTGTGTATAATTGTGTGCCTTGGTCACCGTGCTGAAAATTATACACCTTACATAAAGGAATGGAGGGAGTATCATAGAAAGGTTTGTGCAAGACTCATGCTAGGTCCGATTAGATGGTGAAAAATCACTGTTGGATCTTAGAACTCTCTTTACTTTCAGCATTCTTAGGTAGGAGCGTGGCTGATGGATTATGGAGAGTACCTTTGAAACTAATGTTCATCTTTTCAGCTTATAGTTGTCCATGGTTACATTTTGTATCTAACGAGTAGCTGCAATGATACAAGTACATGTAACAATTTTCCAAGTACTAGAACTTTTTCAGTAATCGTTACAGAAACATTAGGGTCATTCAGATGAGGATGGCGCAAAGGCTGAATGGAAGTACATCTTTGCAGAAATTGTAGGTTCATTCAGATGGGGATTTTGCATCCTCTTAGTATTTGAAATGCAAAGGTCTGAGTTTGGCCAAAAGAACACCAATGTCCATCTCAAGATTGACTGGAGATTGTTTTGCTACAGAAAGATAGTTTTCTCTACAGATATTGATTTTTTTTAGATGATACTTTGTCAAGCAGTATACTGATTTTTTATTTATTTATGTGTGTTGAACTCACATCGCCTTTGTTCCTTGTAAGAAGACCTAGTTAATTTATCCAAGTGCTTTTTGAGTAGTTATGCCGTGGTGTAATGAACCATTTCAGTAATTCTTATGTCTTGCAATAATACCCAGGAATCATTTTGTGTGTGATCTAGAGCTAATGAGGTGAAACACGCGAAGATAATCTAGTAGATAATTGTTGTGTAATACATTGGAGTAAATGCAGAGAAGAAATCCAGAACCAAGAAGTCAACATCAGTTTTCTCAGATAAACACTTAAAATCACAGTTATTGACCAGAGTAGCACAATATTCTGAAAACACATACAAATTACAAGAACAAACTACCACTCGTACCTCTACAAGGAAATTTGATAAGCATGATTTTATAGACAAAATAACTCATATGATGAATGCATTGCACACTAATCAAGTGGGGTACTAATATAGGAACACGTCACTGTAAGTCACCAAAGCTTCCGTTGCTCACTCCGTAAGATTACGACATCATCGTTTGATTTCTACACTACCACTTTGATGCGACATGTAGGTTGCTTACATGCACGATGTAAATTATTCGCATGCATGAGGTAATATTACATTAATCCCCTTTGCTTTACGGAACAGAGATTGGTTCCTTGGTTTAGGCTGTAATATTACCTCTAGTCCTTCTGTTTCTTACGATCTTGGAGGTATAGCCGTGAGAGATGGGCTGGGGTGAGGAATAAGAATTCCTCACCCAGGGTGATGAATAGCTATATATAGGGTCGCGCTATTCGTCACCCTGGGTGAGGAATAGTTATTCTTCACCGCCCCCTCTATTTTACCATCAATGCACCATAATTTTACGTTCCGTAAGTTTTGTCTTATTTCCGACGCAAAAAGAGACCGTAAGAAAATATATAATCGCCGTAAAAAATATTTTATGTTATGTAAAATTACAAACGTAAAAACATAGTCTAAAATACACATAAACTGTAAATTTTCTTGTCTTATGACCTATATTTTTATTTTCTTATGTCAAATTTTACATAGTGAATCAACAGGAATGTAACTATTTGAATTCCAAACGTAATTTAATTATAAAATGATCGTAAGATTACCTCGGATCGTAATATAGTGTTACTATTCATCACCCAGGGTACAGAATAAATTATTCCTCATCCGAGGTAATCTTACGATCATTTTATAATTAAATTACGTTTGGGATTCAAATAGTTACATTTCTATTGATTCACTACATAAAATTTGACATAAAAAATAAAAATATAGGTCATAAGACAAAAAAATTTGCAGTTTATGTGTATTTTAGAATATGTTTTTACGTTTGTAATTTTACATAATATAAAATATTTTTTACAGCGATTATATATTTTCTTACGGTCTCTTTTTTCGTTGGAAATAAGACAAAACTTACGAAACGTAAAATTACGATGCATTGATGGTAAAATAGAGGGGGGGTGAAGAATAACTATTCCTCACCCAGGGTGACGAATAGCGCGACCCAGGGTGACGAATAGCCGGTCTATTCTGATAATATTATCAGAATAGTTATTTTGATAACACTTCCGCACTGCACACTCAATTCAAGTGCACGTCATTGTTTGAACCAAGTGTGCTGCAGTACTCACACGAGTGAACTTCGTGTCGAAAAAAACTGCACACAGTGTTTTTCCGGTACTGTTTTTGCTCTAATTTTTCAACCGTTTATCGGAACGAGGCGTATAATATGCCGTTGAAAAGCTATTGATTAGGCGCAACTTCGCCATGTTGAACACTTTTCGAGATTCCTCTCAGTTTAAGAACAGTTTTAAAAATGATGTGGCGGATGATGAGTGGCAGCGAGCGTATTTTCATGATTGTTCCTAAACCGCTCATCGGAATAAGGCAAATGATACGCCGTTTGAAAGAAATCATCGAGGCGCATCTTTTTCATATCTATTATTTTCTCTATTTCGTTACCGTTTAAGAGCAGTTTCGAATTTACTAAATCGCGGAATTCTGTTTTTTGAAATTTTTGCAATTTTTGGTACTGTTTTTGCTTTAGTTTTTGAACCGTTTGTCAAAACGAGGCGTGTAATACGTCGTTGGAAAGTTATGGACAAGGCGCAACTTTCATATGTATAAATGGTTTTGAGATTCCTTACAGTTTTAAGTTAATTTTGAAAATCATGCGGCGGACGATGAGTGGCAGCGGCCGTTTTTCGCGAAATTTTTACAAACCGGTTGTCGAAATGATTCAAATGATATGCCATTGGAAAGATATCGATGAGACGCAACTTTTTCATGTAGAACACTCTCTCTAATTCCTTACAGTTTAAGAGCAGTTTTAAATTTACCGAAATGCGGACACTCTGTTTTTCGCGAAACCCAAATCGACGTGGGTACTTCATCTGACAGAAAACCGAACTGCATCAGACGGTCAAGTGAATTTCATGATTTCTTTTGTCGAACATATATTTTTCTCAGACAAGTTTTTGTTGTCTTTTTTTCAAAAAAATTACGAACAAGAGTGGACCACAAAAACAGGGGCAAGTGAGCTGCGACATATATCATAGTGAACCGCATGATTCCTTTTTGTCTTCTTTTGTAACTTTTGTGATGAAACACGTGGTACCTCATCAGATATGTACTGCAAGGAAAAGCCGAGCGAACTGCGCTGTTCTTTTCTACATTTTTTGTTTAGTTTTTGTGTGGAAGCAAAAGTATGTGTACAACCGGTCTGCATTTCTTTTTACAACCGGTTACTTTTTTATGCACCAGATACAAGAGATGAACTGCAGAGATGCCCTCAACCATTCAAATCACACATTATAAATGAAAATATAAGCACAAAGGAACCTAAATGCAACATGCAGGCGGTGGAGTTGCACTGAGGCTGCAATGAACCCTGTGTACTACATCAGTCAGATGAGTGCACTGCTTCGGACTGAAACCGCACTGCATCAGACAGGCAACGGAAGTGCATGAATGAACCGCGACATGTATCAAAGTGAAATACTAAGCAATATATCAGCACAGAGAAGAGAACAGTACACGATGGAAAACTAAACCGCAGGGACGAGGCAAGTGGACTGCATCTATTTTTCTTCCACACAACAACAGAGTGAGCTGCATAGAAGAATCAACCTTTTCTAATTATAATCTTCCAACAAAAGTTACACTTGGCATCAGAGGGAACTGCTGTGCAAGAGAAGATCACTGCAGCAATGAAACAAGTGAGCTGCACTTCAAAAAGTACCGTTGTTATCTTCAATGCATGTTTAGGGAGAGTTGTACGTCTATGGACTACGAGACGGGGCGAATGTACTGCAATGCTTATTTCTTTAATCCACAGTACAAACACATTAAAATTACAAATGACGGGGGACTTCAAAAAATAAATCCACAATTTTTTTTCCGCAGGTGCACTGCATGTCCAACCCCCACAGTACTGCGCCTGTACACCCGTGGGACTGCAACCGAAACATGGAAAATGCAAGAATGTCATCCATGAGCAAAAAGAAGATATAATGAACTACAAAAAGGATACAGTGAAGTGCATGGCAGAAGTTCATCGAGCGGTGGGAGCTCTCGACGGATCCGGTCGCGGCGAACAACAGGTGGTCGAGGGCCGAGCCAGAGAGGAGGAAGGGGGAGCTCCGCTGTTTGTCGGAGGGAAGATGTTGCGAGCGCCGCCGCTGTGTGCCGAGGAGAACAACAACGGGGCCTGTCGTGGCGGCCGCGAACTGCAGGCAGAGCTGCGGTGAGCTTCACACTGGGCCGCAATGAGCTACATGCCAGGTTATCGGCGTCATCATCCTGGGGCCATACCCGTGTCGTTGCCTTTTCTATGGATGCGGGAGCGATGCCTCCACCTAATCTCATCCATAGCGGGCGAATCCCATCCCCGGCGACCGAATCCTATCTCATGCAACCACTAAAGTAGAGGGGAGGTGTGGACTCGGGAGGTAGCTTCCCGGATCCGGCACTCGGCGGGGCTCCGAATGCTAGTGGGCTCACCCGGGCAGGGGGGAGAGGGCATGCGGCCATGGTGGGGTGGATTTGGGTGGCCGTGGGGTACTGGGTGGTTGACGATGAGGATCCCGCCGGATCCATTGGTGGCTGGGCTAGGAGGCAGCCCTGAGCGTCAGCGGCGGCCGGGAGGAGAAGGTGAAGGCAGGAGAAGAGAGTCACGGCGGGGATCTGGGGGTAGAGTTGCTGCTTGGGCGGGTGCCCCTCACCGGAGAAGGTGGGGAGGTTCGGGGCAACAGCTCGGGGTGGGGCGGGCCATGCTGGAGAAGGTGGGAAGGGTGATGCGGCCGCACGGGGTGAGACGCTGTGCCGGAGAAGGCGGCGCGCGGCAGTGGGTCGGGGGGATGTGGGAGGAAGGTGGATGTGTCGAGGGAGGAGTGGGGGAGTTGGGGAGATGGGCCCGATGGGGTGGGATTGTGACGCCCGGGTAATTAAGCTACAGTGATCCTCTGCTAGTGTTGCCACGTCACCTCGATTATAGTTGCTAATCTCAAGTTAGTTCAAAACGGTTTTGAAATTCAATTCAAAATTATGATGGCGATAAAAGTTTTCAAAAATTAAAACTAAAATGTTCGGGGGTTGTCAAATATTACAAAGTTAATTATGGTGGAGTAAACACATTTTTATAAAATGTTTAAATGCTCAAAGGTAAATAAAACAGCAGCAAAAGAAATTAAGTAAATGCCTTTTGTATTTTGTAAAATATTAAACTATTTTATTTAGCTGTCCAAATTAATGTGGCAGTGGTATCTTTAACATACCATATTTAGGTGTTGTTCTCACATTCTATAAAATTGAAATAATTTAATAAAACCGAAAAGATTAAATAAAAGAAAAGGGAAAAAGAAAACAAACGGAAAAAAAGAAAAAG
>NC_057806.1:706847145-706847699 GCF_018294505.1 Triticum aestivum
TGCCTCCCCCCCTCGATCGGGATCGAGATCGGGGGCTCGATCCGACCGCACCGCCCGTTCACCCCGTCGCTAACCGCCGACGCCCGTCGCCTCCCCGATCTAGAGGCGGCACCTCGCCACCTCGACGTCGTCGACCAGGACCACGCCGCCCCGTCCGCGACCGCTCCGTCGCCGGATCTCGGTGGCTGCCTCGTCCCCTTCACCCGCGCCGCCGACTGGACCTCGCCGGATCTCCCTCGTCGGACTTCCCCGAACTCTGTCGAGCCCGCTGCCCTTTCCCTACTGGCCCTGTGAGCACGCACCGCTCCCTCCTCTCTCTACCGTGCCGCGTGCCCGCTCCGTCGTGGACGCGCTCTCTCCCCCTCGCTCGCTCACCGCGTCGTGCCCGCTCCGGCACACCCGGGCCGCGCCTTCGCACGCGCGGTCAACGCCCCGGCCACGCCCGATGCGTGCTCGCCGCGCACCGGTGCCCCGCCAACTCGACATCGTCGACCAGGGCCCCGTCGACCCACGCGGTCGTCGCCCCGCGCTCATCGGTGGTCGCCGCGAACACC
>NC_057806.1:706848035-706855679 GCF_018294505.1 Triticum aestivum
CTCCCTTGCTCGCCCCTCACGCGGGATCCCAACCGCGCCTAACCGCGCCCGCAGCCGTCCACTGCTGCGGCGGCCGCTGCCGCCCGTGGCCACTCCGGCCACTGACCTCGCCGCGGCCATGACACCCTCGTTGGCCGGCTCTGTGACCGCCGGCACCCGCAGCGCCCAGTCGGGCGCCCGGCGCCCGCCCACCCGGGGCTCTGCCCCGTTTCACCGGTGCCCGAATCCACTAAGCCCTATGGGCCTATGACAAACGGGGCCCACGCCCAGAACGAAAAAAAAGGATTTAAAAAAATATAGATAAGTAAATAACTAAAATATTAATTAGTTAATTAATTAAAGAATTAATTAACTTAATTAATCCTAGTAGATTAACCTAATCACTAAGTTTAGTTAATTAACGGGGCCCACCCGGGGCTCTGCCCCGTTTCACCGGCGCCCGAATCCACTAAGCCCTATGGGCCTATGACAAACGGGGCCCACGCCCAGAACGAAAAAAAAGGATTTAAAAAAATATAGATAAGTAAATAATTAAAATATTAATTAGTTAATTAATTAAAGAATTAATTAACTTAATTAATCCTAGTAGATTAACCTAATCACTAAGTTTAGTTAATTAATCTGTTAGGTTAGTTAACAGTCAATGGCAGCTGGGCCCCACACGTCAGATTGACTCAGTCAACACTTTGTTGACTGCTGACGTCAGCATGACATCATGCTAATGTCATTAATTTATTTTCGAATTAATTTAAATAATTAATTAAATACCAGAAATTAATAAAATCTTTAGAAAATCATATCTGTTAATCCGTAACTCGGATTAAAATATTTTCAACATGAAAGTTGCTCAGAACGACGAGATGATTTCGGATACGCAGTCCGTTCGTCCGCCACACACCCCTAACCTATCGAACTCGCAACTTTCCCCCTCCGGCTCCTCTGCCCGAAAACGCGAAACACCGGGAATACTTTCCCGGATGTTTCCCCCCTTCGTCGGTATCACCTACTACCGCGATTGGGCACACCTAGCATCGTTACTTGTCATGTCATGCATCGATATGCATTTGTTTGCATTGTATTCATTGTTTCTTCCCCCTCTTCTCTCCGGTAGACTACGAGACCGACGCTGCTGCTGCCCAGTTCGACTACGGAGTTGACGACCCCTCCTTCTTGCCAGAGCAACCAGGCAAGCCCCCCCTTGATCACCAGATATCGCCTATTCTCTTCTATAATGCTTGCATTAGAGTAGTGTAGCCTGTTACTGCTTTCCGTTCATCCTATTCTGATGCATAGCCTGACATTGTTGCTACATCTGTTGATACCTTACCTGCAATCCTAAATGCTTAGTATAGGATGCTAGTTTATCATCATTGGCCCTACATTCTTGTCAGTCTGCCTTGCTATACTATTGGGCCGTGATCACTCGGGAGGTGATCACGGGTATATACTATACATACATACATACTTTACAGATGGTGACTAAAGTCGGGTCAGCTCGAAGAGTACCCGCGAGTGATTCACGGATTGGGGGCTGAAAGGACCTTTGTCCCGACGGCCCTCTGTGTGGATCTTTGTGGCGGAGCGACAGGGCAGGTTAAGACCGCCTAGGAGAGAGGTGGGCCTGGCCCTGTTCGGCGTTCGCGGATACTTAACACGCTTAACGAGATCTTGGTATTTGATCTGAGTTGGCTACGAGCCTATACGCACTAACCAACTACATGGGAAAGATATGGGCACTCGGCGTCGTGGTATCAGCCGAAGCACTTCGTGACGCCAGCGACTGAGTGGCGCGCGCCGGATTGGAACGTAAGCCTGCTCTTGTATTAAGGGGGCCAGTTCTGCTTTCGGCCGCATACGCAACGTGTAGGTGTGCTATGGGCGATGGGCCCAGACCCCTGCGTGCTTAGGTTTAGACCGGCGTGCTGGCCTCTCTGTTGTGCCTAGGTGGGGCTGCGACGTGTTGATCTTCCGCGGCCGGGCATGACCCAGGAAAGTGTGTGCGGCCAAATGGGATCAAGCGTGTTGGGTAAGTTGGTGCACCCCTGCAGGGAAGTTAATCTATTCGAATAGCCGTGATCTTCGGTAACAGGACAACTTGGAGTTGTACCTTGACCTTATGACAACTAGAACCGGATACTTAATAAAACACGCCCTTCCAAGTTCCACAGACAACCCGGTGATCGCTTTTCTACAGGGCGACGAGGAGAGGATCGCCGGGTAGGATTATGCTATGCGATGCTACTTGGAGATGATACTTGGAGATGCTACTTGGAGATGCTACTTGAAGATGCTACTTGGAGGACTTCAATCTACTCTCTTCTACATGCTGCAAGACGGAGGCTGCCAGAAGCGTAGTCTTCGATAGGATTAGCTATCCCCTTCTTATTCTGGCATTCTGCAGTTCAGTCCACTGATATGGCCCTTTACACATATACCCATGCATATGTAGTGTAGCTCCTTGCTTGCGAGTACTTTGGATGAGTACTCACGGTTGCTTTTCTCCCTCTTTTCCCCTTTCCCTTCTACCTGGTTGTCGCAACCAGATGCTGGAGTCCAGGAGCCAGACGCCACCGTCGACAACGACCCCTACAACACCGGAGGTGCCTACTACTTTGTGCAGCCCGCTGACGACGACCAGGAGTAGTTAGGAGGATCCCAGGCAGGAGGCCTGCGCCTCTTTCGATCTGTATCCCAGTTTGTGCTAGCCATCTTATGGCAGACTTGTTTAACTTATGTCTGTACTCAGATATTGTTGCTTCCGCTGACTCGTCTATGATCGAGCATTTGTATTCGAGCCCTCGAGGCCCCTGGCTTGTATTATGATGCTTGTATGACTTATTTATATTTTAGAGTTGTGTTGTGATATCTTCCCGTGAGTCCCTGATCTTGATCATACACAATTGCGTGCATGATTAGTGTACGATTGAATCGGGGGCGTCACAAGTTGGTATCAGAGCCAACTGCCTTTAGGAATCCCCCTTCCAACTCCTTGGCCGAAGTCGAGTATAGACATTGCAAAACTTTTAGTAACATGGCTGTGTGTCTTATGGGCACACGTTGCCATTGGGTGGTAGTAGGATCTTTTACTCCTCGACCTTTACTCTGGGACTCTGATCTCTCCTCTATTCAGATTAAATGAAGTTTACTAAATCTAACAATAGGATCTCGTTATCACTTTCACCCGGAGAGTCCCTTGTTACTGATGATCGTCTGCTACACCAGAAGACCCTGAAGATACTCTCCGCTGTTAACCCGAGAACTTGTGTTCATCGCGTTTGCAATTCCCCTTCCACCGCAAACCCTTATGGATAAATACTTGCAGTTGTTATTCTTACATTCATCCCCAGTTGGTCTTGTTATTACAAGATAACCTGAAAAACTCGTTGTTGTTTCGATAATCCTTTGAGCTTACTACCTTGCTGTTCTTTATCACCTGAATACCCCTACGGTTAATTATTGCACTTATTGAGTATCCGCTCATCCCCAGTTGTTCATGAGTTTCACAAAAGTCTTCAAAATACTATTCGATCTTCCGAAAATCCTTTGGAGCCTTTGGCTCTTGAAATTCTTGCTTGCTCGCATTATGGTTAATCCCATAAGTCTCGTAGTCTTATTGACATTCCTTGTCATTATCATTTTGGGTCTATTGACTCAATATGTTTGTGCATACGCGCAATCCTCACTGATCCTTATAAATTACCTTTCCGGCTGAGCTGCCATTCTTTTAACTGGAATTGGTTCTCGACCAGTCCAATTGTCGTTGATTGTATCCCTAATTCTATTCAGCTTATCCATTCTTGATCAGAGCATTTGCTCCTGATCCCTTGATTTGAAAATCATAATTACTTTGCTAATTAAGCGTTGAACTATTCAGCTGTTCTATAAACTGATGCATTTGCAATCTTTCTTCCTCTGATTGGGTATCGATACTCATATCAGCCCCATTTTGGATCGCCATATCCACTGATGGATTATTATCCGACAGTGTCCTTCACATTTGATCACTTTGTGAGTTCTTCCCCTGATACCTAATGCCTTTGTTAAGTTGTATCCTCCGCTTGGCCAACCATACTTTGCTTTCGGGCTTGTGTTATTTACTCTTGAAACTTGTGGTATATGTTTCTAAGAAGCCACTAAGGGTTGAACATATGCTTTCTCTAGACCTTGTGAACCCGAAAGTTTTCACGAGTCATACTCTTCTGGTGCTTCGCCAGATAAAATTTCAACACCGCAACTTAATCGCACGCGAGAAGTGGATGAAAGGTTATGCATTGGAGAAGTGGGAGTCGACCTTGAACTTTGTGTTCATGCCCATGGACCCGATGTACATCTTCTCATCGAAGCTTCTTTTAAAATTAATTATTCCCTTGATATAAGTTCATCTTATATCTGGGGTATGGCCTTTTACAATCGTGGTTCCGACCATGTTCTCCTTTAAATACCATTTTCGATGCAAGTGTAAGCACTTGTCTTCTGTGGATCAATACCCCGGTACAACCTCTACTTTGATCTGTCGCCGAGTATTACCCCATGGTATCTCGAGATTATCTTGGAACTGCATTACTTCCTATGAGTTCTTCATCAAGTACTACATACTCACTGATTACAATTTTTCATGGGCTCTGAGTTATTAAACACTCAGAGACACCGATAACTGAACCGAGTCCGCATTACGGTTCAACAACTCTTACTAATATTCTTTACTTACGAGTTTGTACTCGATCATGTCATTGCTAGCCTGATCGGCCATATCATTACCATGCTAAATTTTAACTGTGCTACCTGGTCCTTAATCCCGGAGCACAACTTTTGACAATGAGCTAAGCTTACGTCGATCTTCCTCGTCATATCAGTTCGCCTTGAACAACAATCTTGATTTCAAGTTTGTGTCGTACCTATGGTTCCAATAACCTCATGCTTCATCATTCTTTTGACTTGGTGTGATCGCGGATCGATTACATCTTCGTGGAATCTCTCGACAAATGTGTCATGATCACTATCTACATTCTGATGCTCTTCCAGGATATCAATTGAATTAATGATGAGAAATACCATCCTTGCCCTTGATGATTTGTGTTGTCATCGACCTCTTTATTGCGTTCCCTCCAACAAAAACTTGTTTGTGTTCTGTGTTATACCTCGAGTTCCTTGCTACCTAGCATTTGTTTTTCTTTACCATGGAGTATTACCATCTTTTATGTCAAGAAGGTCGTGAGGATTACTCCACCTCTTAAGAATTCTTGGTATGGTGATACTTCTCACCCTCACCATTCTTTCTTGGTACCCGTGTTGTTTCTAACCGGAATACCGACAATTGAACTATGAGGTGTGAATTCAAAACTTCTAGCAACCCTATTGCTTTGAAGTAATGGTCGAGTTTCATTCTAGTTCTTTTGTTCGTCAAGTCACCACTCTAACATTGATCGTGCGACCCAACCCATATTCGGGTGCACCTTTCAACCAATGTTTAATTGAGTATGTTTCCTCGAGCATACATCATTATACCATTTGATCTGACAAATGTTATCTCCTTGTTCACATAATTGTGGAAATCCATCTTGTCGGAAATCTCGATGGATTATCGCCGAGCCCATCAGCCACCTCCTCCTCTCCTTGGTTTAATGATGAACTATTGTTTCAGGAACCCACTCCCATAGTTCATTTCCTGAGAATCCTGAAATGTCATTTCGTCTATTTGTGTTGCACCTTTTATTCTCGGACATCCTGAGTCTGAGGTATCATTACACCAATCAGATCTGAATCTCAGCCAGATATGATGGTTGGGACAACTTTCCAAGAGTTATGTTGTTGGCCCTTTGATGACCTGGTAACAGGATGTCATGCCTAGCACCCCCCCTGGCTGGAGGACCTATCATTATGGTTTATTTGCAAGGATAACCATTCTTCTTGGAGGAAATTGTAAGACCTATGTTATAAACTGTTCCTGATGGATCCATTGAGTATCTAAAACCGGCCTTTGCTTGAAGACCATGTCAATGCTATCTCGAAGCATGTCTGTGATACTCTGATTTTCAACAAGAACATTTGAAGCCCAATGCTAAATGTTTCCTGCTCAATTATCCAAACACCGTTGTATGGGTAATGTCAGGAACTTTCTCTCCCCTACCTAAGGAGTTTTCTACCTAATATCCTGTCATGGATATCTTGCTCTGCTTGTCCTTGGGAAGGATATACCCCTGATATACGTGTTTAAGCACATTTTCCTCCCCGTTGTTTTGTTCAAACTTTCTTATAAACTACTTAACCGAGCACGGTAATCCCCTGCTTAGGTAAACACCTCGGTGTACCTTCCTGTCTGGTGTAACCCTGTTTCTACTGTTGATGACTTCCGGTAACCGCCGATGGACGAGAACTTTGCCTATTGGTCCGCCTCGTTCAACGAGCAGGAAGGTGGTTCTCTTCGTCCCTCGCCCTTGGTACCAACGTTGTTGCCGACATAACTGACATGGTACTCTCTGACATGCCTTGCTATCATGACCGTGAAAGATGTCACTGCTCCTATAAAATAATAATAATAATAATAATAACCACATGGTGGGCCCATAACCCACAGTTCCACAGGATCGAAACCTGACTCTCCGGCACACCCATATCTCCGAAGTTATTCCTCACGATTGGCTTCATATGAAGATCACCAACCACCTTCCTAGAGACGATCTATTCTGGTATCAGATGCAATACTTATTCTCGTTGCTCTGGACCCCTTTCATCCTTTGTTTCAGGCATCGAACGATTGCCTACCCGCTCGAAACTTCTCATGGTACCTCCGTACTTTGCTCTCAATACTTTCTTTAGTTTGAATTCGGGAGTTACTTCCCACCACCTTTCCTGTGTTATTGACCAGATAATCAACCTTGCAGAGGTTCTTTCCCCCGGAATACCCCCCCTTTGTTCTTTCTTAAGTATGATGGAGATCCTGAAGGAAGGACGACGATTTCATCATGATGCATTGAGGCATAGGAGTGAAGTCATCAACGCTATGGATCCACCTCTTCGAGGAGAGCAACCAAAGACGAGAAGATTCGTTAGGATTTCGTAACCAGACCTTTCCCCCTAGTCCCCCTCTTAAATCTCGGGACGAGATTTCTTGTAGTGGAGGAGAATTGTGACGCCCGGGTAATTAAGCTACAGTGATCCTCTGCTAGTGTTGCCACGTCACCTCGATTATAGTTGCCAATCTCGAGTTAGTTCAAAACGGTTTTGAAATTCAATTCAAAATTATGATGGCGATAAAAGTTCTCAAAAATTAAAACTAAAATGTTCGGGGGTTATCAAATATTACAAAGTTAATTATGGTGGAGTAAACACATTTTTATAAAATGTTTAAATGCTCAAAGGTAAATAAAACAGCAGCAAAAGAAATTAAGTAAATGCCTTTTGTATTTTGTAAAATATTAAACTATTTTATTTAGCTGTCCAAATTAATGTGGCAGTGGTATCTTTAACATACCATATTTAGGTGTTGTTCTCACATTCTATAAAATTGAAATAATTTAATAAAACCGAAAAGATTAAATAAAAGAAAAGGGAAAAAGAAAACAAAAGGAAAAAAAAGAAAAAGAAAAAAAGGAGCAACCCCCCCCCACTGGGCCTCGGTCCAGCAGGCCATCGGGCCCCCAGGCC
>NC_057806.1:706855689-706856435 GCF_018294505.1 Triticum aestivum
TTCGGCGTACTTCTTCCTCCTATATATACAAACGTACCCCCAAACGATCAGAGGAGGAGCCAAAAACGCGCGCCTTCAGGAACTTCTTCAAAGTAGTGCTCAGCGGCCACTCGGCCTATGGCCGAACCCTGTGCCGCTGTGACGCCTGGGTAATTAAGCTACAGTGATCCTCTGCTAGTGTTGCCACGTCACCTCGATTATAGTTGCTAATCTCGAGTTAGTTCAAAACGGTTTCGAAATTTAATTCAAAATTATGATGGCGATAAAAGTTTTCAAAAATTAAAACTAAAATGTTTGGGGGTTGTCAAATATTACAAAGTTAATTATGGTGGAGTAAACACATTTTTATAAAATGTTTAAATGCTCAAAGGTAAATAAAACAGCAGCAAAAGAAATTAAGTAAATGCCTTTTGTATTTTGTAAAATATTAAACTATTTTATTTAGCTGTCCAAATTAATGTGGCAGTGATATCTTTAACATACCATATTTAGGTGTTGTTCTCACATTATACAAAATTGAAATAATTTAATAAAACCGAAAAGATTAAATAAAAGAAAAGGGAAAAAGAAAACAAAAGGAAAAAAAGAAAAAAAAGGAGCAACCCCCCCCCACTGGGCCTCGGTCCAGCAGGCCATCGGGCCCCCAGGCCGGCCCACTCGCCCCGTGCATAACCCCCCACTCCCCACTCGGCCGAACCCTAGCGCCCCACTCCCCCCCCCACGTTGCTCGATCCCCACCCTCTCCC
>NC_057806.1:706856896-706988892 GCF_018294505.1 Triticum aestivum
ACCTAGCATCGTTACTTGTCATGTCATGCATCGATATGCATTTGTTTGCATTGTATTCATTGTTTCTTCCCCCTCTTCTCTCCGGTAGACTACGAGACCGACGCTGCTGCTGCCCAGTTCGACTACGGAGTTGACGACCCCTCCTTCTTGCCAGAGCAACCAGGCAAGCCCCCCCCTTGATCACCAGATATCGCCTATTCTCTTCTATACTGCTTGCATTAGAGTAGTGTAGCCTGTTACTGCTTTCCGTTGATCCTATTCTGATGCATAGCCTGACATTGTTGCTACATCTGTTGATACCTTACCTGCAATCCTAAATGCTTAGTATAGGATGCTAGTTTATCATCATTGGCCCTACATTCTTGTCAGTCTGCCTTGCTATACTATTGGGCCGTGATCACTCGGGAGGTGATCACGGGTATATACTATACATACATACATACTTTACAGATGGTGACTAAAGTCGGGTCAGCTCGAAGAGTACCCGCGAGTGATTCGCGGATTGGGGGCTGAAAGGACCTTTGTCCCGACGGCCCTCTGTGTGGATCTTTGTGGCGGAGCGACAGGGCAGGTTAAGACCGCCTAGGAGAGAGGTGGGCCTGGCCCTGTTCGGCGTTCGCGGATACTTAACACGCTTAACGAGATCTTGGTATTTGATCTGAGTTGGCTACGAGCCTATACGCACTAACCAACTACGTGGGAAAGATATGAGCACTCGGCGTCGTGGTATCAGCCGAAGCACTTCGTGACGCCAGCGACTGAGTGGCG
The DNA here is from genome assembly GCF_018294505.1 of Triticum aestivum. Taxonomy (NCBI): domain Eukaryota; kingdom Viridiplantae; phylum Streptophyta; class Magnoliopsida; order Poales; family Poaceae; genus Triticum; species Triticum aestivum. The sequence goes on from NC_057806.1 coordinate 706,857,665, forward strand.
CGCGCCGGATTGGAACGTAAGCCTGCTCTTGTATTAAGGGGGCCAGTTCTGCTTTCGGCCGCGTACGCAATGTGTAGGTGTGCTATGGGCGATGGGCCCAGACCCCTGCGCGCTTAGGTTTAGACCGGCGTGCTGGCCTCTCTGTTGTGCCTAGGTGGGGCTGCGACGTGTTGATCTTCCGCGGCCGGGCATGACCCAGGAAAGTGTGTGCGGCCAAATGGGATCAAGCGTGTTGGGTAAGTTGGTGCACCCCTGCAGGGAAGTTAATCTATTCGAATAGCCGTGATCTTCGGTAACAGGACGACTTGGAGTTGTACCTTGACCTTATGACAACTAGAACCGGATACTTAATAAAACACACCCTTCCAAGTTCCACAGACAACCCGGTGATCACTTTTCTACAGGGCGACGAGGAGAGGATCGCCGGGTAGGATTATGCTATGCGATGCTACTTGGAGATGATACTTGGAGATGCTACTTGGAGATGCTACTTGAAGATGCTACTTGGAGGACTTCAATCTACTCTCTTCTACATGCTGCAAGACGGAGGCTGCCAGAAGCGTAGTCTTCGACAGGATTAGCTATCCCCTTCTTATTCTGGCATTCTGCAGTTCAGTCCACTGATATGGCCCTTTACACATATACCCATGCATATGTAGTGTAGCTCCTTGCTTGCGAGTACTTTGGATGAGTACTCACGGTTGCTTTTCTCCCTCTTTTCCCCTTTCCCTTCTACCTGGTTGTCGCAACCAGATGCTGGAGTCCAGGAGCCAGACACCACCGTCGACGACGACCCCTACTACACCGGAGGTGCCTACTACTTCGTGCAGCCCGCTGACGACGACCAGGAGTAGTTAGGAGGATCCCAGGCAGGAGGCCTGTGCCTCTTTCGATCTGTATCCCAGTTTGTGCTAGCCATCTTATGGCAGACTTGTTTAACTTATGTCTGTACTCAGATATTGTTGCTTCCGCTGACTCATCTATGATCGAGCATTTGTATTCGAGCCCTCGAGGCCCCTGGCTTGTATTATGATGCTTGTATGACTTATTTATATTTTAGAGTTGTGTTGTGATATCTTCCCGTGAGTCCCTGATCTTGATCGTACACAATTGCGTGCATGATTAGTGTACGATTGAATCGGGTGCGTCACAGGGATCTTTTTTTGGGTGCGTGCATTTCGCGTCGTGTCGGTTTAGCGGGTTAGGTGGGGTGTTATCAGAATAAGCGTTTTTGTTATTAGAATAAGACTCTTAAGGGTGTTATTAGAATAGACCCACCATATATATATATATATATATATATATATTGTCATATGATCTCTTATGCTAAAGTAACAATTCAATCACAATTACAAGTATGAATCATAAACTTCGTTGAGAACCAACAAACTCTAATCTCAGCCATTGAGGCAATTGCAATTTATCATAACATAGGAAAGAGTCAATATAAGAGCTTTTCATCAAGTCCACATACTCAACTATCATTTAGTCTTTCACAATTGTTAACACTCACGCAATATTGATGGGTATGGAGTTTTAATCTGACACAAAGAAAGATAGGGGCTTCAAGTTTTGCCTCCCAACGTTTTACCTCAAGGGTAATGTCAACCATAATAGTTCATGAAAACTCACGTCCAATTAGCTATATATATCTGGATCTTTCCAACACATTGTGCTTGCCAAAGGATAAAACGCAAAAAGAAAGGTGAAGATCACCATGACTCTTATATAAGGTAGAAGATAAAAGTAAAAAATAGGCCCTTCGCAGAGGGAAGCAGAGGTTGTCATGCGCTTTTATGGTTGGATGCACAAAATCTTAATGCAAAAGAACGTCACTTTATATTGCCACTTGTGATGTGGACCTTTATTATGCAGTCCGTCGCTTTTATTTCTTCCACATCACAAGATCATATAAAGCTTATTTTCTCCACATTAATAAGTCATACATATTTAGAGAGCAATATTTATTGCTTGCACCGATGACAACTTACTTGAAGGATCTTACTCAATCCATAGGTAGATATGGTGGACTCACATGGCAGAACTGGGTTTAGGGATATTTAGAAGCACAAGTAGTATTTCTACTTGTTGCAGAGAACTTGGCTAGCATGAGAGGGAAAGGCAAGCTCAACATACTGGATGATCCATGACAATATAATTTATCTCAGATGTAAGAAAACATAACCCATTACGTTGTCTTCCTTGTCCAATATCAACTCTTCGGCATGTCATATTTTAGTGAGTGCTCACAATCATAAAAGATGTCCAAGATAGTATATTTATATGTGAAAACCTCTCTTTCTTTATTACTTCCTATTAATTGCAACGGTGACCAAAACTATGTTTGTCAACTCTCAACAACTTTTAATCATCATACTCTATATATGTGAAGTCATTACTCTCCATAAGATCAATTTGATCTCTTTTTATTTCTTTTTATTCTTTCTTTTTCTTTTATTCACTCATAATCATAGCAAGATAATCAAGCCCTTGACTCAACACTAATCTTTATTATATAGCTCACGGACTCGATTACAAAGAGGGATCATAAAGCAAAACTCACAACTAGATCATACTAAAACTTTATTCTACTAGATCAAGATATTACCAAAAGGATCGAACTAAGAAAACTGTAAAGATAAAAGTGATGGTGATACGATACCGGGGCACTCCCCCAAGCTTGGCAGTTGCCAAGGGGAGTGCCCATACCAGATACCCAGTTCTTCTTTGTTGGTGAAGAAGGTGGAGTTGTTGATGATGGATAGTCGCACATCAAGCGTAGGAGGTCCTCCAACTTGCGAATAATGCCCTTGAGTGCGATGATATGCTCCTTCAACAAAATATTTTCATGTGTGAGATACTTGTTTTGTATACGAGCTAACTCAATCATCTTGAAAGCTTCGATCTCAGTTGGGGTAAGAAGATTGTGATCAAGTTGAAGGATGTCTTCTGCTGCCGGAATTTGGTCCTCTATGGCCTTCTTGATCCCTTCATCCTTATTGATCTCCATAGGTTCTTCCCTCTTCAATTATACCTTCATTAGCCAAGCATCTTTGTCACCATTGTTGGAGGAGGGGGACGACATGATGCCTGGCCTTGACAACCTTGACAGAAAACAGCTCGAAACAAGAACAGAGGATATTTGCATGGTACAGTGGTCAAAACCTTCGGGAGATTATATAATGATTTTTTACCAACCAAAAGAAGTATCTTGCAAGAAAACGGAGTCCGGAGAGCACACGAGGTGCCATCAAGGCAGGGGGCACGCCCAGGGGGGTAGGGCATGCCCTCCACCCTTGTGGAAGCCTCGTGTCCTTCCTGGACTACTTCTTGTTTTCCTATTTTCTTAAATATTCCAAAACAAAGAAATATTGCCATTAGAACTGTTTTGGAGTCGGTTTACTTACCGTACCACGTACCTATTCCTTTTTGGAGTCCGAAACGTTCCGGAAAGTGTCCCTTATGTATTCCTCCAGGGTTACGGTTTCAATAATATTAGTTTCAACATTTATGGGATTACCTGAGATATAATGTTTGATTCTTTGACCATTCACCACCTTCGGATTTGTGCCTTCGAAGTTGTTGATTTTTATGACACCGGAATGATAGACCTCCTCAATAATGTAAGGACCTTCCCATTTAGAGAGAAGTTTGCCTGCAAAAAATCTTAAACTAGAGTTGTATAGCAATACATAATCACCTACATTAAACTCACGCTTTTGTATCCTTTTGTCATGCCATCTTTTAACTTTTTCTTTAAACAGTTTGGCATTCTCATAGGCTTGGTTCTCCATTCATCCTGTGAGCTAATGTCAAATAACCTCTTCTCATCGGCAAGTTTAAAATCATAATTGAGCTCTTTAATGGCCCAATATTAATATGCCTTATGTTCTAGCTCAAGAGGTAAGTGACATGCTTTGCCATAAACCATTTTATACGGAGACATACCCATAGGATTTTTATATGCAGTTCTATAGGCCCATAATGCATCATCAAGTTTCTTGGACCGATTCTTCCAGGATCTATTAACAGTCTTTTGCAAAATTAATTTGAGCTCTCTATTACTTAATTCTACTTGACCACTGGACTGTGGGTGATAAGGAGATGCAATTCTATGGTTAACATCATACTTAGCAAGCATTTTACTAAAAGCACCATGAATAAAATGTGAACCACCGTTGGTCATTAAATATCTAGGGACCCCAAACCTCAGAAAAATAACTTCTTTAAGCATCTTAATAGAGGTGTTATGATCAGAACTACTAGTTGGAATAGCTTCTACCCACTTAGTAACATAATCAATAGCAACGAAAATATGTGTATACCTGTTAGAGGAAGGAAAAGGTCCCATATAATCAAAGCCCCAAACATCAAATGGTTCAATAACCAGTGAATAATTCATAGGCATTTCTTGACGTCTACTAATATTACCAATTCTTTGACATTCATCACAAGACAAGACAAACTTACGGGCATCCTTGAAGAGAGTAGGCCAATAAAAACCGGATTGCAATACCTTATGTGTAGTTCTATCTCCAGCATGGTGTCCTCCATAAGCCTCGAAGTGACACTTGCGTAGGATATGTTCCTGTTCATGCTCAGGTACACAACGTCTAATAATACCATCTACTCCTTCTTTATAAAGATGTGGGTCATCCCAAAAGTAATGTCTCAAATCATAGAAGAACTTTTTTCTTTTGCTGGTATGTGAAACTAGGTGGTATAAATTTAGCAACAATATAATTAGCACAATCAGCATACCATGGAGCAGTTCGAGAAGCATTTATGACATTTAATTGTTCATCAGGAAAGCTATCATCAATAGGTAGTGGGTCATCAAGAACATTTTCTAACCTAGACAAGTTGTCTGCAACGGGGTTCTCAGCTCCCTTTCTACAATAATATGCAAATCAAATTCTTGTAGCAGGAGAACCCATCTAATAAGCCTAGGTTTAGCATCTTTCTTTTCCATAAGGTATATAATAGCAGCATGATCAGTGTGAATAGTTACTTTAGAATCAACAATATAAGGTCTGAACTTATCACAAGCAAATACAACTGCTAAGAATTCCTTTTCAGTGGTAGCATAATTTCTCTGGGCATTGTCTAGAGTTTTACTAGCATATTGAATAACATTTAATTTCTTATCAACTCTTTGCCCTAGAACAGCACCTACAATATAATCACTAGCATCACACATAATTTCAAAGGGTAAATTCCAATCAGGTGGCTGAACAATAGGTGCAGAAATCAATGCTTTCTTAAGTATTTCAAATGCTTCTACACAATCATCATCAAAGACAAAATGAATATATTTTTGTAATAGGTTAGTCAGAGGCCGAGAAATTTTTGAGAAGTCCTTAATGAACCTCCTATAAAAACCAGCATGACCAAGGAAACTTCTTATACCTTTGATGTCCTTGGGACACGACATCTTTTCAATAGCATCGATTTTAGCTTTATCAACTTCAATACCTCTTTCAAAAATTTTATGCCTCAAGACAATACCTTCATGAACCATAAAGTGGCACTTCTCCCAGTTCAAGACAAGATTAGTTTCTTCACATCTCTGCAAAACTCGATCAAGGTTGCTCAAGCAATCATCAAAAGAGGATCCATAAACAGAGAAATTGTCCATGAAAACCTCACAAATCTTTTCACAAACATCAGAGAATATAGCCATCATGCATCTTTGAAAGGTAGCAGGTCCATTACATAAACCAAAAGGCATACGCCTATAAGCAAAAGTACTGAAAGGGAAAGTAAAAGTGGTCTTTGCTTGATCATCAGCTGACACAGGTATTTGAGAGAAGCCAGAGTAACCATCTAGAAAGCAAAAGTGTGTATGTTTGGATAATATTTCTAGCATTTGATCAATAAAAGGCAAAGGGTAATGATATTTTTTAGTAGCTTTATTTAATTTTCGGAAATCAATTACCATCCTATAACCTGTAATAATTCTTTGCGGGGTCAATTCATCTTTATCATTAGGAACAATAGTAATACCTCCCTTCTTAGGGACACAATGGACAGGACTTACCCACTGACTATCGGCAACGGGATAAATTATACCTGCCTCAAGGAGCTTTAATATTTCCTTTCTTACCACTTCTTTCATCTTAGAATTCAGCAGTCGTTGGTGATCAATAACTGGTTTAGCGTCTTTCTCCAAATTTATTTTGTGTTGACATAGAGTGGGACTAATGCCCTTAAGATCATCAAGAGTATATCCAATAGCAGCACGGTGCTTCTTCAGAGTTTTCAATAATTTCTCTTCCTCCTTCAATGAAAGGTTAGCACTAATAATAATAGGATATATCTTCTTTTCATCAAGATAAGCATATTTAAGAGTATCGGGTAATGGCTTAAGCTCAAACACAGGATCACCCTTGGGTGGAGGAGGATCCCCTGGGATTTCAACGAGCAAGTTGTGTTTCAGAATAGGTCCCTATTTAAAGAATACTTCATCTATTTCCCTTCTTTCATTCATGAACAGATCATTTTCATGGTCTAGTAAATATTGTTCTAAAGGATCAGTAGGAGGAACGGCAATAGAAGCAAGACCAATAATTACATCTTTACTAGGCAATTCCTCATCACGGGGCTGTTGATACGTCTCCATCGTATCTACTTTTCCAACCACTTTTGCCCTTGTTTTGGACTCTAACTTGCATGATTTGAATGGAACTAACCCGGACTGACGTTGTTTTCAGCAGAATTACCATGGTGTTATTTATGTGTAGAAACAAACATTCTCGGAATGACTTGAAACTTCACGGAGCGACTTTTTAGAAAATACAAAAAATACCTGCAAAAGATGAAGGCTAGGGGCCCACCACCTCTCCACGAGAGTGGGGGCACGCCTGCCCCCCTAGGGCGCGCCCCCTACCTCGTGGGCCCCCTGTTGCCTCTCCGACTCCAACTCCAACTCCATATATTGTGTTTCGGGGAGAAAAAAATCAGAGAGAAGAAATCATCGCGTTTTACGATACAGAGCCTCCGCCAAGCCCTAAAACCTATCGGGAGGGCTGACCTGGAGTCCGTTCAGGGCTCCGGAGAGGGGGGTCCATCACCATCATCATCATCAACCATCCTCCATCACCAATTTCATGATGCTCACCGCCGTGCGTGGGTAATTCCATCGTAGGCTTGCTGGACGGTGATGGGTTGGATGGGATCTATCATGTAATTGAGTTAGTTTTGTTAGGGTTTGATCCCTACTGTCCACTATGTTCTGAGATTGATGTTGCTATGACTTTGCCATGCTTAATGCTTGCCACTAGGGCCCAAGTGCCATGATTTCAGATCTGAACCTATTATGTTTTCATCAATATATGAGAGTTCTTGATCCTATCTTGCAAGTCTATAGTCACCTATTATGTGTTATGATCCGTTAACCCCGAAGTGACAATAATCAGGATACTTACCGGTGATGACCGTAGTTTGAGGAGTTCATGTATTCACTATGTGTTAATGCTTTGTTCCGGTACTCTATTAAAAGGAGGCCTTAATATCCCTTAGTTTCCGTAAGGACCCCGCTGCCACGGGAGGGTAGGACAAAAGATGCCATGCAAGTTCTTTTCCATAAGCACGTATGACTATATTCGGAATACATGCCTACATTACATTGATGAACTGGAGCTAGTTCTGTGTCACCCTAGGTTATGACTGTTACATGATGAACCGCATCCAGCATAATTCTCCATCACCGATCCATTCCCTATGAGCTTTTCATATATTGTTCTTCGCTTATTTACTTTCCCGTTGCTATTGCTATCATCACTACAAGATACCAAAAACATTACTTTTACTACTGTTACCTTTTTCTACCATTACCACTACTATCATATTACTTTGCTACTAAATACTTTGCTGCACATATTAAGTTTCCAGGTGTGGTTGAATTGACAACTCATCTGCTAATACTTGAGAATATTCTTTGGCTCCCTTGTGTCGAATCAATAAATTTGGGTTTAATACTCTACCCTCGAAAACTGTTGCGATCCCCTATACTTGTGGGTTATCAAGACTATTTTTTGGCGCCGTTGTCGGGGAGCATAGCTCCATTCTTTGAGTCACTTGGGATATATATATCTGCTTATCATTATGAAGAACTTGAGAGATCCGAAAACCAAGATCTATCCCTCATCTACGAGGGGAGGTAAGGAACTGCCATCTAGCTCTGCACTTGATTCACCTTCTGTTATGAGTAAGTTTGCGACACCTACACCTGCCTCTGCTATTCCTTCTGATATGTCGCATGTTATTGATGATGCCACTTCTGCTATGCATGATACATATGATGAAACTACTTCTATGCCTGATACTACTGTGCCACTTAGTGATTTTCTTGATGAACAACTTGCTAGGGCTAGAGAGATTGAAAATATTGAATCTAATGATACTGATGAAAGTGATGATGAAGAATCACTTGCTATTCCTAAGGGTTATGTTTTTGATCAAGAAGCTTCTTTAGCTATTTTAGCTTGCAAAAATAGAAATGAACTCAAAAGATTATTAGCTAAATGGAGTAAGCAATCTCTAAATGCTAGAATGAAACCTGACCCTGCTTTTGCTACTTCACCTATCTTTGTTACTCATAAGGATTATGAATTCTCTGTTGATCCTGATATAATTACTTTGGTTGAATCTGATCCTTTTCATGGTTATGAATCTGAAACTGTTGTGGCACATCTTACTAAATTAAATGATATAGCTACCCTGTTCACTAAAGATGAGAGAACTCATTACTTTTACATCCTTAAAATATTTCCGTTCTCATTAAAGGGTGATGCTAAGATATGGTTCAATTCTCTTGATCCTGGTTGTGTGCGTAGTCCCCAGGATATGATTTATTACTTCTCTGCTAAATATTTCCCTGCTCATAAGAAACAAGCTGCTTTAAGGGATATATATAATTTTGTGCAAATTGAAGAAGAGAGTCTCCCACAAGCTTGGGGGAGGCTTCTCCAATTACTTAATGCTTTGCCTGATCATCCTCTTAAGAAAAATGAAATGCTTGATATCTTTTATAATGGACTAACCGATGCCTCCAGAGATTACCTGGATAGTTGTGCTAGTTCTGTTTTCAGGGAAAGAACACCGATGAAGCTGAAATTCTATTGAATAATATGTTGACAAATGAAAATAATTGGACACCTCCGGAGCCAATTCCTGAGCCTATTCCTAAACCAACTCTGAAGAAGAGGGGTATTATATTTCTCAGTCCTGAAGATATGCAAGAGGCAAAGAAATCTATGAAAGAAAAAGGTATTAAACCTGAAGATGTTAAGAATTTACCTCCTATTGAAGAAATACATGGTCTTAATTTACCGCCTGTTGAAGAAACATATGATCTTAATCCTTCACCTATTGAAGAAACGCATGGTCTTGATAACCCGACACAGGTAGTAAAGGTAAATTATCTCTATAGATATGATAAAGCTCAAATCCCATTTACTAAGTTTGCTAGCCCATCCTTAGATGAGTTTGACAATTTCATTGTTAAACAAGAAAATTTTAATGCTTATTTTGGTAGACAATTGAAATACAATTCAAATATGCTTGAACACTTGGGTGATTATATGGCTAATGTCAAAGGTGAACTTAAACTTATTAGTAAACATGCTTCTATGGTTACCACTCAAGTAGAACAAGTTCTTAAAGCTCAAAATGATTTTCTTAATGAATTGAATAGTAAAGATAATGATAATGCTGGTAGAGTGGCTACTAGAACTGGTAGAATGACTCGGGAACCTTTGTATCCTGAAGGCCACCCTAAGAGAATAGAGCAAGATTCTCAGAGAAATAATATAGATGCACCTAGTTCTTCTAAAAAGAAGAAAAAGAAAAATGATAGGACTTTGCATGCTTCTAGTGATCCTATTGTTGAAACACGTGAGAATCCAAATGATATTTCTATTTCTGATGCTGAAACTCAATCTGGTAATGAACCTGAAACTAGTGATAATGTTAATAATAATGTTCATGATGATGCTCAACCTAGTAATGATAATGATATAGAAATTGAACCTGCTGTAGATCTTTATAACCCACAATCAAAAAATCAACGTTATGATAAAAAAGATTTTGTTGCTAGAAAACATGGTAAAGAAAGAGAGCCTTGGGTTCAGAAACCCATGCCTTTTCCTCCCAAACCATCCAAGAAAAAGGATGATGAGGATTTTGAGCGCTTTGCTGAAATGATTAGACCTATCTTTTTGCGTATGCGATTAACTGATATACTCAAAACCAATCCTTATGCTAAGTACATGAAAGATATTATTAAAAATAAAAGTAAGATACCGGAAGCTGAAATTTCCACCATGCTTGCTAATTATACTTTTAAGGGTGGAATACCAAAGAAACTTGGAGATCCAGGAGTACCCACTATACCATGCTCTATTAAAAGAAACTACGTTAAAACTGCTTTATGTGATCTTGGAGTCGGTGTTAGTGTTATGCCTCTCTCTTTATATCGTAGACTTGATTTGAATAAGTTGACACTTACTGAAATATCTTTGCAAATGGCTGATAAATCAACTGCTATACTTGTCGGTATTTGTGAGGATGTGCCCGTCATAGTTGCAAACGTTACTATTTTAACGGACTTTGTTAGTCTTGATATTCCCGAGGACGATGGTATGTCTATTATTCTTGGAAGACCCTTTTTGAATACTGTAGGGGCTGTTATTGATTGCACTAAAGGCAATGTCACTTTTCATGTTAATGGTAATGAGCATACAGTACACTTTCCGAGGAAACAACCTCAAGTTCATCGTATCAACTCTATTGGAAAATTTTCATCGATTATATTTGGAGGTCTTGAATTTCCTCTTCCTACTGTCAAGAAGAAATATGATATTCTTATTATTGGGGATGTGCATATCCCCATTGAGGTAACATAGTGTTGTTCGAAATTTCTCCGGTTCCATGTTATTCGGAAAGAGTTCGTTAACAAGACTTGATCAATCGTGTTAGTGGATTCCTTTTGATGATCATGAGATGGATGAAATTAGAGAGCACAACCTTCTATACCCCACTTTTACTTTCTGTTATTTATATTAAATAAAATAAAATAAATATTTTTCTGTCTGTTATCTGATTATCCGTGCAATATAAAAATACCTCGAAAATAAAAGTTCTCCAAATGCCCTGAAATTTAAATATGATTTTTTTCCAGAATATTTGAGAATATTTGGCACAAAGAACACAGCAGGGGGCCAACCACCTGCCCACGAGGGTGGAGGGCGCGCCCTACCCCCTGGGCACGCCCCCTGCCTCGTGGGCCCACGGTGGCCCTCCTCCACTTATTCCTGCACCCACACACTTCATCTTCCTCCCACAAACACGAATATCCAGCTCAAGCACGAGTTCTAGCTCACTTTGCTGCCATTTTCGATCTCCTTGCTCAAAGCACCTCTCACAAAACTGCTTGGGGAGATTGTTCCTTGGTATGTGACTCCTCCATTGGTCCAATTAGTTTTTGTTCTAGTGCTTTATTCATTGAAATTTTTTGCTGCTTAGGTGACCCTATTCTTGAGCTTGCATGTCAAATTTATATGGTCATGAGTAGTTTTGATGCATGATATAGGCCCTAGACACTTGTAGGAGTAGTTGCTATCAATATTATTGAGTTTGGTTTACTTTTATTTTGAAGTTACTAAAAATTTCAGAATTTTTCAGAGGAAGAAAAATGCTTAGGAAAATGTTCCAAGGTGGTTCTTGAAGGAAGCAAGGACCCAGGCTTGCAATGTGTGATGCTGATGACGAGCCACCAAGAGACGCTCCAGTGCGTCCTTGTGAATGACCCTCTGAGAACTTTATGGATCGAGCGGAAATTAAGGAAGAATTCAACTCATATTTGTGTAACACTGATCTTGTGAGCTTCGAGGAAGAGAAGTGCAGCCAGTATCACAACCTCACCAGTACCTTTGTGAGGAGGTTTGAATTTTCAACTTCATGTAATTCTCCAACTGTCTTGTTTGATCTTTATGACAAATCTTACACTATGGACTTAGAGGATTTTACCACTGCTTGCAAACTTCCACAATGGGATAGTATAAGGGATCCTCGCAAATCTAAATTTAGAGATTTTCTTGCTAGCATAACTGTGGGAGAATCTAGAGATATTACACAAGCTACCATAGGGAGCATTCACTTTCCTGCTATACATTACTTTGCTCTCTTCATAGGTAGATGCATTAAAGGTAAAGATGAGGCATGTCACATGTGTGTCCCCGATCTTAGTATTCTTAGGAGTGCTATGTTAGGAGACAAATCATATAATTTGGGAGCCATTGTTGCACGTAGGTTGCATCTTAATAGACTTAATGGAGATTTCTTTGGTGGAATTTATGCAACCCGCATAGCTAATTTTCTTGGTGTAGCCATACGCGAAGATGATATTGAATTACCTCCTGCTTATCTAGATTTTAATGCTATGGTTCACCACCAGTTTGTCGAGAGGAACGAATCACCTCTCCAGCATCGACTAATCTTTGACAGACGTCATGTTGTCCGTATTACTCTCCCTGCTCCTACCTTCTTTGATTATCAGGCAAGAGGAGGATATACTATTACCAGAGAGGAGGCAGATGAGTACGAGAGGAGAGAGGAGGCCGCTCGTTGCCATGATGCAGCTTAGCAGGCGATTGCTGCTGCATCGCAATATGACCCCAGCTACTATGGATATCCGCCAAGCCAGCTGTGGCCATAGACCAACTTAGGCCAAAAGCCTAAGCTTGGGGGAGTACGTATTTCCCACCGACATTACATTTATGTTCACACACTCATTGCTAGATGTCGGTGCTCATACTTTTTCATTGTATCATCCATGCTAGTTTATTTCCCTTTTTTATGCTTTCTTCTTGTTTGTTTAATAAACCTTAAGAAAAATCAAAAAAATTAGTTGTAGATTTTAGTTAGTTTACTTTCCATGCTTGTAGTAGTAATTAAAAAGAAAACCCAAAAAGATTTCATGTTCTTCTTTTGCTTGTTGGGAGCTTTCCCGTGTAAATAGTTTTATTTCTTTTCTTTTCTTTGGGGGTCGATAGGTGAAGACCATAATTAAATTGTTGAAGTGGCTCTTATATGCATTATTGTTGATCTGACAAAAGAGCCCATATTGCCTTGTCTTCTCCTGTTTATTGAATGCCTGCAGATTCCTGCTTAGTCCAATGCACATGCACTATTATTATTATTCACATCGTTCGGTCGTTCAAGTGAAAGGCAATTATGATGATATATGATGGACTGGTTGAGAAGAGAAAAGCTGGTATGAACTCGACCTCTTTTGTTTTTGTAAATATGGTTAGTTCATCGTTCCTGATTCAGCCTATTATGAATAAACATGTTTGCAATGACAACTAGAGATCATAGTTTCTTATGCCATGCTTGATTAGCTATGAGTTATAATGGTTTACCTTGCGTGCCAACATGCTATTAAAATGGTTATGATGTGGTATGATACGGTGGTATCCTCCTCTGAATGATTTAAGTGACTTGACTTGGCACATGTTCACGCATGTAGTTGAAACAAAATCAACATAGCCTTCACGATATTTATGTTCATGGTAGATTATATCCTACTCATGCTTGCATTCAGTGTTGATTAATTTTAATGCATGTTCATGACTGTTGTCGTTCTCTAGCTGGTCGCTTCCCAGTCTTTTGCTAGCCTTCACCTGTACTAAGCGGGAATACTGCTTGTGCATCCAATCCATTAAACCCCAAAGTTATTCCACATGAGTCCACTATACCTACCTATATGCGGTATCTACCTGCCGTTCCAAGTAAATTTGTATGTGCCAAACTCTAAACCTTCAAGTAAATATCCTGTTTTGTATGCTCAAATAGCTCATGTATCAACTAGGGCTGCCAGTATCTTCCATTTTAGGTGGGTTATTCTCAAGAGGAGTGGACTCCGCTCCTCACTCACGAGATAAATGACTGGTCACCGGGATGCCCAGTCCCATGCTTTATGCAAACTAAATCAAAATAATTGCAAACAAAACTCCCCCTGGGAATCTTGTTAGTTGGAGGCACTATTTGTTTCGAGCAAGCCATGGATTGATGCTTGTTGGTGGAAGGGGGAGTATAAACTTTACAATTCTGTTTGGGAACCGCCTATAATGTGTGTAGCATGGAAGATATCGCCATCTCTTGGTTGTTATGTTGACAATGAAAGTATAATGCTCAAAATATTATTAACCTCTATTTCAAAACCGAGCTCTGGCACCTCTACAAAACCCTGCTTCCCTCTGCAAAGGGCCTATCTATTTACTTTTATGCTGAGTCATCATCCTCTTATTAAAAAGCACCAGTTGGGGAGTACCGCTGTCATTTGCATTCATTATTGTTAGTTTACATTGAGTATGACTTGAGTGGATCTCTTTTACCATGAATTACAATGTCTAGTCAGTCCTTGGTCTTTAAAGGTGCTCTACATTTATGTTTTGCGGTCTCAAAAAGGGCTAGCGTGATACCATGTTGTTATATCATATTATGATTGTTTTGAGAAAATGTTGTCATTCGAGATTTATTATTATGGATCGCTAGTTGATTATGCTATTGATATGAGTAAACTTGAGACCTATGTGTTATTGTGAATGTGGTTAGTTATAATCTTTGCTGAAAACTTGAATGCTGGCTTTACATATTTACAACAACAAGAGCAAATAGAGTTTGTAAAAGTTTTTCTTTATCACTTTCAGTTTATCAACAGAATTGCTTGAGGATAAGCAAAGATTTAAGCTTGGGGGAGTTGATACGTCTCTGTCGTATCTACTTTTCCAAACACTTTTGCCCTTGTTTTGGACTCTAACTTGCATGATTTGAATGGAACTAACCCGGACTGACGCTGTTTTCAGCAGAATTACCATGGTGTTATTTATGTGCAGAAACAAACGTTCTCAGAATGACCTGAAACTTCACGGAGCGACTTTTCAGAAAATATGAAAAATACCTGCAAAATATGAAGGCCAGGGGGCCCACCACCTCTCCACGAGGGTGGGGGCGCGCCTGCCCCCCTAGGGTGTGCCCCCTACCTCGTGGGCCCCCTGTTGCCTCTCCGACTCCAACTCCAACTCCATATATTGTGTTTCGGGGAGAAAAAAATCAGAGAGAAGAAATCATCGCGTTTTATGATACAGAGCCGCCGCCAAGCCCTAAAACCTCTCGGGAGGGCTGATCTATAGTCCGTTCAGGGCTCCGGAGAGGGAAATCCATCGCCATCGTCATCATCAACCATGCTCCATCACCAATTTCATGATGCTCACCGCCGTGCGTGAGTAATTCCATCGTAGGCTTGCTGGACGGTGATGGGTTGGATGGGATCTATCATGTAATCAAGTTAGTTTTGTTAGGGTTTGATCCCTAGTGTCCACTATGTTTTGAGATTGATGTGTCTATGACTTTGCCATACTTAATGCTTGTCACTAGGGCCCGAGTGCCATGATTTTAGATCTGAACCTATTATGTGTTCATCAATATATGAGAGTTCTTGATCCTATCTTGCAAGTCTATAGTCACCTATTATGTGTTATGATCCGTTAACCCCGAAGTGACAATAATCGGGATACTTACCGGTGATGACTGTAGTTTGAGGAGTTCTTGTATTCACTATGTGTTAATGCTTTGTTCCGGTACTCTATTAAAAGGAGGCCTTAATATCCCTTAGTTTCCGTAAGGACCCCGCTGCCACGGGAGGGTAGGACAAAAGATGTCATGCAAGTTCTTTTCCATAAGCACGTATGACTATATTCGGAATACATGCCTACATTATATCAATGAACTGGAGCTAGTTCTGTGTCACCCTAGGTTATGACTGTTTACATGATGAACCGCATCCGGCATAATTCTCTATCACCGATCCATTGCCTACGAGCTTTTCATATATTGTTCTTCGCTTATTTACTTTCCCGTTGCTATTGCTATCATCACTACAAAATACCAAAAACATTACTTTTCCTACGGTTACCTTTTGCTACCGTTACGACTACTATCATATTACTTTGCTACTAAATACTTCGCTGCAGATATTAAGTTTCCAGGTGTGGTTGAATTGCCAACTCAGCTGCTAATACTTGAGAATATTCTTTGGCTCCCCTTGTGTCGAATCAATAAATTTGGGTTGAATGCTCTACCCTCGAAAACTGTTGTGATCCCCTATACTTGTGGGTTATCACTTTGCTACTAAACACTTTGCTGCAGATACTAAGTTTCCAGGTGTGGTTGAATTGACAACTCAGCTACTAATACTTGAGAATATTCTGTGGCTCCCCTTGTGTCGAATCAAGAAATTTGGGTTGAATACTCTACCCTCGAAAACTGTTGTGATCCCCTATACTTGTGGGTTATCAAGACTAATTTTTGGCGCCGTTGCCGGGGAGCATAGCTCTATTCTTTGAGTCACTTGGTATTTATATCTGCTTATCATTATGAAGAACTTGAAAGATCCAAGAACCAAGATTTATCCCTCAACTATGAGGGGAGGTAAGGAACTGCCATCTAGCTTTGCACTTGATTCACCTTCTGTTTTGAGTAAGCTTGCGACACCTAAACCTACTTCTGATATTCGTTCTGATATGTCGCATGTTATTGATGATGCCACTTCTGCTATACATGATACTTATAATGAAACTACTTCTATGCTTGATACTACTGTGCCACTTAGTGAATTTCTTGACGAACAACTTGCTAGGGCTAGAGAGATTGAAAATATTGAATCTGATAATGCTGATGAAAGTGACGATGAAGACTTGTGTGTTATTCCTAAGGGTTATGTTTATGATAAAGAAGCTTCTTTAGCTATTTTAGCTTGCAAAGATAGATACGAACTCAAGACGTTATTAGCTAAATGGAATCAGCAATCTCTAAATGCTAGAATGAAACCCGACCCTGCTTTTGCTACTTCACCTATCTGTGTTACTGATAAGGATTATGAATTCTCTGTTGATCCTGATATAATTACTTTGGTTGAATATGATCCTTTTCATGGCTATGAATCTGAAACTGTTGTGGCAAATCTTACTAAATGAAATGATATTGCCGCCCTATTCACTAAAGATGAGAGAACTCGCTACTTTTATATCCTTAAAATATTTCCGTTCTCATTAAAGGGTGATGCTAAGATATGGTTTAATTCTCTTGATCCTGGTTGTGTGCGTAGTCCCCAGGATATGATTTATTACTTCTCTGCTAAATATTTCCCTGCGCATAAGAAACAAGTTGCTTTAAGCGATATATATAATTTTGCGCAAATTAAAGAAGAGAGTCTCCCACAAGCTTGGGGGAGGCTTCTCCAATTACTTAATGCTTTGCCTGATCATCCTCTTAAGAAAAATGAAATACTTGATATCTTTTATAATGGACTAACCGATGCCTCCAGAGATTACCTGGATAGTTGTGCTAGTTCTGTTTTCAGGGAAAGAACACCGATGAAGCTGAAATTCTATTGAATAATATGTTGACAAATGAAAATAATTGGACACCTCCGGAGCCAATTCCTGAGCCTATTCCTAAACCAACTCCGAAGAAGAGGGGTATTATATTTCTCAGTCCTGAAGATATGCAAGAGGCAAAGAAATCTATGAAAGAAAAAGGTATTAAACCTGAAGATGTTAAGAATTTACCTCCTATTAAAGAAATACATGGTCTTAATTTACCGCCTGTTAAAGAAACATATGATCTTAATCCTTCACCTATTGAAGAAACGCATGGTCTTGATAACCCGACACAGGTAGTAAAGGTAAATTATCTCTATAGATATGATAAAGCTCAAATCCCATTTACTAAGTTTGCTAGCCCATCCTTAGATGAGTTTGACAATTTCATTGTTAAACAAGAAAATTTTAATGCTTATTTTGGTAGACAATTGAAATACAATTCAAATATGCTTGAACACTTGGGTGATTATATGGCTAATGTCAAAGGTGAACTTAAACTTATTAGTAAACATGCTTCTATGGTTACCACTCAAGTAGAACAAGTACTTAAAGCTCAAAATGATTTGCTCAATGAATTGAATAGTAAGAATAATGATTATGCTATTAGAGTGGCTACTAGAACTGGTAGAATGACTCAGGAACCTTTGTATCCTGAAGGCCACCCTAAGAGAATTGAGAAAGTTCTTAGAGAAATAATATATAGATGCACCTAGTCCTTCTAAAAGGAAGAAAATGAAAAATGATAGGACTTTGCATGCTTCTAGTGAACCTATTACTGAAACACCTAAGAATCCAAATGATATTTCTATTTCTGATGCTGAAACACAATATGGTAATGAACCTGAAACTAGTAATAAGGTTAATGATAATGTTCATGATGATGCTCAACCTACTAATGATAATGATATAGAAATTGAACCTGCTGTTGATCTTGATAACCCACAATCAAAGAATCAATGTTATGATAAGAAAGACTTTGTTGCTAGGAAACACGGTAAAGAAAGAGAACCATGGGCTCAGAAACCCATGCCTTTTCCTCCCAAACCATCCAACAAAAAGGATGGTGAGGATTTTGAGCGCTTTCCTGAAATGATTAGACCTATCTTTTTGCGTATGCGGTTAACTGATATGCTCAAAATGAATCCTTATGCTAAGTATATGTAAGATATTGTTACAAATAAGAGAAAGATACTGGAAGCTGAAATTTCCACCATGCTTGCTAATTATACTTTTAAGGGTGGAATACCAAAGAAACTTGGAGATCCCCGTGTACCAACTATACCATGCTCAATTAAAAGAAACTATGTTAAAACTGCTTTATGTGATCTTGGAGCCAGTGTTAGTGTTATGCCTCTCTCTTTATATCGTAGACTTGATTTGAATAAGTTGACACCTACTGAAATATCTTTGCAAATGGCTGATAAATCAACTGCTATACCTGTCGGTATTTGTGAGGACGTGCCTGTTGTAGTTGCAAACGTTACAATTTTAACAGACTTTGTTATTCTTGATATTCCCGAGGACGATAGTATGTCTATTATTCTCGGAAGACCCTTTTTGAATACTGCAGGGGCTGTTATTGATTGCACTAAAGGCAATGTCACTTTTCATGTTAATGGTAATGAGCACACGCATTCCGAGGAAACAACCTCAAGTTCATAGTATCAACTCTATTGGAAAAATTCCATCGATTATATTTGGAGGTTTTGAATTTCCCTTCCTACTGTCAAGAAGAAATATGATATTCTTATTATTGGGGATGTGCATATCCCCGTTGATGTAACATAGTGTTATTGGAAATTTCTCTGGTTGCATGTTATTCGGAATGAGTTCGTTAACAAGACTTGATCAACCTTGTTAGTGGATTCCTTTTGATGATCATGAGATGGATGAAACTAGAAGGCACAACCTTCTGTACCATCCTTTTACTTTCTTTTATTTATATTAAATAAAATAAAAATAGTATTTTCTGTCTGTTATCTGAATTATCCGTGCAATATAAAAATACCCCGAAAATAAAAGTTCTCCAAATGCCCTGAAATTTAAATATGATTTTTTCTGGAATATTTGAGAATTTTTGGCACTAAGAACACAGCAGGAGGAGCTGGCACCTGGCCACGAGGGTCAGGGGCACGCCCTACCCCCCTGGGCACGCCCCCCTGCCTCGTGGGCCCATGTCGGCCCTCCTCCAGTTATCCTTTCACCCACACACTCCTTCTTCCTCCCACAAACACGAACAACCAGCTCAAACTCGAGTCCAAGCTCGTTTTGCTGCCATTTTCGATCTCCTTGCTCAAAGCACCTCTCACAAAACTGCTTGCGGAGATTGTTCCTTGGTATGTGACTCCTTCATTGGTACAATTAGTTTTTGTTCTAGTGCTTTATTCATTGCAAATTTGTGCTGCCTAGGTGACCATGTTCTTGAGCTTGCATGTCAAATTTATATGGTTCCAAGTAGTTTTGATGCATGATATAGGCTCTAGGCGCTTGTAGGAGTAGTTGCTATCAATATTATTGAGTTTAGTTTACTTTTATTTTGAAGTTACTAAAAAAAATCAGAATTTTTCAGAGGTAGAAATATGCTTAGGAAAATGTTCCAGGGTGGTTCTTCGAGGAAGCAAGGACCCAGGCTTGCAATGCGTGATGCTGATGATGAGCCACCAAGAGACGCTCTAGTGCGTCCTTGTGAATGGCCTTCTGAGAACTTTATGGATCGAGCGGGAATTAAGGAAGAATTTAACGCATATTTTCGTAATGCTGATCTTGTGAGCTTCGAGGAAGAGAAGTGCAGCCAGTATCACAATCTCACTAGTTCCTTTGTGAGGAGGTTTGAATTTTCTTCTTCACATAATTCTCCAACTGTCCTGTTTGATCTTTATGAAAATTCGTACACTATGGACTTAGAGGATTTTACCAGTGCTTGCAGACTTACACAATGGGGTAGTATAAGGGATCCTCGCAAATCTGAATTTAGAGATTTTCTTGCTAGCATAACTGTGGGAGAATCTAGAGATATAACACAAGCTACCATAGGGATCATTCACTTTCCTACTATACATTATTTTGCTCTCTTCATAGGTAGATGCATTAATGGTAAAGATCAGGCATGTCACATGTGTGTCCTTGACCTCAGTATTCTTAGGAGTGCTGTGTTATGAGATAAATCTTATAGTTTGGGAGCCATTGTTTGCACGTAGTTTGCATCTTAATAGATTTAATGGAGATTTCTTTGGAGGAATTTATGCAACCTGCATAGCTAATTTTCTTGGTATAGCCATACGCGAAGATGATATTGAATTACCCCTTGCTTACCTAGACTTTAATACTATGTTTCAACACCAGTTTGTCGAGAGGAATGAATCACCTCTCCGGTATCGACTAATCTTTGACAGACGCCGTGCTTTCCATATTACTCTCCCTGCTCCTGCCTTCTTTGATCATAAGGCAAAAGGTAGATATGTAATTACCAGAGAGGAGGCAGATGAGTATGAGAGGAGAGCGGAGGCCGCTCGTCGCCACGCTGCAGCACAGGAGGCGATAGCCGCTGCATCTCACTACGACCCCAACTACTATTATGGATATCCGCCAGGCCAACCGTGGCCATAGACCAACTTAGGCCAAAAGCCTAAGCTTGGGGGAGTATGTATTTCCCACCGACATTACATTTATGTTCACACACTCATTGCTAGATGTCGGTGCTCATACTTTTTCATTGTATCATCCATGCTAGTTTACTTTCCTTTTTATGCTTTCTTTTTGTGTGTTTAATAAACCTTAAGAAAAACCGAAAAAATAGTTGTAGCTTTTAATTAGTTTACTTTCAATGCTTGTAGTAGTAATTAAGAAGAAAACCCAAAAAGATTTCCTTTTCTTCTTTTACTTGTTGGGAGCTTTCCCGTGTAAATAGTTTTATTTCTTTTCTTTTCTTTGGGGGTCGATCGGAGAAGACCATAATTAAATTGTTGAAGTGGCTCTTATATGCATTATTGTTGATCTGATAAAAGAGCCCATATTGTCTTGTCTTCTCATGTTTATTGAATGCTTGTATATTCCAGCTTAGTCCAATGCACATGCACAATTATTATTATTCACATCGTTCGGTCGTGCAAGTGAAAGGCAATAATGATGATTATATGATGAACTGACTTAGATGAGAAAGGCTGGTATGAACTCAACCTCTTTTGTTTTTGTAAATATGATTAGTTCATCGTTCCTGATTTGGCCTATTATGAATAAACATGTTTGCAATGACAACTAGAGATCATAGTTCTAGTGCCATGCTTGATTAGCTAGGAGCTTATAATGGTTTACCTTGCGTGCCAACATGCTATTAAAATGGTTATGATGTGGTATGATAGGGTGGTATCCTCCTCTGAAAGATTTATGTGACTTGACTTGGCGCATGTTCACGCATGTAGTTGAAACAAAATCAACATAGCCTTCACGATATTTATGTTCATGGTGGATTATATTCTACTCATGCTTGCGTTCGGTGTTGATTAATTTTAATGCATGTTCATGATTGTTGTCGCTCTCTTGTTGGTTGCTTCCCGATCTTTTGCAAGCCTTCACCTGTACTAAGCGGGAATACTGCTTGTGCATCCAACTCCATAAACCCCAAAGTTATTCCATACGAGTCCACCATACCTACCTATATACGATATCTACCTGCCATTCCAAGTAAATTTGTATGTGCCAAACTCTAAACCTTCAAATAAATATCCTGTTTTGTATGCTCGAATAGCTCATGTATCAACTAGGGCTGTCCGTATCTTCCATGTTAGGCGGGTTATTCTCAACAGGAGTGGACTCCGCTCCTCACTCACAAGAAAGTGGCTGGTCACCGGGATGCCCAGTCCCATGCTTTATGCAAACTAAATCAAAATAATTGCAAACAAAACTCCCCATGGGACTCTTGTTAGTTGGATGCACTCGTTGTTTCGAGCAAGCCATGGATTGATGCTTGTTGGTGGAAGGGGGAGTATAAACTTTACCATTCTGTTTGGGAACCGCCTATAATGTGTGTAGCATGGAAGATATCGCCATCTCTTGGTTGTTATGTTGACAATGAAAGTATACCGCTCAAAATAGTATTCATCTATATTTCAAAACCGAGCTCTGGCACCTCTACAAATCCCTGCTTCCCTCTGCGAAGGGCCTATCTATTTACTTTTATGCTGAGTCATCATCCTCTTATTAAAAAGCACCAGTTGGAGAGCACTGCTGTCATTTGCATTCATTATTGTTAATTTACATTGGGTATGACTTGAATGGATCTCTTTTACCATGAATTACAATGTCTAGTCAGTCCTTGGTCTTTAAGGGTGCTCTGCATTTATGTTTTCCGGTCTTCGAAAGGGCTAGCGAGATACCATCTTGTTATATCCTATTCTGATTGTTTTGAGAAAGTGTTATCATCCGAGATTTATTATTATTGCTCGCTAGTTGCTTATGCCATTGATACGAGTAAACTTGAGACCTAAGCGTTATTGTGAATGTGGTTAGTCATAATCTTTTCTGAAAACTTGAATCCTGGCTTTACATATTTACAACAACAAGAGCAAACAGAGTTTGTAAAACTTTTTCTTTATCACTTTCAGTTTGTCAGCTGAATTGCTTGAGGACAAGCAAAGGTTTAAGCTTGGGGGAGTTGATACGTCTCCATCGTATCTACTTTTCCAAACACTTTTTGTTGGAGAATGTAGTAATTTCAAAAATTTCCTACGCACACGCAAGATCATGGTGATGCATAGCAACGAGAGGGGAGAGTGTGATCTACGTACCCTTGTAGACCGACAGCGGAAGCGTTAGCACAACGCGGTTGATGTAGTCGTACGTCTTCACGGCCCGACCGATCAAGCACCGAAACTACGGCACCTCCGAGTTCTAGCACACGTTCAGCTCGATGACGATCCCCGGACTCCGATCCAGCAAAGTGTCGGGGAAGAGTTCCGTCAGCACGACGGCGTGGTGACTATCTTGATGTACTACCGTCGCAGGGCTTCGCCTAAGCACCGCTACAATATTATCGAGGATTATGGTGGAAGGGGGCACCGCACACGGCTAAGAATATGATCACGTGGATCAACTTGTGTATAGGGGTGCCCCCTGCCCCCGTATATAAAGGATCAAGGGGAGGAGGCCGGCCGGGCCCTATTGGCGCGCCAGGAGGAGTCCTCCTCCTAGTAGGAGTAGGACTCCTACTAGGAGGGGGAAAGAAGTGGGGAGGGAGAAGGAAAGGGGGCGCCGCCCCCCTTCTCCTAGTCCAATTCGGACCAGGGGGGAGGAGGCGCGCGGCCCACCTTTGGCTGCCCCTCTCTCTCTCTCCACTAAGGCCCATATGGCCCATTACTTCTCCCGGGGGGGTTCCGGTAACCCTCCGGCTCTCCGGTTTTCTCCGAAATCACCCGGAACACTTCCCGTGTCCGAATATAGCCGTCCAATACATCAATCTTTATGTCTCGACCATTTCGAGACTCCTCATCATGTCCGTGATCACATCCGGGACTCCGAACTAACTTCGGTACATCAAAACTCATAAACTCATAACTGTCATCGAAACCTTAAGCGTGCGGACCCTACGGGTTCGAGAACAATGTAGACATGACCGAGATACGTCTCCGGTCAATAACCAATAGCGGAACCTGGATGCTCATATTGGCTCCTACATATTCTACGAAGATCTTTTATCGGTCAGACCGCATAACAACATACGTTGTTCCCTTTGTCATCGGTATGTTACTTGCCCGAGATTCGATCGTCGGTATCTCAATACCTAGTTCAATCTCGTTACCGGCAAGTCTCTTTACTCATTTCGTAATACATCATCTCGCAACTAACTCATTAGTTGCAATGCTTGCAAGGCTTATGTGATGTGCATTACCGAGAGGACCCAGAGATACCTCTCCGACAATCGGAGTGACAAATCCTAATCTCGAAATACGCCAACCCAACATGTACCTCTGGAGACACCTGTAGAGCTCCTTTATAATCACCCAGTTACGTTGTGACGTTTGGTAGCACACAAAGTGTTCCTCCGGCAAACGGGAGTTGCATAATCTCATAGTCATAGGAACATGTATAAGTCATGAAGAAAGCAATAGCAACATACTAAACGATCGGGTGCTAAGCTAATGGAATGGGTCATGTCAATCACATCATTCTCCTAATGATGTGATCCCGTTAATCAAATAACAACTCTTTTGTTTATGGTTAGGAAACATAACCATCTTCGATTAACGAGCTAGTCAAGTAGAGGCATACTAGTGACACTCTGTTTGTCTATGTATTCACACATGTATTATGTTTCCGGTTAGTACAATTCTAGCATGAATAATAAACATTTATCATGATATAAGGAAATAAATAATAACTTTATTATTGCCTCTAGGGCATATTTCCTTCAGTCTCCCACTTGCACTAGAGTCAATAATCTAGTTCACATCGCCATGTGATTCAACACTAAGAGTTCACATCACCATGTGATTAACACCCATAGTTCACATCGTCATGTGACCTATACCCAAAGGGTTTACTAGAGTCAATAATCTAGTTCACATCATTTATGTTATTAACACCCAAAGAGTACTAAGGTGTGATCATGTTTTGCTTGTGAGATAATTTTAGTCAACGGGTCTGTCACATACAGATCCGTAAGTATTTTGCGAATTCTATGTCTACAATGCTCTGCACGGAGCTACTCTAGCTAATTGCTCCCACTTTCAATATGTATCTAGATCGAGACTTAGAGTCATCCAGATCTGTGTCAAAACTTGCATCGACGTAACTTTTTACGACGAACCTTTTGTCACCTCCATAATCGAGAAATATTTCCTTATTCCACTAAGGATAATTTTGACCAATGTCCAGTGATCTACTCTTAGATCACTATTGTACTCCCTTGCTTAACACAGTGTAGGGTATACAATAGATCTGGTACACATCATGGCATACTTTATAGAACCTATGGCTGAGGCATAGGGAATGACTTTCATTCTCTTTCTATCTTCTGCCGTGGTTGGGCTTTGAGTCTTACTCAATTTCATACCTTGTAACACAGCCAAGAACTCTTTCTTTGACTGTTCCATTTTTGAACTACTTCAAAATATTGTCAAGGTATGTACTCATTGAAAAAACTTATCAAGCGTCTTGATCTATCTCTATAGATTTTGATGCTTAATATGTAAGCAGCTTCACCGAGGTCTTTCTTTGAAAAACTTCTTTAAAAACACTCCTTTATGCTTTGCAGAATAATTCTACATTATTTCCGATCAACAATATGTCATTCACATATACTTATCAGAAATGCTGTAGTGCTCCCACTCACTTTCTTGTAAATACAGGATTCACCGCAAGTCTGTATAAAACTATATGCTTTGATCATACTATCAAAGCGTTTATTCCAACTCCGAGAGGCTTGCACCAGTCCATAAATGGATCGCTGGAGCTTGCACACTTTGTTAGCTCCTTTTGGATCGACAAAACCTTCCGGCTGCATCATATACAACTCTTCTTACAGAAATCCATTCAGGAATGCAGTTTTGACATCCATTTGCTGGATTTCATAAAATGCGGCAATTGCTAACATGATTCGGACAGACTTAAGCATAGATACGAGTGAGAAACTCTCATCATAGTCAACACCTTGAACTTGTCGAAAACCTTTTTGCGACAATTCTAGCTTTGTAGATAGTAACACTACTATCAGCGTCCATCTTCCTCTTGAAGATCCATTTAATCTCAATGGCTCGCCGATCATTGGGCAAGTCAATCAAAGTCCATACTTTGTTCTCATACATGGATCTCATCTCAGATTTCATGGCCTCAAGTCATTTCGCGGAATCTAGGCTCATCATCGCTTCCTCATAGTTCGCAAGTTCGTCATGGTCTAGTAACATGACTTCCAGAACAGGATTACCGTACCACTTTGGTGCGGATCTCACTCTGGTTTACCTATGAGATTTGGTATTAACTTGATCTGAAGTTACATGATCATCATCATTAGTCTTCCTCACTAATTGGTGTAGTAGTCACAGGAACAGATTTCTTGTGATGAACTACTTTTCAATAAGGGATAAGGTACAATTACCTTATCAAGTTCTACTTTCCTCCCACTCACTTCTTTCAAGAGAAACTCCTTCTCTAGAAAGGATCCATTCTTAGCAACGAATGTCTTGCCTTCGGATCTGTGATAGAAGGTGTACCCAATAGTCTCCTTTGGGTATCCTATGAAGACATATTTCTCCGATTTGGGTTTGAGCTTATCAGGATGAAACTTTTTCATATAAGCATCACAATCCCAAACTTTAAGAAACGACAACTTTGGTTTCTTGCCAAACCATAGTTCAAATTGTGTCGTCTCAACGGACTTAGATGGTGCCCTTTTAAACATGAATGCAGCTGTCTTTAATGCATAACCCCAAAACGATAGTGGTAGATCGGTAAGAGACATCATAGATCGCACCATATCTAATAAAGTACGGTTATGATGTTTGGACACACCATTATGCTGTGGTGTTCCAGGAGGCGTGAGTAGTGAAACTATTTCACATTGTTTTAACTGAAGGCCAGATTCGTAACTCAAATATTTTACCTCTGCGATCATATCGTAGAAACTTTTATTTTCTTGTTACGATGATTCTCCACTTCACTCTGAAATTCTTTGAACTTTTCAAATATTTCAGACTTGTGTTTCATTAAGTAGATATACCCATATCTGCTCAAATCATCTGTGAAGGTCAGAAAATAATGATACCGCCACGAGCCTTAACACTCATCGGATCTCATACATCAGTATGTATTATTTCCAATAAGTCAGTTGCTCGCTCCATAGTTCCGGAGACCGGCGTTTTAGTCATCTTGCCCATGAGGCATGGTTCGCAAGCATCAACTGATTCATAATCAAGTGATTCCAAAAACCCATTAGCATGGAGTTTCTTCATGCGCTTTACACCAATATGACCTAAACGGCAGTGCCACAAATAAGTTGCACTATCATTATTAACTTTGCATCTTTTGGTTTGCAATATTATGATTATGTGTATCACTATGATCGAGATCCAATGAACTATTTTCATTGGGTGTGTAACCATATAAGGTTTTATTCATGTAAACAGAACAACAATTTATTCTCTTACTTAAATGAATAACCGTATTACAATAAACATGATCAAATCATATTCATGCTCAACGCAAACACCAAATAACACTTATTCAGGTTCAACACTAATCCCGAAAGTATAGGGAGTGTGCGATGATGATCATATCAATCTTGGAAGCACTTCCAACACACATCGTCACTTCACCCTTAACTAGTCTCTGTTTATTCTGCAACTCCCGTTTTGAGTTACTAATCTTAGCAACTGAACTAGTATCAAATACTGAGGGGTTGCTATAAACACTAGTAAAGTACACATCTATAACATGTATATCAAATATACTTATGTTCACTTTGCCATCCTTCTTATCTGCCAATCACTTGGGGTAGTTCCGCTTCCAGTGACCAGCCCCTTTGCAGTAGAAACACTTAGTCTCAGGCTTAGGACCAGACTTGGGCTTCTTCACTTGAGCAGCAACTTGCTTGCTGTTCTTCTTGAAGTTCCCCTTCTTCCTCTGCCCTTTTCTTGAAACTAGTGGTCTTGTCTACCATCAACACTTGATGTTTTTCTCGATTTCTACCTTCGTTAATTTCCGCATTACGAAGAGCTTGGGAATCGTTTCCGTTATCCCTTGCATATCATAGTTCATCACGAAGTTCTACTAACTTGGTGATGGTGACTAGAGAATTCTGTCAATCACTATCTTATCTGGAAGATTAACTCCCACTTGATTCAAGCGATTGTAGTACTCAGACAATCTGAGCACATGCTCACTAGTTGAGCGATTCTCCTCCATCTTTTAGCTATAGAACTTGTTGGAGACTTCATATCTCTCAACTCGGGTATTTGCTTGAAATATTAACTTCAACTCCTGGAACATCTCATATGCTCCATAACGTTCAAAACGTCTTTGAAGTCCCGATTCTAAGCCATTAAGCATGGTGCACTAAACTATCAAGTAGTCATCATATTGAGCTAGCCAAACGTTCATAACGTCTGCATCTGCTCATGCAATAGGTCTGTCACCTAGCAGTGCACCAAGGACATAATTCTTCTGTGCAGCAATGAGGATAAACCTCAGATCACGGATCCAATCCGCATCATTGCTACTAACATCTTTCAACACAATTTTCTCTAGGAACATATCAAAATAAACACAGGGAAGCAACAACGCGAGCTATTGATCTACAACATAATTTGCAAAATACTACCAGGACTAAGTTCATGATAAATTTAAGTTCAGTTAATCATATTACTTAAGAACTCCCACTTAGATAGACATCCCTCTAATCCTCTAAGTGATTACGTGATCCAAATCAACTAAACCATGTCCGATCATCATGTGAGATGGAGTAGTTTCATTGGTGAACATCGCTATGTTGATCATATCTGCTATATGATTCACGCTCGACCTTTCGGTCTCCGTGTTCCGAGGCCATATCTGTATATGCTTGGCTCGTCAAGTATAACCTGAGTATTCTACGTGTGCAACTGTTTTGCACCCATTGTATTTGAACGTAGAGCCTATCACACCCGATCATCACGTGGTGTCTCAGCACGAAGAACTTTTGCAACGGTGCATACTCAGGGAGAACACTTCTTGATAATTAGTGAGAGATCATCTTATAATGCTACCATCAATCAAAGCAAGATAAGATGCATAAAAGATAAACATCACATGGAATCAATATAAGTGATATGATATGGCCACCATCATCTTGTGCTTGTGATCTCCATCTTTGAAGCACCATCGTCACCGGCGCGACACCTTGATCTCCATCGTAGCATCGTTGTCGTCTCGCCAATCTTATGCTTCCACGACTATCGCTACCGCTTAGTGATAAAGTAAAGCATTACAGCGCGATTGCATTGCATACAATAAAGCGACAACCATATGGCTCCTACCAGTTGCCGATAACTCGGTTACAAAACATGATCATCTCATACAATAAAATTTAGCATCATGTCTTGACCATATCACATCACAACATGCCCTGCAAAAACAAGTTAGACGTCCTCTACTTTGTTGTTGCAAGTTTTACGTGGCTGCTACGGGCTTAAGCAAGAAGCAATCTTACCTACGCATCAAAACCACAACGATAGTTTGTCAAGTTGGTGCTGTTTTAACCTTCGCAAGGACCGGCCGTAGCCACACTTGGTTCAACTAAAGTTGGAGAAACTGTCACCCGCTAGCCACCTTTGTGCAAAGCACGTCGGGAGAACCGGTCTCGCGTAAGCGTACGCGTAATGTCGGTCCGGGCCGCTTCGTCCAACAATACCGCCGAACCAAAGTATGACATGCTGGTAAGCAGTATGACTTATATCGCCCACAACTCACTTGTGTTCTACTCGTGCATATAACATCAACACATAAAACCTAGGCTCGGATGCCACTGTTGGGGAACGTAGTAATTTCAAAATTTTCCTACGCACACGCAAGATCATGGTGATGCATAGCAATGAGAGGGGAGAGTGTGATCTATGTACCCTTGTAGACCGACAGCGGAAGCGTTAGCACAACGCGGTTGATGTAGTCGTACGTCTTCACGGCCCGACCGATCAAGCACCGAAACTACGACACCTCCGAGTTCTAGCACACGTTCAGCTCGATGACGATCCCCGGACTCCGATCCAGCAAAGTGTCGGGGAAGAGTTCCGTCAGCACGACGGCGTGGTGACTATCTTGATGTACTACCGTCGCAGGGCTTCGCCTAAGCACCGCTACAATATTATCGAGGATTATGGTGGAAGGGGGCACCGCACACGGCTAAGAATATGATCACGTGGATCAACTTGTGTCTAGGGGTGCCCCCTGCCCCCGTATATAAAGGATCAAGGGGAGGAGGCCGGCCGGCCCCTATTGGCGCGCCAGGAGGAGTCCTCCTCCTAGTAGGAGTAGGACTCCTACTAGGAGGGGGAAAGAAGTGGGGAGGGAGAAGGAAAGGGGGGCGCCGCCCCCCTTCTCCTAGTCCAATTCGGACCAGGGGGGAGGAGGCGCGCGGCCCACCTTTGGCTGCCCCTCTCTCTCTCCACTAAGGCCCATATGGCCCATTACTTCTCCCGGGGGGGTTCCGGTAACCCTCCGGCTCTCCGGTTTTCTCCGAAATCACCCGGAACACTTCCGGTGTCCGAATATAGCCGTCCAATATATCAATCTTTATGTCTCGACCATTTCGAGACTCCTCGTCATGTCCGTGATCACATCCGGGACTCCGAACTAACTTCGGTACATCAAAACTCATAAACTCATAATATAACTGTCATCAAAACCTTAAGCGTGCGGACCCTACGGGTTCGAGAACAATGTAGACATGACCGAGATACGTCTCCGGTCAATAACCAATAGCGGAACCTGGATGCTCATATTGGCTCCTACATATTCTACGAAGATCTTTTATCGGTTAGACCGCATAACAACATACGTTGTTCCCTTTGTCATCGGTATGTTACTTGCCCGAGATTCGATCGTCGGTATCTCAATACCTAGTTCAATCTCGTTACCGGCAAGTCTCTTTACTCGTTTCGTAATACATCATCTCGCAACTAACTCATTAGTTGCAATGCTTGCAAGGCTTATATGATGTGCATTACTGAGAGGGCCCAGAGATACCTCTCGACAATCGGAGTGACAAATCCTAATCTCGAAATAAGCCAACCCAACATGTACCTTTAGAGACACTTGTAGAGCTCCTTTATAATCACCCAGTTACGTTGTGACGTTTGGTAGCACAAAAAGTGTTCCTCCGGCAAACGGGAGTTGCATAATCTCATAGTCATAGGAACATGTATAAGTCATGAAGAAAGCAATAGCAACATACTAAACGATTGGGTGCTAAGCTAATGGAATGGGTCATGTCAATCACATCATTCTCCTAATGATGTGATCCCGTTAATCAAATAACAACTCTTTTGTTTATGGTTAGGAAACATAACCATCTTCAATTAACGAGCTAGTCAAGTAGAGGCATACTAGTGACACTCTGTTTGTCTATGTATGTATTATGTTTCCGGTTAATACAATTCTAGCATGAATAATAAACATTTATCATGATATAAGGAAATAAATAATAACTTTATTATTGCCTCTAGGGCATATTTCCTTCACTTTTGCCCTTGTTTTGGACTCTAACTTGCATGATTTGAATGGAACTAACCCGGACTGACGTTGTTTTCAGCAGAATTACCATGGTGTTATTTATGTGCAGAAACAAAAGTTCTCAGAATGACCTGAAACTTCACGGAGCAACTTTTTGGAAAATATAAAAAATACCTACAAAAGATGAAGGCCAGGGGGGCACCACATGTCCACGAGGGTGGGGGCGCGCCCCTCTACCTCGTGGGCCCCCTGGAGCTCCTCCGACTCCAACTCCAACTCTATATATTGTGTTTCGGAGAGAAAAAATCAGAGAGAATAATTCATCGTGTTTTACGATACGGAGCCACCGCCAAGCCCTAAAACCTCTCGGGAGGGCTGATCTGGAGTCCGTTCGGGGCTCCGGAGAGGGTAATCTGTCGCCATCGTCATCATCAACCATCCTCCATCACTAATTTCATGATGCTCACCGCCGTGCGTGAGTAATTCCATCGTAGGCTTGCTGGACGGTGATGGGTTGGATGGGATCTATCATGTAATCGAGTTAGTTTTGTTAGGGTTTGATCCCTAGTATCCACTATGTTCTAAGATTGATGTTGCTATGACTTTGCTATGCTTAATGCTTGTCACTAGGGCCTGAGTGCCATGATTTCAGATCTGAACCTATTATGTTTTCATCAATATATGAGAGTTCTAGATCCTATCTTGCAAGTCTATAGTCACCTATTATGTGTTATGATCCATTAACCACGAAGTGACAATAATCGGGATACTTACCGGTGATGACCGTAGTTTGAGGAGTTCATGTATTCACTATGTGTTAATGCTTTGTTCCGGTACTCTATTAAAAGGAGGCCTTAATATCCCTTAGTTTCCGTAAGGACCCCGCTGCCACGGGAGGGTAGGACAAAAGATGCCATGCAAGTTCTTTTCCATAAGCACGTATGACTATATTCGGAATACATGCCTACATTACATTGATGAACTGGAGCTAGTTCTGTGTCACCCTAGGTTATGACTGTTACATGATGAACCGCATCCGGCATAATTCTCCATCACGGATCCATTGCCTACGAGCTTTCCATATATTGTTCTTCACTTATTTACTTTTCCGTTGCTATTGCTATCATCACTACAAAATACCAAAAAACACTACTTTTGCTACTGTTACCTTTTGCTATCGTTACCACTACTATCATATTACTTTGCTACTAAACACTTTGTTGCAGATACTAAGTTTCCAGGTGTGGTTGAATTGACAACTCAGCTGCTAATACTTGAAAAAATTCTTTGGCTCCCCTTGTGTCGAATCAATAAATTTGGGTTGAATACTCTACCCTCGAAAACTGTTGCGATCCCCTATACTTGTGGATTATCAGTTGTCTACTAAATTTAGCAAAATTAAACTCATGAGACATATCCCCTAAACCAATAGAAACAATATCCTTATTGCAGTCTATCTTAGCATTAATAGTATTCAAGAAGGGTCTACCAAATATAATGGGACAAAAGCTATCTTGTGGGGAACCAAGAACAAGAAAATCAGCAGGATATTTAACCTTCCCACAAAAGACTTCAACATCTCTAACAATCCCAATTGGTGAAATAGTATCTCTATTAGCAAGCTTAATGGTAACATTGATATCTTCTATCTCAGCTGGTGCAATATCATGCATAATTTCTTTGTATAAGGAAATAGGTATTGCACTAGCACTAGCACCCATATCACACAAGCCACTATAACAATGATCTCCTATTTTAACAGAAATAACAGTGTAAGTGCATCTAGTGCCACCCCTAGTTGGTTTTGGAGTATTGACGACAAACCTAGTTGAGGGACTAATGTGTTTGTGAGAATTGCAGGATAACACAGTTAGAAGTCCCTCATTGATTCGGTTTTCCTACCAGAGATGACCCCTAAAAATGTATGAAGATATTGATGTCAAAGGTGGTATATGAAGATATTCACATTGAAGACTATGACAAGAGAAGACATCGCATGAAGCCTATGGAGCTCGAAGACTTAGATCTTTCGTAGTTCTTTTTATTCTTTGTTGAGTCATAGGAACCACCGTACTGTTAAGTGGGGTCCAAGAGAACCAGTCAGAATGACTGAAGTGATGCTTAACCAAAACCTATGTCTTCGAGTGAAGACTATGAGAGCGAATCTTGTCCAGAGTCGGACAAGTCGGCTTTGCTTGTAGCCCAAGTAAAGTTGTTGTGTGTGTTTGAAATATGACCGTTGGAACACGTGTCAGTTCCTTAGTGACCCAGGGTCATTTCGAACAAATCAGGTCGGGTTGCCTAGTGGCTATAAATAGCCCACCCCCTACAACCATAAACGGTTGGCTGCTCAGAGTTAGAGTATGGCTTTTGTCATTTGAGAGCAACCCACCTTGAAGCCTTTGAGAGAGAATTCCTTGCGAGGATAAAGCCCTAACCACCCAGAGCCAAAGAGTGTTAGGCATCACTTAAGTCTTCTTGTCTGTGTGATCTGAAGACTTATTACACTTGAGGACTATGAATCCTCCAGCCGGTTAGGCGTTGCGTTCTGAGCATCCAAGAGACATTGTGGATCGCCGGTGAACGAAGTCTGTGAAGGTTTGGGAGTCTACCTTGAAGACTTACTAGAGTGATTGGGCGAGGTCTGTGTGACCTTAGCTCAAGGGGAATACGGTGAGGACTGGGTGTCCTGAGCTGCGTGTTCAGGACTGGGTGTCCGGGACTGTGTGTCCTCAGGTTTAAATACCTAGCCGCCCTAACCAGACGTACAGTTGTCACAGCAACTGGAACTGGTCCAACAAATCATTGTCTTCAACGAGTCACTGGTTTCATCCTTCCCTTCCCTTTACTTACTGTTGGTCCTTGTGAAGTTATTGTATGATTGCACTATCTTTTGTCTTCACTGAGTGACTGCGTGTTTTGTTTGGCTTCATAATATCTTCCTACCTGATCCTTACTACCTAGCTGCTATTAGTCATTGTGCTTTCACTTCATTGAATACTTGACTATGGTTTGCCTAGTGTAGTCTACCTTCCGCTGCATGGTAATAGGTTTATTTCTATCGTTTGTCTTTGAAACTTCCATGTTTTGAAGACTTTCATAAAAATCGCCTATTCACCCCCCCCCCTCTAGTCGATATAACGCACTTTCAAACAGGCATGCCTACCACGGGTCTATGTTTATCTTTAGGACCAGGTTTAGCAATTCTAGCAGTCTCATCACAAAAGTAAATAACATGCCCATCAATATTATCAGCCAAGAGATCTTTAACAATAGCAATATTAGGTTCAACTTTAACTTGCTTAGGGGGTGCATAAGTTCTAATATTACTTCTACGAACCACAGTTGAAGCTTTAGCATGATCCTTTATTCTAACAGGGAAAGGTGGTTTCTCAACATAAGCAGTAGGAACAATAGGATCATTATAAGTGATAGTCTTTTCTTCAACTTTAATAGGTTCAACTACTTTTACTTCTATGGGAGGATGATATTTAAACCACTTCTCCTTAGGGAGATCAACATGAGTAGCAAAGTATTCACAGAAAGAAGCTAATCTCAGAGTCAAGTCCGTATTTAGTGCTAAATTTACGGAAAACATCGGTATCCATAAAAGATTTAACACAATCAAACTTAGGTGTTATACCTGACTCCTTACCTTCGTCGAGATCCCAATCTTCAGAGTTGCATTTAATTCTCTCCAATAAATTCCATTTGAATTCAATAGTCTTCATCATAAAGGAACCAGTACAAGAAGTATCGAGCATGGAGTGATTGTTGTCAGAAAGCCGAGCATAAAAATTTTGAATAATCATTTCTCTTGAGAGCTCATGATTGGGGCATGAATATAACATTGACTTAAGCCTCCCCCAAGCTTGAGCGATGCTTTCTCCTTCGCGAGGCCAAAAATTATATATATAATTACGATCATGATGAACATGATGCATAGGATAAAACTTCTGATGGAATTCCAATTTCAACCATTTGTAGTCCCATGATCCCATATCATCACATAGCCTATACCATGTCAATGCATCTCCCTTCAAAGATAAAGGGAAGACCTTCTTCTTGATAACATCATCGGGCATACCTGCAAGCTTAAATAATCCACAAACTTCATCCACATAGATTAAGTGTAGGTCGGGATGCAACGTTCCATCTCCTGCAAAAGGATTAGCCAGCAGTTTCTCTATCATACCCGAAGGAATATCGAAGTAAACATTTTCATTTTCAGTAGGTCCAGTAGGTTTAGGAGCAACTATTTGCTCTACCGGTCGGGGTGAAGATACTCCGAACAAGCCCCTCAAAGGATTACTTTCCATAGTAACAAGTGACAGTAAATTTCAGCACACTATATAAATTTTTCCTTACCAAATTCCACCTATCAAAGGCGCTTCACTCCCCGACAACGGCGCCAGAAAAGAGTCTTGATGACCCACAAGTGTAGGGGATCTATCGTAGCCTTTTCGATAAGTAAGAGTGTCGAACCCAACGAGGAGCAGAAGGAAATGATAAGCAGTTTTCAGTAAGGTATTCTCTGCAAGCACTGAAATTATCGGTAACAGATAGTTTTGTGATAAGGTAATTTGTAACGAGTAGCAAGTAATAAAAGTAAATAAGGTGCAGGAAGATGGCCCAATCCTTTTTGTAGCAAAGGACAAGCCTGGACAAACTCTTATATGAAGTAAAGCGCTCCCGAGGACACATGGGAATTATCGTCAAGCTAGTTTTCATCACGTTCATATGATTCGCGTTCGGTACTTTGATAATTTGATATGTGGGTGGACCGGTGCTTGGTTGTTGTCCTTACTTGGACAAGCATCCCACTTATGATTAACCCCCATTGCAAGCATCCGCAACTACAACAGAAGTATTAAGGTAAACCTAACCATAGCATGAAACATATGGATCCAAATCAGCCCCTTATGAAGCAACGCATAAACTAGGGTTTAAGCTTCTGTCACTCTAGCAACCCATCATCTACTTATTACTTCCTAATGCCTCCCTCTAGGCCCAAACA
Source organism: Triticum aestivum (assembly GCF_018294505.1). Classification (NCBI taxonomy): domain Eukaryota; kingdom Viridiplantae; phylum Streptophyta; class Magnoliopsida; order Poales; family Poaceae; genus Triticum; species Triticum aestivum. Next base: position 706,894,322 of record NC_057806.1, read on the forward strand.
ATGGTGAAGTGTCATGTAGTCGATGTTCACATGACACCACTAGAGGGATGATAACATACATCTCATCAAAATATCGAACGAATACCAAATTCACATGACTACTAATAGCAAGACTTCTCCCATGTCCTCAGGAACAAACGTAACTACTCACAAAGCATATTCATGTTCATAATCAGAGGGGTATTAATATGCATAATGGATCTCAACATATGATCTTCCACCAAGTAAACCAACTATCATCAACTACAAGGAGTAATCAACACTACTAGCAACCCACAGGTACCAATCTGAGGTTTGGATACAAAGATTGGATACAAGAGATGAACTAGGGTTTGAGATGAGATGGTGTTGGTGAAGATGTTGATGGAGATTGACCCCCTCCCGATGAGAGGATCGTTGGTGATGACGATGGTGATGATTTCCCCCTACCGGAGGGAAGTGTCCCCGGCAGAACAGCTCTGTCGGAGCCCTAGATTGATTCTGCCAAGGTTCCGCCATGTGGCGGCGGAGTTTCGTCCCGAAAGCTTGCTTATTATTATTTTTTCTCGGATGAGAGACCTCATATAGCAGAAGATGGGCATCGGAGGGCCACCAGGGGGCCCACGAGGCAGGGGGCGTGCCCCCCACCCTCGTGGCCAGGGTGTGGGCCCTCTCTGCTATTTTCTTCGCTCAGTATTTTTTTATTTCCAAAAATAACTTCCGTGGAGTTTCAGGACTTTTGGAGTTGTGCAGAATAGGTCTCTAATATTTGCTCTTTTTCCAGCCCAGAATTCCAGCTGCCGGCATTCTCCCTCTTTATGTAAACCTTGTAAAATAAGAGAGAGAATGGGCATAAGTATTGTGACATAATGTGTAATAATAGCCCATAATGCAATAAATATCGATATAAAAGCATGATGCAAAATGGACATATCAATGGGCAGCTTTAGCACCCCGCCGGAGGATGAATAGGGATGCGTCGGAGCGGGATGCAGTGAAGCCAATGGTGGCGGCGAACACGGTGAAGCGATGAAACCAGGCCCGCGACGCCTGCTTGAGGTCGTAGAGGGACTTGGCAAGGCGACGGACATGATCGCGGCGTGAAGCATCGACGAAGCCGGTCGGCTGGTAGAAGTGCACCTGCTCGTCGAGAACACCGTGAAGGAAAGCGTTCTTCACGTCGAGCTGGTGTACGGGCCAACCACGCGAGCACGCCAGAGTAAGCATCATGCGGATCGTCGCCGGATTGACAACCGGAGAGAAGGTTTCGCCAAAGTCGATGTCGGGGCGCTGGGCAAAACTGCGGACGACCCACCGGGCCTTATAGTGCTCCAAAGACCCGTCGGCGTTCAGCTTGTGCCTGAAAACCCACTTGCCGGTCACAACATTAGTGTTGGGTGGGCGCGGAACAAGTGTCCACGTCGATTTCGTCATCAGGGCATCATACTCCGATTGCATGGCGGCGCGCCAATTTGGATCTTGAAGAGCTACGCGAACGGAAGTGGGAATGGGAGAGAGGACGGTGGCCTGAAGATTGGCTAGCGAGGGTTGGGTTGGAAGATGACGTGTTTAGCGCGCGTGAGGATTGGGTGTGTGGTGCTGGTAGGCAGCGGTGGAGGAGGAGCGGAGGAGGAGGAAGATGATCGAGTGGAGGGAGATGGGCCACCGGGTGGGGAAGGCGGGGAAGCCCCGGATGTGGTGGGCTGCGAGTTGGGAGGGGTGGACATGGGCCGCATGGGGGAGCCAGGTGGCGATGCGGGAGGGGTCGGTTGGGGCGGCTCCCATGCAGGATCGACGTGATCCAAGGGAGGCGGATCAGGAGCTGATTCAGCGATGGATTCGGGTGTGGGAGGCAGGGTTTTGAACAGGAAAATGGATTCAACGAACATGATGTGCCTGGAAAAGATTACGCGACGAGTGAGGGGATCGTAGCAACGGTATCCCTTGCAGTCATCGGGATAACGCAAAAAAACGCAGGCAACCGATCGTGGGGAGAGTTTGTTGGGAGTAGTGGCGAGCAAATTGGGATAACAGAGGCAACCGAATACATGTAAGTGGCGAAAGTCAGGTGCATGCCCAAAGAGAAGCTCGTGTAGTGTGCTAATGAGGTGAGGCTTGCAAGGTCTACGGTTGAGAAGGTAGGTGGATGTGGCGAGGACTTCAGCCCACCATGGAGGAGGCATCTGAGCATGCAAGAGAAGGGTGCGAACCCTGTGGTTGAGAGTGCGTAAAATGCATTCGGCTTTCTCGTTTTGTTGGGAAATGTAGGGGCAGGTGAGGCGTAGAAGAGTGTCGTTGGACTAAAAGAGCGTGCGGTTGGCAAGGTTGTCGAATTCGCGGCCGTTGTCCGTTTGGAAGGCTAAGATGGGGCGAGAGAATTGTGTTTTGACGTAGGCATAGAAACGAGTAAGGAGAGAATGAACTTCATACTTGCGACGTATAGGGAAGGTCCATGCATAATGAGTAAAATCATCCAGAATGACCAAGTAATATTGATAACCGGATACACTTAAGAGAGGACTTGTCCATAAATCACAATGACAAAGCTCAAAAGGGAAACTAGTTTGAGAAGAAGAGGAACTAAAAGGTAGCCTAACATGTTTGCCCAAGTGACAAGCATCACAATGAGATGTCGTGCTTTTATTGAAATTGAAATTGAAATATGTAGAGGCTTTGGCGTGGACGGCGGCACCAGGATGGCCGAGGCGCTGGTGCCACAGGTCGGCGGTGACGGTGGTGGAGAGACAGTGGCGAGGCGGTGTGAAGGTGTAGAGCTCGCTGGGAGAATCACATCGGAGAAGCACCGTCTTGGTTGCCAGATCCTTGATAGAAAAACCAGTAGGGTCAAATTCAACAGAAACCAAATTGTCACGAGTAAAGGCATGAACTAAGACTGGATTTCTAATAAGAGAGGGGGAGATAAGAATTTCAAGAAGAGAGAGTGGGCGTGAGGGGGTGGGGGAGGAGGTGGAGCCGACGCCGGTGATGGGCAGGAGAGCACCATTATCGACGACGATCGAGGTTGGAGAGGAAGGGGGAAAGGGAATACCAGAGCCGGAGCCCATATGGGAAGAGGTGCCGCTGTCGAAGATCCAATCGCCGCCAGGAGCAGTGGGCGGGTGTAGAGCCATCTATTTCAAGGCAGCAATGAGGGCGGCCTGATCCCATTGTGGTGAGGGCAGGACGGTGGTCGTAGCTGGGTGCGCCTGGGGAACGACGGGTACGGGTGGGCTTGCGTCGAGGATCCCCTGTAAGGTGCCGGCCATCGTTGCAGCAGGAGCGGGCAGACGCGGGACGAGCAGAAGGCCGCCGGGCGCGCCCCCGCCGGAAGAGGAGCCGGGCTGGCCGGAGGGGTTCTGCATGCGCTTCTTCTGGCGCCCACGAGAGCCGGAGAGCCGCCAGGCCCGGCCGTTGGAGGGCCGAGCAACGGGGGGGTTGGAGGAGGGCGGGGCCGGCATGGAAGACGATAGGCGGGCCACGTAGAACGCGCTGGCATGGGCGAGGAGAGCCGAGCGGGCGTTGACGCGCGCCAGGCGAGCGACGCGCTGCTCCTCTAGCTGGAGAAACGACCGCAGCTTGATGAAGAAGGGTGGCGTCTGGGCGTCATGTGCGGGACGGCGTGTTGGAGACGCTCATCGAGGCCACGGAGCACATTGTGAACGAGCTCGCGATCCTTCAGGCGGTGACTGAGGTCCCGGAGGGTGTCCGCCATGGTCTTGAGCCGGGAGGTGTAGTCGACGACGGAGAGATCGCCCTGGGTAAAGCTGTGGAACTCGTCGAGGAGGTAGGTGATTCGGGCGTCGCGGTTGCTGCGGAAGAGAGAGTGAAGCGGGTGCCAGAGGGAATACGTCGTGTCCTTGTGATCGGAGACGATCTCCAACGTCGACGGAGTCACTGTAGCGTTGTACCACGGGAGGATGGCAAAGTCATTGAGAACCCAGTCGGAAAGTCGCCTGGGTCGGCGAGCCGTCGACGTGGCCGGTGAGGCCAAACTTGGCGAGGGCGGAGAGGAACTGACGGCGCCAGAGGGCGTAGTTTTCCTTCTCGAAATCCAGAGTAACCAGCACATGGTCGCGGATACGAAGGGACTGGACCTGGGTAGTGGGGAGGGTTTGGGTGACGACGGGAAGACGGAACTGGTCGTCGTCGGACTCCGAGTCGCGGGAGGAGACAAAGGAGGAAGTGCTCATGGCGATCGTGGAGGGTGGGGAGGAGAGAGGAGTAGTGGAAGACGTGGATCGTGAGATTCAAACTGATACCATGTTGGAGTCTGAACGAGGATAGCGAGAGAGAGATCGTGTAACACTTCCTTGATTATTGATTGGGGTTACACAAGTACATATATACTGGCTGTTACAATAGAATTACACTACTCTAGCCTAAGGAACAGGACCACTACAGAAGCACGTTCGCTAACAATCTTTATCATATGATTACCCAACGTCCGATCCAATGTATGCACCGGTTTTACTGCTTTTTTTGTCTTTTCTTTTTCTTTTTTCCTGTTTCTCAAATACAAGAACATTTTACAAATCCGCAAAGATTTTTCAAATACACGAACATTTTTTAAATTCATGAAAAAAATCGAACTTCTGAACATTTTGCATTGAACCTTTTTCAAATGTCGTTCACTGAACAATTTTCAAATTCATGAACGATTTTCTAAAATAAGAGAGCTTTCTTTAAATTATTAAACCTTTTCCAAATTTGTGGACATTTTTCACTGATTGTTTTCAAATTCTTCACTTTTCCAATTTTATGAATTTTGTCAAATCCATTAACATTTTTTAAAATATGTAACATTCTTCAAATTGAACTCTTTTAAAATTCATGAACTTGTTCTTCTTCGTGATTTTTAATTAAAATTAAACCGACCGAAATAATAAAGAGAAAATGAACGTGTACTAGCTCTTCCACGCTCATTGGGCCAAGCCTACCAACAGCAGGCGCATGAGCGATGCGAGCGTACTGCTCGCTAGAAGCGATATATGGCACCTCCCTCCAAGCATATATATTTTTGCGTGGGGAAAGGAGTTTTATTCCAAATTGAGAGAGTTACAGTCGAGAGTCAGAAGATCCTCGATACATGGTGGTCCCAACTACTTCCACATAGCCGTGGTACACTCGATACGACTATAGTTTGCCACACGATCGGCAACTCTATTCTGATCCCTAGTCAATTTCTAGGGAATAAACTCCATGTCACATATCAAGTCCTTAATTTCAGCCACAAGATGACCATATGTCGAGCGAACTAGTCCGTCCCCTGATAGATAGGATAAAGCCTCACTTGAGTCAGATTGGACAATGACCGGAAGACTGAAATTTTGTATAGCAAGTAACATCCCTTGCATAATTGTATGTATCTATTCTCCGCCTCCAGTGCTTCGTCACAATTGAAATAAACCAACTTGCTAAAAAAATAATTGAACCATCATGTCGTTGGAGAATCATCCCTAACGTTGTCGCGCCAGATTCCATTGAAAAGTATCCATCCACTGAAAGAGCAACGTAATCAGTGGTCAGTGGAGTACTGTACATAGACCAGGAGCTCCAAAAGCCACATATGGTGACTTGGTCGATGATATGTGTGAGCAGCAGATAGCAAGAGATGGCCTCATGGGCCTACAGTTCTAACCACATGACGCCATAAATGGATAAGTTCTCTTTTTTCCACACGAAGTTGCAACCAAAAAGCTATATCTCGCCTCTTGCAAGGTGGATGTACAGGCGACAATGTGGGGATCGTGGCCTAGTAGCGGACCTGGTGGAACTAGTAATCGTGTGCTTAGCGGGTTTTGGGAATCTTCCGTTTGGTTTTAGGAAGACTATGTCTTTTTTTTTACATTTTATTAATGTGTTTTCTTTATCGGTTTTGATAATTTTGTTTCTATTTTTATTCTCAGTTTTCTTTTTAAATTTTTAAATTTCCATTTTTTTAGGTTCAAATTCACTATCTTTAAAAATCCTATCGGTCATAGAGTACGAATATATATATTTATATGTCATTAAAATTTTAAAAAGTATATGTGGAGAACTTTTTACATTTCCATGCCCATTTTTTAATGTGTTATCATTTATTGAAAAGGGTAATATGTGTTGAACAATTTTATATCACATGATGAAAGTATTTTAAAACACAATAAAAAGTTATTTAATATGCAATAGAGATTTGTTAAATAAGATGATGAATCCTTCTTAATGACCAGCGAACAATTTTCTATTACACGATGGAAATGTTTTCAAAAAAAATGGCCTTTTTAATATGCGTCGAACATTTTGGAAAACACGATGAAATTTTATTTTCTGGTGGACATTTTTTAAATATCCTATGAAAAAATTAAAAGACCCACTGAACATTTTCGATACCCGAGGAATCTTTTTAACACATGATGAACCCTTTTTGAAAATATGATTACCATTTTTTAATACCCTATAAACATTTTTATAGGACTAATAAAATAAAATAAAATAAACATACTTTAACAACTTCCAAAATATTTATAAGAAGGGATAAAGTGAAAAAATAAAGAGAGAAAAGGCCCAGCATTAAGCATGCACAAACTAACTAGCGATCAGACACCTTCTGGAGAAAAACGGTACTATTGGTGAGACTTTGTTCATGGGCCAAGCTGAGCATATCTCTTTGTAGGCAAGATACAGGGGCAAACATATCCTTCGCCTATAGAGGGAGCTATTAGTGGGCCGGCCCAGTAGCCATGTGGTTTCATCACACTGAAGTCACGCACATTTTTTTTTATGTTTTACTTATATTTGTGGAGTTGTGGCAGTGTGCAGAGACAGGGAGGGCATGTACCTGGGTTCATCGGCCATTGTCTTTAGGGGCATCAGCGACCCTACCACATTGGAGGAACTAGCAGCAAGAGAATCGATGGTTCTCGCAGAGGATCTTAATTTACAATCTATCCATGTTGCGTCAGATTGTAAGATGGCGATTGAGGATATTAAGCGGAAGAGTGGGGCAGGCTATGGTGCTATTATACATGAAATCATAGAGTATTCGAGTAGCTTCATTTTATATAATTTTGTCCATGAGTTTAGGAGCTCGAACTTCGAGGCTCACAATCTTGCAAAGCATGCACTTCAATTTAGGGGTTGGCCGCCATGTTTGGTTAGGCCATCCCGGTGAACTTTCTTTCATTCATGTAAACATTGTGACGGTTTAATAAAGATTCGGATGATTGTCTAAAAAAACTTACATTTCTGTTCCCTGAAAAAAAAACTTATATTTGTGTACTGCTAAAAAAACCTTATATTTGTGTTTTGTAAATACATATATTACTAAAAACTAAATTTTATTTTAAAAATGTTCATCGTACACTTCAAAAATGTCCATGCAGTGTAAAAACAATATTTGCCCAGCTTTTAGAGAATATTTGTACCATTACAAGAATGTATGTGATATTTTTAAAATGTTCATGCGTTTCAAGAAAATATACGTGACACTTTTGAAAAATAATATGCAATGTAAAAAATCTTCATGTAATTCAAAAAAAAATGTTTACTACTATTCAAATAACTTACTGCATTCAACAGATGTACTAAGTGTCGGCAAAGATGTTTGTACCTCACTGAACCTGCATGTCATAACTTAACGGGTGACTGCATTCAAGAGTTAGGGGGTGGTAGTGCTGACATATAAAAGTTAGTGCCTTGTTTGTGAAATCTAACATTTTGAAAATAGATGGATAATACTTTGTATATTTTAATGTCTTGAATATTTTTGCGGCCTACCATGTAAGTTGTTGTCTATGGATGATTAGTTGGACTTTTATTCTTGAGTTTGACAAAGAAAATGTGATGATTTTGAAGTCTAATATTAATTAAAGCATTTGGTCATCCAGATGCACTTCACATGTTGGATGGCATCTTGTTGGGTTATAAAGTCGAATAGCCAGAGGAAGCTTTAAAATATATTATTCTATCTTGTTCAAGTCAGGTTTGAAGTGTTTTCACTAATTTTGGTTTCTCAATTACAAAATTTCTTGATATTTTAACTAAAGCATTAGATTCATTCAAATGCATATGCCACCAAAAGTTATACTAATATCTCTGGCAACTAAAGCAGTTTTTCTGTCGTGCCCATTGTTCGTATGTAAAAGTATGATTGAGCGATCCTGACTAATTTTTTACTCGAATAATTGTTAGGAGTTACTTTGGTTGTTGTGATCTGAGAGTTATTTGATATATGTGTGACTATCTTCTAAGTCATGGTAGGCTCGAGTTGACACAATTAGTCATTCTTTCTATACATAGTAGACTTGATATATAAATTATTGAATTGTGTGATGAACATGATGTAGTCATATACAAATCTTTGGGGGCATCTTAAACTGGGTAATTCGATGCGTAAAATGATTCGACTTCTCTTTTGAGGGAAACAAAAGAGAGACACTCAATGAGTGTGAAGTTTGTGTGCTCGGGCACCACGGTGCCCCTTTTTGAAAAAAAAACCATATTTAAAAGTTTCAAAAAAATGAAAATAATTCTGTGAAAACTTGTATGTATTCACTACGGATACATAATTTTTTTTTTAAATGTACTTTGTAAGCTGTACAACAAAACAAAATTCCAAACCAAAAACAAAAAAAAATTCTGGCCCATTTGAAACTACATATTTGTCTTTTTTTTGTACGCAACTTGTGAAAGTAAAATATAATGAATTTTTGCACATGTGTGTGTGTGTGTCTATTAAATAAATGGTTGGATATTTCTGATTTTTGTGGGATTTTCTAGCCTATTTTTTTTGTTTTCTAGTAAACCCATACTTTTAACAGTTTTGCTAAAACTTAGCTAGATGAGAAACAAATTGGTCTCATTCACGCACCTGGCCATCCGATCTAAACGTGCGGACATTCGTGCGTGCTGTTTTTTTTTCTTTTTTGAGTAACTTGTGCATGCTGTTTTTTTTTTTTGCATGCAGCGACGCGGGCACGGCAGCCCAAGTTGTTTTTTTGTCGGCCCGCTTGTCCACGCTGTAGCGACATGCACCAACGCACTACCTAGTTACCACAGTTCATCACCTCAAAAAAAATTACCACAGTCCATTGCCAAAAAAGAAAAAAAAAGTTACCACACTCATGTCTATCTTTTTGTCACCTTTTTTATGTCTACATGTTAATAGGGAAAGCGACCATGTCGTTCCTCACTCTCGTGACTAATCTTTCTTTTCTTTTTGGCTGCATTTTTTTATTGTTATCATTTGATTTCCTTTTTATTATTTGTTTATTTAGTTTTTGTTAGCTTTTTCATGCTTTATATGCAAACACTTGTGACTAATTCTAGTTGGATGAGATTTTGTTAATTTTGGAATGTACAACTAGATAAATCTATTTTTCATTTCATTTTTGTTTTCTCGGGTCATGACTGCAAGTCTTTAAAAATAGATCGCAACTGCAAGTTTTCAAAAGGAATCGCAACAAGAAGTTTCAAATGGGATCACAACTACATGTACTCACGGGATCGTAACTACAAGTTTTCAAATGGGTCGCAACTGCAACCTTTCAACGGGATGCAACAACACCTACCCTAGGGCAAATGTGCGTGTTTTTTCATGTGCCCCGCATTCTAGCTCACACTTTCACATTAATGCTTTCTCGCCTTGTCGACATGTGGGTATTCTGTATTGTCTATTGTCTCACTAATTTTTTTGCTTAGTTGTTCAGTTTTTTACATCTGTGCGACAGCAAGAATTGTAACCCGACCGCAACTACACGGGCACAAAACGACTGCAACTAGGGTCTAAAAGGAGGAGGGTTGTCGTGGCCAGTTGCATGTCCATTACTAGACATGCAATTGCAAGGGTTGTAACCCGACTACAACTGCATGGGCACAATGCTACTGCAACAGGGGTCAGTAGGGGGTTGTCGGGCTAGTTGCATGTCCACCACTAGACATGCAACTGCAAGCGTTCTAATTTGAGTGCAACTGCAAGTGTTGTAATTTGAGTGCAACTGCATGAGTACAAAGCGACCACAACTGCATGGGCATATATTGACTCCAACTGAGGTCGCGGAGGCAGGGTTGTCCTAGGCAGTTGCATGTCCACCACTAGACATACGAATTCAAGCGTTGTAACCCGACCGCAACTGCATGGGCACAAAGTGACTACAACTGGGGTCGGAAGGGAGGAGGCTTGTCGTGGCCAGTTGCATGTCGACCACTAGACATGCTACTGCAAGCGTTGTAACCCGACTGCAACTGTATTGGCACAAAGAGATTGCAATTGGGGTCAGGAGGGGTTGTCGGGCTAGTTGTGTGTCCACCACTAGACATGTAATTGCAAGCGTTGTAACCCGACTGCAACTGCATGCGCACAAAGCGACTGCTATTGGGGTCGGGAGGGGGTTGTCCAGCTAGTTGCATCTTCACCACTAGACATGCAACTACAAGTGTTGTAACCGACTGCAACTACATGGGGACAAAGTGACTGCAACTGAGGTAGGGGAAGAGGGTTGGCTGCCAATTGCATGTCCACCACTAGACATGCAACTGCAGATGCACAAAGCAACCGCTACTGGGTTGGGAGGGGAACTGTTGAGGTTAATTGTATGTTTACCCCTGAACATGCAATGACAATCATTCTACCCCAAATGCATGGACACAAAGCGGCAGTAATTAAGGTCAAAAAGAGAGTTTTTGGTCCAATGGCATGTCCATGACAATACATGTAACTGCAAACATAGTACATGTCCACAAAGCGACTGCAAATAGGGAGCATGAACGGTTTACTACTTGTCTAAGTCTCAATCTGGATACATATTGAAAGTGAGAGCAATTAACTAGAGTAGCTCCGTGCACAGCATTGTAGACATAGAAATTTGCAAAATACATACGGATCTGAATGTGGCAGACGTTGACTAAACTTCTCTCACAAGCAAAACATGATCACACCTTAGTACTCTTTGGCTGTTAATCACATAGCAATGTGAACTAGATTATTGACTCTAGTAAACCCTTTGGGTATTGGTCACATGGCGATGTGAACTATAGAGTGTTAAATCACATGGTGATGTGAACTAGATTATCGACTCTAGTGCAAGTGGGAGACTCAAGGAAATATGCCCTAGCGGCAATAATAAAGATGTTATTTATATTTCCTTATATCATGATAAATGTATATTATTCATGCTAGAATTGTATTAACCAGAAACTTAATGCATGTGTAAATACATAGACAAAACAGAGTATCCCTAGTATGCCTCTACTTGACTAGCTCGTTTATCAAAGATGGTTAAGTTTCCTAACCATAGACATGTGTTGTCATTTGATGAACGGGATCACATCATTAGAGAATGATGTGATGGACAAGACCCATCTGTTAGCTAAGCATAATGATCGTTTAGTTTTATTGCTATTGCTTTCTTCATGACTTGTACATATTCCTCTCACTATGAGATTATGCAACTCCCAAATACCGGAGGAACACTTTGTGTGCTATCAAATATCACAAGTAACTGGGTGATTATAAAGATGCTCTACAGGTGTCTCTGAAGGTGTTTGTTGAGTTGGCATAGATCAAGATTAGGATTTGTCACTCCGTGTATTGAAGAGGTGATGCATTACGGAACGACTAAGGGACTTGCCAGTAACGAGATTGAACTAGGTATGATGATACCGACGATCGAATCTCGGGCAAGTAACATACCGATGACAAAGGGAATAACGTATGTTGTTATGCGGTTTGACCGATAAAGATCTTCGTAGAATATGTAGGAACCAATATGAGCATCCAGGTTCCGCTATTGTTTATTGACCGGAGATGTGTCTTGGTCATGTCTACATAGTTCTTGAACCCGTAGGGTTCGCACGCTTAACATTCGATGACGATTTGTATTTATGAGTTAAGTGTTTTCATGAGCAAAGTTTGCTCAGAGTCCCGGATGGTATCACGGACATGACGAGGAGTCTCTAAATGGTCGAGATGTAAAGTTCTGCTATTGGTTATTGACCGGAGATGTGTCTCGGTCATGTCTACATAGTTCTCGAACTCATAGGGTCCGCAAGTTTAACGTTCGATGACGATTTGTATTTATGAGTTAAGTGTTTTGGTGACCAAAGTTTGTTCGCAGTCCCGGATAAGATCACGGACATGACGAGGAGTCTCTAAATGGTCGAGATGTAAAGATTGATATATTGGAAGGTAGTATTCGGACACTGAAAGGGTTCCGAAGTGTATCGGGTATATACCGGAGTACCAGAGTGGTTGCTGAAACCCCCCAGGGAAAGATATGGGCCATATGAGCCATAGGAGGGAGGCTAACCAGCCCACAAGGGTCAGGTGCGGCCCCCACAAGGGAGGAGGCCGAATTGGACTAGGGAACGGGGTGCCACCCCCCTTTCCTTCTCCTACTCCATCTCCTTCCCCTTTTCCCCCTCCGGTAGAAGGAAAAAAAGGGGGGCGAATCCTACTAGGACTGGAGTCCTAATACGACTCCGCTCTCCTTGGCACGCCCCTTGTGGCCGACCTCCTCCCCTCCTTTATATACGGGGACAAGGGGGCACCCCAAAGCACAACAATTGTTCTCTTAGCTGTGTGCAGTGCCCCCCTCCACAGTTTACTTCTCCGATCATAGCGTCGTAGTGCTTAGGCGAAGCCCTGCGCGGATCACATCACCATCACCATCACCACGCCGTCGTGCCGACGGAACTCTCCCTTGACCCTCTGCTGGATCAAGAGATCGAGGGACGTCATCATGCTAAATGTGTGCTGAACACGGAGGTGCCGTAAGTTCGGTACTTGAATCGGTTGGATCATGAAGACGTTCAACTACATCAACCGCGTTACTAAACGCTTCCGCTTTCGGTGTATGAGGATACGTGGACACACTCTCCCCTCTCGTTGCTATGCATCTCCTAGTTAGATCTTGCGTGATCGTAGGAAAAAAATTGAATTACTACGTTCCCCAACAGAGCATCCTTTCCCCGCTCATGGTGGTACTAGAGTTCCCAAAATCTACTTTATTGTCATTGTGTTTCAACGCCAGCCTATACGCACTCTTAATCTAAAGAAAACCATTTTTCTCATGGTGTCAAGCAATAAAATCTCCCTCTCCCACAGATTGAATAGGAAATTTTAAAATTTCCTCAACATCATGGTGATAAAACATGTGTGTGATGAAATTCTCTCATCCCATCTCCTAGACCCTCTCATGAATAACTCACACACCCATTTAAGCCTAGTTCAATTCTTCAAAATAGATTTTTTTTTTGTGGATATAATCTCTGGGAAGACAATTACCTCTCCAAATATTTATACTAGAACCATCAAAACACTTCAAATGACACCATTTTAAAGCAGCTTAAGGCCATGCATAACATTTTGCCAAGTCACCGACATCGCTTGCGGGAAGACAGTATCCAGGACATGCCCACGAGGATAATATTTTGCCTTCATCACCTTTGCACATAGTGGATGCTGATAAACCAATAACCAACAAACTTGGTTAGCTAGAAGCACATGATTAAATAATCTAAGATCATGAAATCCCATACCCGCTTCGCCTTTGGGTCTCATTAGTTTATCCCAAGCCAGCCAATGAGTTCTCCTCCTATTCTCCTTATTGCCCCGGCAAAAGATCCCAATGAATTGGGATAATTCCTTTTCTTGTTTTCCTTTTCGTTTTATTTTTTTGTCGGTTGTCTCCCGCCAACACTTCATCGTTTACTGCCTCTATAGGGGTGTGTGTGTGGGGGGGGGGGTTATAAAAAAGATATTGCGGAGAAGAGATCCGCTGGAGCATGTTCTTTGGTCCAACTCCCGCAATACCGAAAACTATTAGGAATGATCTTACTTTGTATCTAATGAATGGAATAACAGCCCCTGTCATGACTAGCATTATGCGAAGACTATCATGTGGAGGTCTGTCGGTTGTAAACAGCCATGACCATTCCAACCAGCTAGTGGTGATAACATCAGCACTTGATGGAGGAGAAGGTTGGACTCTCCTAAAAAGGAAATGTATGTGAGTCATTCTATCATATAATCTTCCCAAATATAGTAGTACTCAAAAGCCACGCTGATAGTTCATGAGGAGATGTCATAGTGGGCATTGCCTTTCTCCCAACAACCCAGAGATGGGACGACTCTTTGTTATGTCTTGCTAGAATTGACAAAACGTTTTATAAAAATACAAATGTGAATAGGTTATGAATAATTAGCAAAGTATAGAAGAGAATCAAATTGAAGAATAATGGGATCCAAAAAATTACAATAGGTACAAAAAAGGCAAGAAATAATGGAGTATGTGGCACCACAAGTTGCTGCAAAGACATGGATGGCTCATTTTGTGGAGAAAAAAATGTGGCTAATTCCGATCTCAAAGCAGCAGGTTGATGCATGGTCGACGCTATCATTTGGTGCAAATGGCCGGCTGGCAATTCTTAGTTCGCCCTGGAGCAGATGCGCCTGACCTGACCCTGTGGGAAAATCAAGGGGCTAATGTTCCCCATCTTCACCATGGCTGCGGCAAAGGCGTTGTTGAACGCATCCTGGTTAGATGCGAAGCCGTCAATGATGTCTTCGGTGGCACCACCGGCAAGGGTGTAGAGCACCTGGTCGGAGTGTAGGAGCCCCTTATTGAGCTTGAGGTTGACGAAGTAGGCGTTGTCGAACATGTCCGGGGTCGTATCGTCCAATGGGGCCAAGTTGCTGTCGCCAGAGCCGGTTAGCTGAGGGCAGGTGGCCTTGCGCGACGTCGCCAAGGCCGGGTCAATGTTCTCCTCGCTGTAGAGCCTGGTCCTGAAGTTCTTGCACTGCGCCTGCCCTATGGTGTGCGCACCAGAGAGGGCGACCATATCGGTGTGGTTGAGCCCCTTGGCGGCGAAGCGGGTGATGAGATCGGTGACGCTAAGTGATGGGGCAGGCAGGTCACGGTTGGCCAGTGTCTCGCTAGCCGTGTCGGAGTCCCTCCTCCCCAGAGAGACTGTCCATGACGGCCCTCCTACCTACACAAGTGAAGCCGATGAGTACTAACCTCAGTTCAAAACCGTGACACGCATGCAAACAAATTATTAATTAAAAAGGGGTTGAAAGATCATGTTAGTTCTTACCGCGACGACGGAATCGCGAGCGGCGACGGCGAGGATGTCGGCGCAGGAGACGGTGCGCTTGCACGCCTGCTCCACATTGGACTTGATTTGGTCGATGACGTCGAAGCCTCGCAGCGATCCCACGTTCCCGAACGCGTTCCGCTCGTTGCCAGCCAGCAGAACGGACGCGTCGCAGCCCTGCTTGTACGTAGCCAGGCACGGTTAACCGCTGGTGTTCAGCAAATGAAATCGATCCAAACAATAACAACACTGGTGGAAAAAGGGCCTTTGGTCGCGGTTCGCAACTGCCATTAGTCGCGGTTGCGCAACCGCGACCGAACGGGCGCGACTAAAGCCCCCCCCCCCCTTTAGTCGCGGTTGCTTAAGAACCGCGACTAAAGGCCCGTCCACGTGGGCGCCAGGTGGCCGTCGGGGCGGAGGACCTTTAGTCGCGGTTCTTCTGGCCAACCGCGACTAAAGGCCGCCGCAGGTTTAGGGTTTTAGCCCCCCCCCCTTAAACCTGTTTTCTGTTTAATTTGTATTGTTTTATTTCTTTTGTGCTTTATTTTAATTTTGAAGGAGTTTCATATATTCTACGGTACTACATACATGCATATGAATGTACAATTTCAAATAAATTTGAAATTAGAACCAAAAAGAATTCAAGAGGAATATACAATATATATTCAATATCATCGGATGACCATATACAATTTTGAACAAGTTTCCATACATGATTTAATGCATATAAAGTTCTACGTCCTCGTAATAGTGTTCTCCTTTAGGATGGAGGACTTCCCTGCTGAACCATCCAGCTAGTTCCTCTTGAAGTGGTCGGAAGCGAGCTTCTGGACTAAGCATCCACCGGAGGTTATTCCTCTGAGCATTGGTATCACTCGGAACCCGCTCAGAGGTGTATCTCCGGATCATCTCACAGACATAGTATCCACATAGATTGGTCTCCGGTGGCTGAATATCCCCAGCATTCTTAGCCTTTAACATTTTGAATTCTAGCTCTTTTTTGAATTCACCGACCTTTGTATCTACGAACCGTCTCCAAACCCTACGAGGCAAAGAAAATTAAATGAACAAGAGAGTTATTAATTAGTTACTTGATATTAGGAAATGAACGAAATAGGCCGATCGATATAGAGCGCAAATGAATGAAAATAATTACTTCTGCAGCATTCTTCTCATGCCGCCCCAAAGCTTTGGATCCATATTCACAGAGTCGTGGACGAGACATTCTGAGGTGTTAACTTTAATTACTAGCAGAATCCAGTGGAACCTGCGGACACGATACATGCACAGTACGTCATGCATAACTCATCGATTAGCCGGCCACATACCATGCATGGAGTAAACAAAAGAGAATGTGCTCAAGACAGAAACACTCACTCAAAATGGTAAGGAAATAGAATATCACTTTTGAGTTCCTGCTTTGTAAGAAACTGCCACAGGTCTGCCTCCACGTCGGCGGGGTAACGCTCCAACACATGTCCATTAACGATGTGTGGGTCAATGAACCCAACATCATGGATGTTCCTTACTCTGCATTCCTTAATCTTCATTCTGCATGTATAATAGCGGACACAACAATATAGTTAGGACATATATATAGTGCAGGCAATATGAACGAGATGGGGTAGAAATTAATAAATCACTTACAGAACGTAGCAACTGATGATAGATTTATCGAGCTCGCGCAGATTGAAAAGCTGGAACAATTCACTCAGTTCAATTTGTACATAGTAATGTTTGAAGTGATGCTCATGTCTAACTTCCGCATAAATATATTCTTTGGCGTTTTTATTTTTTATGTAACCCTTGTACCATTTCAGCAGACCTTTCATTTGTGGAGGTAGATCCTTTTCCTGCGCAGGCTCGACGAGAGGCCCATTCTTGACATATGTAATTACTACCTCCTTCACTGGCGCCTCATCAAGGCCTAACAGTTCACGAAGAGTAATACCTAAGTTGGCCGCTTGTTCTCTGGCACTCGTTACAGTCAATCCCTGTGCTGCCGCAGCTTGTATGATCTCGGGGGCATCCGGACAGAAGGCTTCCACTATAAGCGGGGCAATCGATTGTTTACTTTGTTCCCCGAGCTGGGCAACTTGTTTCCCGCTTTTTTTACTTTCGGCCTTCTCCCGCTCTTTGTTCTCCTTGAACATGAGTGCCTGCCTGCGAAGTTCACGTGCATAGTCGTTAGGCAGATTCTTCGCGGCTTGGGACGGTGTGCTCAAAAATGACTTAGCCCACTTCTTTTGCTCATCAGAAAATACTGGCTTGGGCTCGGGCTCTCTTTTCTTCTTGCAGTCCGCCTTCCATTTCTCCAAATCAGCAGCCGCGGCCGCGTCGACTTCCTCGGCACTACGTTCCCAAGGCCTTGTGGGGAGAGGCTTCAGTGATGGCTCCGGTACCTTTGTGGTCTTAGGTACATAAGGGTCCGGGTTAATAATCCAGGACTGCTTCTGCTTCTTTGCCGGAGGTGGATTGGGGGGCGGCGTCTGATCACCCGCCGGACGAGGACTGGGGGGCGGCGGCTGATCACCCGCCGGACGTTGTGGACTGGGGGGCGGCGTCGGCTGACGTGACGGAGGTGTAGGTGAACCGCCACCACCACCACCACCACCACCGCCACCGCCACCACCACCACCGTAGGGGGGTGGACTTGTTGTCCTTGGCGCCTCGCCTGGAAACTTGATAAACTTCTTTTGCCATAGAATGAAATGGCGCTTGACATCTCCAAGTCTTTTCTCCCCTTCAGGTGTAGCAATGTCAATCTCCAGGTCCTCAAACCCTTGGACTATGTCCTCCACCGTGACACGAGCATAGCCATCTTGAATGGGGTTGTTGTGGTGGAGTGCTCCAGGTAAACATGGTAAAGCACTGCCGATGGCTACCTTCATGGACATGTTCCCGATAGGATAATACAGATGACATTCTTTCATCTCCTTTATATCGTCCACGGGGTAGCGAGGAGGCTCCGGTGAAGTAATTTCGACCACCAGAGGCTCCGGTGCAGTAATTTGGACCACCAGAGGCTCCGGTGCAGTAATTTCGATCGTCGGTGCATCTGCACCAGCCGGTGGGGCCTCCGTGGAAGCCACGCTGCTTCTCCGCTGCTGGCTTCCGAGATCCGCTGGATGATCTTCATGCTGCACCCGAGCTGCATCTCTTTCGGCTACTAGTACACTCATGGTTTTCTTCATCACATCCATTTCCGATGCCAACCGCGCCACAACATCTGCTTCCCGATCCATCTTTCTCTTACGGCTTCTGTAACCGTACGGGTCATCGTTCTGGGGGAACCCTATTTTCCACGGAATGTGCCCCATGCCTCGTACACGTCCTCCGTGTTCAGGATTCCCGAGGGCTTTTGTCAGCGCGTCGTTCTCTCTGTTGAACTTGATCTTCCCCTGTTGAGCATCCCTCATTGCGTTAATAAGGGCTTGGGTGGGTTTAATTAATTTGCCCCGGTAAACACACTCCCCTGTCTCCGGGTTCAGCGTTCCCCCATGCCCGTACCACCAGCTTTTGGCCCTTGGGTCCCATCCCTCCGTACCTGGACGGATTCCTCGCGCCCTCAGCTCGTTCTCCATCTTCTCCAACCTAGGCACCCAAATGCGATACCCTCCTGGCCCCATAACATGATTGTACTCCTTCTTAGCCGCATTTTCCTTATTTTTTTCGATATTTGAATGAACTGCTCCGATTTCTTTTGCTTCACAAATTCTGGCCAATCATGTTTCAGTTTCTCATATTGTCCTTTGAAATCCGGAGTCTTGTTCTGCTTGACAAAGTCATGGGCTAGATTTTGCTTGAATTTCCGGAATGCGTCGGCCATCTTATGAAGAGCGAACTGTTTGACTAGCCTCCTCCTCTCCTTGTTTTCCTCAATCTTGTTACCCTCCTCATCGAATTTGTTGTATTCCGGAGGTAGAACGAAATGTTCCATAAGCTTCTTGAAGCAATCTTTTTTTGTTCTCTTATCGACAAAAGTGAAACCATCAATTCGTGCCTTCTTTGGCTCATTCCACTCCTGGACGGTGATCGAGACGTTGTCTCTAACAATGGCTCCGCATTGGCTGACAAACTTGGTGGCGTTCTTGCGGGGCTCCAGCGGCCTGCCGGTTGCACTGTCGACAACCTCGATGGTGCATGTTTCTCCTTGTTTCATCGTCTTGGTTGCGCCACGCTTTGACGACGTACTCGATTGTTTCGACGATCCGGCCGAGGGCTAAAATAAGAAAGAGTCGCGCGCGTTAGTACACACATATTTATTCAAATCAGTTAGTTTGTATCACCAGAGGCTCAATGTATATATATACCTCGGCGCCGGAGGTGGTTGCTACTTCCATTTGAAGATCGTCGTTTATCGACGTTTGTTCGGCATCATCTTGCTGACGGCGCCCTTCATCTTCACCGTCAAGGTTCAGATAAGAAGAGATATCATCTTCTTCTTCTCCGGTCGGCACATATAGAATATCGCCGTTTATGATGCCGAACATATGTGCTTCACCGTCCGGATCATAGTTGTCCATAATCGGGTCAGCTCTATCGTCCGCCATTATGTCAGTCCTGAAAACATGTAGTAAAAACAAATTAATTAAGTGAAGAAGGGGGGCGGTGGCGGTGGCGGTGGCGAAAGGGCGGTGGCGAAAGGAGGGGGCGAGGAAGGGGTGGGAGAGGGTGTCGCGGTAGAGCGCGAGACGGGGCGGCAGACGACGGCGTCACGGAGAGGGGAGGCGAGGACAACACATTTATAACCCTCGCCGTCCCCTCTCGATCCCTAAAAAAACACCGCGCGCATCGCCGCCCCCCTCGCCGCCCCTCTCCGTATAAACAAATTGTCCGAACAGAGCTTGGAGTAGAGTGGCTAGGGTTTGGCCAGGGATGCGGATGGAGACGAATATATGTGGGGTCGGGATGGCCCATGTGCAGGGCGGGGGGTGCTGGCCACACTCTTTTTTCTTTTCTTTTTCATTTCATTTCATTTTTTCTTTTCCTGTTTTTATCCTTTTCATCTTTAAAACAATTCAGTATATCAAAATATAGCAATGAAAAAAGATATTTGAGAAATCATAAAATGTATGTGAATTCAAAAAAATGAATCATAAAATGTTCATGGATACAAAAACATTGTGATTTTGCAAAAAAAAAGGTTTTCAAAAAATGTTGATGATTTTGTGGAAAAAACAGGAATAAAAACATATTGTGTATTCAAAAAATGTTTAGGGATTTCAGAATAGTTCACGTATTTAATTTTTTCACTGATTCATGACATATTCGTGAATTTAAAAATTATTCGTGTATTTCAAAAAATTGATTTTATTAGACACAAAAAAATTCATCAAAACAAAAAAATATTAATGAATTCCAAAATTTATTCGCTGATTAAAACAGTGTTCACAAAGTTTCAATAAATTTCACAATTTTAAAAATTGTACGCGAATTTGTAAAAATGTTCATGGATTTGAAAATATGCATTATTTAAAATGTTCACAATTATTTTTAAAAAAATCACAAAATTCTCTCTCTCTCTCTCTCTGCTCTCTCTCTCTCTGCTCTCTCTCTCTGCTCTCTCTCTCTCTCTCTCTCTCTCTCTGCTCTCTCTCTCTGCTCTCTCTCTCTCTCTCTGCTCTCTCTCTCTCTCTCTCGATCAACGCCGGCGAGGCCGGCCGCCGGCGAGGGCGGCGAGGCCTCTCCGGCGAGGGAGGCCGGCGCGGGGCGGCGCGGTGGTGGGCGAGGGAGGCCGGCGCGGGCGGCGTACTAGGGCGAAAGGGGGCGGCGGGCGCCGTACGTGGGCGAGAGGGGGCGGCGGGCGACGGCGGGCGGCGTCGAGGGCGCGGGCGACGGCGGGCGGCGTCGAGGGCGAGGTCGACGGCGGGCGGCGTCGAGGGCGAGGGCGGCAGGCCTTCGGCGCGGCAGAGGCAGAGCGGAGAAATGGAGGCGACGGGTCGGGCGCATGTATTTATAGCCCCCCCCCTTTAGTCGCGGTTGGGGAGGCGACCCGCGACTAAAGGGCCTTTAGTCGCGGTTGGGGAGGCGACCCGCGACTAAAGGAGAACCTTTAGTCGCGGTCGGGGAGGCGACCCGCGACTAAAGGGTAACCTTTAGTCGCGGTTGGGGAGGCGACCCGCGACTAAAGGACTTTTTTGGCGGGTTTTTCGTTCCCGCGCGCAACCACCTTTAGTCGCGGTTGGGCAGGCCAACCGCGACTAAAGGTATTTTCCAAATACTTTTTCTTTTTCAAAATCTTAAAAATACAAATAATATATCAAAAAATTCAGAAAAATAAAACTAATTCAATTCAAAATTCTAAAAATACAAATAATATATCAAGAAATTAAGAAAAATAAAACTAATTCAATTCAATATGTTAAAAATACAAATAACATATCAAAAAATTAAGAAAAATAGAACTAATTCAATTCAATATGTTAAAAATACAAATAATATATCAAAAAATTCAGAAAAAAAAACTAATTCAATTCAAAATGTTAAAAATACAAATAATATATCAAAAAATTCAGAAAAATAAAACTAATTCAATTCAAAATTCTAAAAATACAAATAATATATCAAAAAATTCAGAAAAAAAACTAATTCAATTCAAAATGTTAAAAATACAAATAATATATCAAAAAATTCAGAAAAATAAAACTAATTCAATTCAAAATTCTAAAAATACAAATAATATATCAAAAAATTCAGAAAAATAAAACTAATTCAATTCAAAATGTTAAAAATACAAATAATATATCAAAAAATTCAGAAAAATAAAACTAATTCAATTCAAAATGTTTCGTCAAGGGTAATATAATTCACATGATCCATTCACGGGTAATATAATTCACATGATCCATTCAACAAAGTTTGGTACAATAAATTATTACACATCATTTCTTCCCTTGTGTCCCTGCTTGCTTACGATTGTGCCGTATCCATGGAGCATCCTCATCATTTAACTTAATGCTTGGGTCGGTGTTCACTTTGAAGGGCGGAATTTCAGCAAACATATTATAATCTTCTGACATGTCTGTCTTGTCCTCCACTCCCACGATGTTTCTTTTCCCTGAAAGAACAATGTGGCGCTTTGGATCATCGCATGATGTACTGATCGTTTTCTTATCTTTCCGTTTCCTCGGTTTGCTACTCATGTCCTTCACATAGAAAACCTGAGCGACATCTTTCGCTAGGACGAATGGTTCGTCAAGGTAACCAAGATTGTTGAAATCCACCATTGTCATTCCGTATTGCTGGTCCACCTTTACCCCACCTCCTGTTAGCTTGAACCATTTGCACCGGAACAAAGGGACCTTAAAGGAGGGTCCATAGTCAAGTTCCCATATCTCCTCTATGTAACCATAATATGTGACCTTTTGCCCATTCTCGGTTGCTGCATCAAAGCGGACACCACTGTTTTGGTTGGTGCTCTTTTTATCTTGGGCGATCGTGTAAAATGTATTCCCATTTATCTCGTACCCTTGGAAAGTCGTTATAGTCGAAGATGGTGTCTTGGCCAACATGTACAGCTGATCTACAACATCATTGTCATTCATTAAATGTTTTCTCAACCAACTGCCGAAAGTCTCCATGTGGGCCTTCCTAATCCAGGATTCAGGCTTCCCCGGGTTGTCCGAGCGTAAAATATTCTTGTGTTTCTCAAAGTACGGAGCCACCAAGCTGGAATTGGTCAGTACAGTGTGGTGTGCTTCAGTCAGAGAATGGCCGTCCATACATATCGTTGATTTCCTTCCGATCGTGCCTTTTCCACTTAGTCTCCCCTCGTGCCGCGATCGAGGAAGACCAATCGGCTTAAGGTCAGGAACAAAGTCAACACAAAACTCAATTACCTCCTCATTTCCATAGCCCTTGGCGATGCTTCCTTCTGGCCTAGCACGGTTACGAACATATTTCTTTAATACTCCCATGAACCTCTCGAAGGGGAACATATTGTGTAGAAATACAGGACCGAGAACGAAAATCTCTTCGACTAGGTGAACCAGGAGGTGCGTCATAATATTGAAGAAGGATGGCGGGAACACCAACTCGAAACTGACAAGACATTGGATCACATCGTTCTGTAACCGTGGTAGAACTTCTGGATTGATTACCTTCTGAGAGATTGCATTGAGGAATGCACATAGCTTCACAATGGCTACTCGAACATTTTCCGGCAGGAGCCCCCTCAAAGCAATCGGAAGCAATTGCGTCATAATCACGTGGCAGTCGTGAGACTTCAGGTTTTGGAACTTTTTCTCCGCCATGTTTATTATTCCCTTTATATTGGACGAGAATCCAGACGGGACCTTCATACTGCTCAGGCATTCAAAAAAGATGACCTTCTCTTCTTTGGTCAGAGCGTAGCTGGCACGACCTTGAAACCATTCCGGATGCCGGTCATCAGGGTCTTTCAAACGTTGCTGGTCCTGCCGTGCTTCCTTTGTATCATTTGTCTTCCCATACACGCCCAAGAAGCTTAGGAGGTTCACGCAAATATTCTTCGTAACGTGCATCACGTCGATTGCAGAGCGGACATCTAGGACTTTCCAATATTCTAGCTCCCAGAATATAGATTTCTTCTTCCACATGGCTGCGTGCCCGTCAGCTCCCTTCGGAACTGATTGTCCGCCAGGACCCTTTCCAAAGATGACTTTCAAATCCTTGACCATATCAAATACCTCAGCACCAGTGCGTTCCGCAGGCTTCGGCCGGTGATCTGCCTTGCCGTTGTAATGCTTGCCTTTCTTTCTTACTGGATGAATTTTCGGAAGAAATCGACGATGCCCAAGGTACACGTTCTTCTTACAATTTGGCAAATGTACACTTTCAGTCTCATGTAAGCAGTGCGTGCATGCATTGTATCCCTTATTTGACAGTCCCGAAAGGTTACTAAGAGCAGGCCAATCGTTGATGGTTACGAAAAGCAACGCTCGTAGGTCAAATTCCTCTTGTTTGTGCTCATCCCACACACGGACACCACCCCACAGCTGTAAAAGTTCATCAACTAATGGCCTTAGGTACACATCGATGTCGTTGCCGGGTTGCTTCGGACCTTGGATGAGCACTGGCATCATAATGAACTTCCGCTTCATGCACAACCAAGGAGGAAGGTTGTAGATGCATAGAGTCACGGGCCAGGTGCTATGGCTGGAGCTCTGCTCGCCAAAAGGATTCATGCCATCCGTACTTAGAGCAAATCTTATGTTCCTTGCGTCAGCTGCAAAATCTTTGAACCATCTGTCGATCTTTCTCCATTGCGTTCCATCTGCGGTGTGTCTCAACTCCCCGTCCGACTTACGGTCCTCTTTGTGCCATCGCAACAACTTGGCATGCTCTTTGTTCCTGAACAGACGTTTCAACCGTGGTATTATAGGAGCATACCACATCACCTTGGCGGGAACCCTCTTCCTGGGTTTCTGGCCCTCAACATCGTCACCAGGGTCATCGCCTCTGATCTTATAACGCAATGCAGTGCATACCGGGCATTCATTCAAATTCTCGTATTCACCGCGGTAGAGGATGCAGTCGTTGATGCATGCATGTATCTTCAGAACCTCTAAACCTAGAGGGCAGACAACCTTCTTTGCTTCGTACGTACTGGCGGGCAACTCGTTATCCTTTGGAAACATATTCTTCAACATTTTCAGCAAGTTTTCAAATGCCGAGTCAGCTACACCTGCCTCTGCCTTCCATTTCAGCAAATCCAGTGTGCAGCCCAGCTTTTTCAGACCATCATCGCATCCGGGGTACAGCGCCTTTCTGTGATCCTCTAACATGCGATCCAAATTCTCCCTCTCCTTTTCAGTTTCGCAGCGTCTCCGTGCATCAGCAATGGTCCGACCAAGATCATCAACGGGATCATCACGTGCCTCTTCTTCACCTTCCCCTTCACCTTCAGCATCCTCCATGAAAGTATCACCGAAATGAGCAAGATAGCTTTCATCGATGAAATCATCCCCTTCTTCATCTTCTTCCATTATAACCCCTCTTTCTCCATGCTTGGTCCAACAATTATAGCTTGGCATGAAACCGTGCCGAAGCAGATGCATGTGAACATCTCTTGAGGAAGAGTAACCCTTCTGATTCTTACAGATAACACATGGACAGATAACAAAACCCCCCTGCTTGTTCGCATTAGCCACTACGAGGAAATCTTTCAAACCCGTAGTGAACTCGCCGGAGAGTCGGTTACCGTACATCCATTGCCGATTCATCTGCATTATTATAATATAAAATATATAATTAACCATCATGCATTTGTTAAACTAACTAGCTACAAACAATATAAATTAAACAATGAACTGCACACATGCATATTTTATCAATGACACACATGCATGAAAGGTTCAAGTTGCTAACCGCGATCGAGGAGGAAAAAATAAATGAGGAACCTCAAGTGTGGCTCCAACACTTCATATCATGTTTGTTTCACCCTCTTAGGGCATTTCATCAAACACCTTGTGTGCATAAGAGGAACCAAAAGCAAACCTACACCCCCTTGTGAAGCTTGTGAAGAGAAGTGGCACCAAATGGCTAAGTGAGCGTGCTGAACTGGTATATATAGGGGAGGAGCTTTAGTCGCGGTTGGCCTGGCCAACCGCGACTAAAGGCCTTTGCGCACCTTTAGTCGCGGTTGGCCTGGCCAACCGCGACTAAAGCCCCTCACGTGCACCAGCTGGCCACCGAGCGCCCTGGGCCCAGGCCTTTGGTCGCGGTTCGTCTGCCGAACCGCGACTAAAGACTTCATTAGTCGCGGTTCCTACAGTTTCGCGACTAATGGGGCTGGACGGAAGCCTCTTTTTCTACCAGTGCAAGTAGTGTGTGAAGGACTTGCTTGGACAAAGCAGTCATGGAAGTGCAGCCGGAGCAGCGACGCAGCCATGCGGGGGTCGCTGCTCACGGCGGCCACCACACCGTTCTTGATGGTGGCCAGCGCCCCGGGGCACGACGCGTCGTAGAACGTCGGGGACATCTGCGCCGACGCCACCGCAGCCAGGCACAGGAGCAACACCACTGACAGAGATGAAGACGCCATCACAACTACCTGCGTGTTGGTCGCTATAGGCCGGAGAGCTATTTACTTTTATGGTGGATGCGGATGTAATGGCCTGCATTTCATGCAGATATATATAGCTATTCCTAGGATTTTTGTGGCGTTCCATCTACTGCTAGGCGCTAGCTGTTTGATCTACATCGTGCACGGATGTATTTTGCATAGAGGCAAATTAATTAGAGTAGACATGTTTTGCGGGGAGTTAATTAATTTGGATATTACTAGCAAGTAGACATGTTTTGCTAAGTACGTGCACGGATAGATGTATCATGCATAGATGGCACTCAAGTCAACGAAATTCAGAAACTATATAGTCATTTTCTTTTCTTTTTTGTGGGGAAAAATATTCCACATTATTTTGAGGTATAGCTTTGTTCCAGGTCAACTTCTCTATATTATTTTTTCAAAAAAATAAAAACTTCCCTATATTATTATTTGACCAAGTGTTGCATAATGTACTATGCGTCGTGCGTGCACGGGCGTGTATGTCATGCATACAGCGCACGGTCATAGCAGACCTGGAATCGAATATCCAACGTCGCTTCAACGTCTTAGACTACGGCAACATACGCGTCATTCTACATTCGATGTATCCGATGATCTTTGTTGGAGTCTGAACGAGGGTAGCAAGAGAGAGATCGTGTAACACTTCCTTGATTATTGATTGGGGTTACACAGAGTATTTGACAAAAAACTATCACATTAGGGGTTGCCGTCCCACAGAACTACCACATT
Organism: Triticum aestivum; assembly: GCF_018294505.1. Lineage (NCBI taxonomy): Eukaryota > Viridiplantae > Streptophyta > Magnoliopsida > Poales > Poaceae > Triticum > Triticum aestivum. The sequence continues at coordinate 706,921,152 of NC_057806.1, forward strand.
CAAAAACGTGACTGATAACTATCAAATTTTTTTAATTTTGTAAATTAAAACTATCACTTTTGAACAGGGCCGGTCCTGAGAATTTAGGGGCCCGGGGCGAGAATAAAAATTAGGGGCCCTTACTATATATTGTTTGGCTGGGCTATGGTGCTCTTAAGATAATCATTATGGTGATTATAGGAAAATACATAATAAATGCGCATATATATTACCTACATGAAATATTGCCAACAAACATCATAAAAAGTCCGCCTCACAAGTTTTTTAATGATACATACAAAAGCAATATATTTATATGAAATAGTTTATATACAGTGCTATGAATAAAGAAATTCCAAGTTTAGACGATTTAAACGCGTTTATGACAGACGGGGCCCACCCATCAGGGCTGACGTGGCGACAAAGTTAGACCCGTTTGTTTTGACCGTCAAGTTGGCTGTTATGACAAGTGGGGCCCACACGTCATCGTCAACCTTCCTCCTCCTCCTTCTCCCGTCTCTCTCAGGCATTTCATCAAGCACCTTCCGTGCATCTAAGGGAAAGAGGCGATGGAAGCGAGGTCGCGTTGGAGGTGGCGAGCATGCTCGGCGCCACCGTGTCTGGGCTATAGGCGTGCGACGGCAGCGTGCTGCCGCTGGCTGAGGACCTCCTCCTCGCGCCCCGGTAACGGCAACAGCATGCAGCGGCGCCGGCCCGATATTGCATGCAGACGGTAGCTGGCAAGCTTGCACCTGCTCCGGGCGCGCGCGGTCGCGAATGTCCGCGGCGCTGGCCAGCGGCGAGGCGCTCGGCCATGAGGACGGAGGGGTTCGTGAAGGCGGAGGCGCTAGACGGAGGAAAGCACGCGCGCGCCGGTGCACAGCAGCAGGAGGACCAAAGCGGGGGCAACAGTGAAAAAGCCAGCATGCGACGGGAAGTAGCTTGAGGGCTCGCCGGAGTTTCTGTCGAGGCAGGGGCGCGAGGCACACAGGTGCCATGGCTGCACGAGCTCGCGTCTAAGGGAGAGGACGGGCAGCTCGGGCGCTGCGGCGGTGCATGGTTTTGGCGCACGCCTGCGTGGTAGAGGGGGCGGTGTGGCTCGGTCCTGGGGTCAGGGATGACAGCTGGATGAGCACGCTCACGTCCGTCGTCGGCCGGAGTTCACCGGCTTTCCTCCATGCACATAAGATGTTTGTTGAAATACCAAAGAGAGAGAGAGAGGAGGAGGAGGAGGAGGAAGAAGAAGATTGATGTGGGCCCCACTTGTCATAACGGTCAACACTAATGGTCAAAACAAACATAGTTGACTTTGCCGCCATGTCAGCCCTGGTGAGTGGGTCCCGCATGTCATAAATGTGTTTAAATCGTCTAAACTTGCCATTTTTCAAAAGTGGTAGTTTTTAGTCACAAAATTAGAATTTTTTGGTAGTTGTCAGTCACTTTTTTGAATGTGGTAGTTTTGTGGGACGGTAACCCCTAATGTGGTAGTTTTTTGTCAAATACTCGGTTACACAAGTACATATATATTGGCTGTTACAACAGAATTACACTAGTCTAGCCTAAGGAATAGGACCACTACAGAAGCACGTTCGCTAACACCCCGCCGCAGTCATGTCGTCGATGCCTGAGGAGACACAGAGACTGGACCTGAAGTGCTGGAAAATGGATGTCGGCAAACCCTTCGTCATGATATCGGTTAGCTGTTGAGTTGTTGGAACATGTACAACACGGAACTCGCCAAGGGCCCACCTTTTCCCGGATGAAATGAATGTCAAGCTCTATGTGCTTCGTCCTCCGATGATGAACCGGATTAATAGACATGTACACGGCTGATACATTATTGCAGAAGATGACTATGGCCTTCGATTGAGAGACGGAGAGCTCACCAAGCAGCTGCCTCAACCATACACAATCAGCGACCACATTCGCCAGGGCGCGGTATTCTGCTTCTGCACTGGATCGAGAGACGATGACTTGTCACTTTTGGAGGACCAGCTGACGATCGTGTCACCAAGATACACGCAGTAACCAGAGGTAGACCGGCGAGTGTCAGGGCACCCAGCCCAGTCCGCGTCCGAATACGCGATGATGTATGTCGATGAAGATGCTAGAAGAAGAAGAAGACCATGCTGGAGCGTGCCGCGGACATACCGTAGAATACGCTTGATGAGGGCGCGGTGACTGTCCCGCGGGTCATGCATGTGAAGGCAAGATTGTTGCACCGCATACGCCAGATCCGGACGCGTCATTGTGAGATATTGCAAGCCCCCGGTAAGGCTGCGACACTCTGACAGGTCGGACACGGGAGCGCCGGCGGCAGCGGCGACCTTTGGGGCCATGTCCACTGGTGTTGAGGCAGCATGGCATTGGGACATGCCGGCGTGGCGAAGAAGCTCCTCGGCATACTGGGCCTGGTTGAGGAAGAACCCCCGTGTTGTACGTTGCACGCGGATGCCGAGGAAGTAGTGAAGATCGCCCATATCTGTCATGGCAAACTCCTGTTGTAGCTTGTCGACGATGGAGCGAAGAAGGGGCGTTGAGGATGCCGCAAGTACGATATCATCAACATACAGAAGAAGATGGGTGATGACCCATAAGTGTAGGGGATCTATCGTAGCCTTTTTGATAAGTAAGAGTGTCGAACCCAACGAGGAGCAGAAGGAAATGATAAGCAGTTTTCAGTAAGGTATTCTTTGCAAGCACTGAAATTATCGGTAACAGATAGTTTTGTGATAAGGTAATTTGTAACGAGTAGCAAGTAATAAAAGTAAATAAGATGCAGCAAGATGGCCCAATCCTTTTTGTAGCAAAGGACAAGCCTGGACAAACTCTTATATGAAGTAAAGCGCTCCCGAGGACACATGGGAATTATCGTCAAGCTAGTTTTCATCACGATCATATGATTCACGTTCGGTACTTTGATAATTTGATATGTGGGTGGACCGGTGCTTGGCTGTTGTCCTTACTTGGACAAGCATCCCACTTATGATTAACCCCCATTGCAAGCATCTGCAACTACAACAGAAGTATTAAGGTAAACCTAACCATAGCATGAAATGTATGGATCCAAAGCAGCCCCTTACGAAGGAACGCATAAACTAGGGTTTAAACTTTCGTCACTCTAGCAATCCATCATCTACTTATTACTTCCCAATGCCTCCCTCTAGGCCCAAACAATGGTGAAGTGTCATGTAGTCGATGTTCACATGACACCACTAGAGGGATGACAACATACATCTCATCAAAATATCGAACGAATACCAAATTCACATGACTACTAATAGCAAGACTTCTCTCATGTCCTCAGGAACAAACGTAACTACTCACAAAGCATATTCATGTTCATAATCAGAAGGGTATTAATATGCATAATAGATCTTAACATATGATCTTCCACCAAGTAAACCAACTAGCATCAACTACAAGGAGTAATCAACACTACTAGCAACCCACAGGTACCAATCTAAGGTTTGGATACAAAGATTGGATACAAAAAATGAACTAGGGTTTGAGATGAGATGTTGCTGGTGAAGATGTTGATGGAGATTGACTCCCTCACGATGAGAGGATCGTTGGTGATGACGATGGTGATGATTTCCCCCAGCCGGAGGGAAGTGTCCCCGGCAGAACAGCTCTGCCGGAGACCTAGATTGGTTCCGCCAAGGTTCCGCCTCGTGGCGGCGGAGTTTCGTCCCGAAAGCTTGCTTATTATTTTTTTTATCAGACGAAAGATCTCATATAGCAGAAGATGAGCATCGAAGGGCCATCGGGGGCCCACGAGGCAGGGGCGCGCCCAGGGGGTAGGGCGCGCCCCCCACCCTCGTGGCCAGGGTGTGGGCCCCCTCTGCTATTTTCTTCGCTCGGTATTTTTTATTATTTCCGAAAATAACTTCCGTGGAGTTTCAGTACTTTTGGAGTTGTGCGGAATAGATATCTAATATTTGCTCCTTTTCCAGCCCAGAATTTCAGCTGCCGGCATTCTCCCTCTTTATGTAAACCTTGCAAAATAAGATAGAATAGGTATAAGTATTGTGACATAATGTGTAATAACAACCCATAATGCAATAAATATTGATATAAAAACATGATGCAAAATGGACGTATCAACTCCCCCAAGCTTAGACCTCGCTTGTCCTCAAGCGAAAACCGAAATCGAAAAATATGTCCACATGTTTAGAGATAGATGCGTCGATAAAAATAAAATACAGACATGAGGGCATCATGATCATTCTTAGAATAGCAACATATATATATATATATACACGCTATTCGTCACTCTGGGTGAGAAATAGTTATTCTTCACCCCCTCTATTTTACCATCAATGCATCGTAATTTTATGTTCCGTAAGTTTTGTCTTATTTCCGAAGCAAAAAGGAACCATAAGAAAATATATAATCGCTGTAAAAAATATTTTATGTTATGTAAAATTACAAACCTAAAAATATAGTCTAAAATACAGATAAACTGCAAATTATCTTGTCTTATGACCTATATTTTTATTTTTTTATGTCAAATTTTACGTAGTGAATCAATAGAAATGTAACTATTTGAATTCGAAACGTAATTTAATTATGAGATGATCGTAAGATTACCTCGGGTGAACAATAACTTATTATGCACCCTGGGTGATGAATAGTAACACTATATATATAGTGTTACTATTCATCACACAGGGTGCATAATAAGTTATATATATATATATTGTTACTATTCATCACCCAGAGTGCATAATAACACTATATAATTAAATATATATATATATATATATATATAGTGTTACTATTCATCAACCAGGGTGCATAATAACACTATATAATTAAATATATATATATATATATATATATATATATAGTGTTACTATTCATCGCCCAGGGTGCATAATAAGTTATTGTTCACCCGAGGTAATCTTACGATCATCGCACCCTGGGTGATGAATAGTAACACTATATACTTACGATCATCTTATAATTAAATTACGTTTCGAATTCAAATAGTTACATTCCTATTGATTCACTACGTAAAATTTGACATAAGAAAATAAAAATATAGATCATAAGACAAGAAAATTTATAGTTTATGTGTATTTTAGACTATATTTTTATGTTTGTAATTTTACATAACATAAAATATTTTTTACAGCAATTATAAATTTTCTTACGGTCCCTTTTTACGTCGGAAATAAGACAAAACTTACGAAACATAAAATTACGGTGCATTGATCGTAAAAAGAGGAGGATGAAGAATAATTATTCCTCACCCAGGGTGACGAATAGCGCGACCCTATATATATATATAGGAAAATGGTTGTGTACTCCTGGGAGTACGTACTCCCGCTTCTCATATACCACATAGATGAATCTTTTATATCACTTTATTATTTTTAATATACTTCATTAGTAATTATTAGAGACCCCAAAATGAGTTTCATGAAAAAATTTATGTGAGTCTACATGTTTTTAAATGTTTACATATATACTGATCTGTTTGTACGTGAAAAAGGTATATTACAAAAAGTACATCGCAGATGATATTTTTTCAACAAAACTCGTATTGGGGTATCTTAAAATATGTAATGAAGTATATTGAGAATAATAAAGAGGTATAATTAATACATATATGAGGTATATTGAGAATGGGAGTACATACTCCCAGGAGTACAGAAGAGGAGTCATCGTTCTGGGGGAACCCTATTTTCCACGGAATGTGCCCCATGCCTCGTACACGTCCTCCGTGTTCAGGATTCCCGAGGGCTTTTGTCAGCGCGTCGTTCTCTCTATTGAACTTGATCTTCCCCTGTTGAGCATCCCTCATTGCGTTAATAAGGGCTTGGGTGGGTTTAATTAATTTGCCCCGGTAAACACACTCCCCTGTCTCCGGGTTCAGCGTTCCCCCATGCCCGTACCACCAGCTTTTGGCCCTTGGGTCCCATCCCTCCGTACCTGGACGGATTCCTCGCGCCCTCAGCTCGTTCTCCATCTTCTCCAACCTAGGCACCCAAATGCGATACCCTCCTGGCCCCATAACATGATTGTACTCCTTCTTAGCCGCATTTTCCTTATTTTTTTTCGATATTTGAATGAACTGCTCCGATTTCTTTTGCTTCACAAATTCTGGCCAATCATGTTTCAGTTTCTCATATTGTCCTTTGAAATCCGGAGTCTTGTTCTGCTTGACAAAGTCATGGGCTAGATTTTGCTTGAATTTCCGGAATGCGTCGGCCATCTTATGAAGAGCGAACTGTTTGACTAGCCTCCTCCTCTCCTTGTTTTCCTCAATCTTGTTACCCTCCTCATCGAATTTGTTGTATTCCGGAGGTAGAACGAAATGTTCCATAAGCTTCTTGAAGCAATCTTTTTTTGTTCTCTTATCGACAAAAGTGAAACCATCAATTCGTGCCTTCTTTGGCTCATTCCACTCCTGGACGGTGATCGAGACGTTGTCTCTAACAATGGCTCCGCATTGGCTGACAAACTTGGTGGCGTTCTTGCGGGGCTCCAGCGGCCTTCCGGTTGCACTGTCGACAACCTCGATGGTGCATGTTTCTCCTTGTTTCATCGTCTTGGTTGCTCCACGCTTTGACGACGTACTCGATTGTTTCGATGATCCGGCCGAGGGCTAAAATAAGAAAGAGTCGCGCGCGTTAGTACACACATATTTATTCAAATCAGTTAGTTTGTATCACCAGAGGCTCAATGTATATATATACCTCGGCGCCGGAGGTGGTTGCTACTTCCATTTGAAGATCGTCGTTTATCGACGTTTGTTCGGCATCATCTTGCTGACGGCGCCCTTCATCTTCACCGTCAAGGTTCAGATAAGAAGAGATATCATCTTCTTCTTCTCCGGTCGGCACATATAGAATATCGCCGTTTATGATGCCGAACATATGTGCTTCACCGTCCGGATCATAGTTGTCCATAATCGGGTCAGCTCTATCGTCCGCCATTATGTCAGTCCTGAAAACATGTAGTAAAAACAAATTAATTAAGTGAAGAAGGGGGGCGGTGGCGGTGGCGGTGGCGAAAGGGCGGTGGCGAAAGGAGGGGGCGAGGAAGGGGTGGGAGAGGGTGTCGCGGTAGAGCGCGAGACGGGGCGGCAGACGACGGCGTCACGGAGAGGGGAGGCGAGGACAACACATTTATAACCCTCGCCGTCCCCTCTCGATCCCTAAAAAAACACCGCGCGCATCGCCGCCCCCCTCGCCGCCCCTCTCCGTATAAACAAATTGTCCGAACAGAGCTTGGAATAGAGTGGCTAGGGTTTGGCCAGGGATGCGGATGGAGACGAATATATGTGGGGTCGGGATGGCCCATGTGCAGGGCGGGGGGTGCTGGCCACACTCTTTTTTCTTTTCTTTTTCATTTCATTTCATTTTTTCTTTTCCTGTTTTTATCCTTTTCATCTTTAAAACAATTCAGTATATCAAAATATAGCAATGAAAAAAGATATTTGAGAAATCATAAAATGTATGTGAATTCAAAAAAATGAATCATAAAATGTTCATGGATACAAAAACATTGTGATTTTGCAAAAAAAAGGTTTTCAAAAAATGTTGATGATTTTGTGGAAAAAACAGGAATAAAAACATATTGTGTATTCAAAAAATGTTTAGGGATTTCAGAATAGTTCACGTATTTAATTTTTTCACTGATTCATGACATATTCGTGAATTTAAAAATTATTCGTGTATCTCAAAAAATTGATTTTATTAGACACAAAAAAATTCATCAAAACAAAAAAATATTAATGAATTCCAAAATTTATTCGCTGATTAAAACAGTGTTCACAAAGTTTCAATAAATTTCACAATTTTAAAAATTGTACGCGAATTTGTAAAAATGTTCATGGATTTGAAAATATGCATTATTTAAAATGTTCACAATTATTTTTAAAAAATCACAAAATTCTCTCTCTCTCTCTCTCTGCTCTCTCTCTCTCTGCTCTCTCTCTGCTCTCTCTCTCTGCTCTCTCTCTCTCTCTCTCTCTCTGCTCTCTCTCTCTGCTCTCTCTCTCTCTCTGCTCTCTCTCTCTCTCTCTCGATCAACGCCGGCGAGGCCGGCCGCCGGCGAGGCCGGCCGCCGGCGAGGGAGGCCGGCGCGGGGCGGCGCGGTGGTGGGCGAGGGAGGCCGGCGCGGGCGGCGTACTAGGGCGAAAGGGGGCGGCGGGCGCCGTACGTGGGCGAGAGGGGGCGGCGGGCGACGGCGGGCGGCGTCGAGGGCGCGGGCGACGGCGGGCGGCGTCGAGGGCGAGGTCGACGGCGGGCGGCGTCGAGGGCGAGGGCGGCAGGCCTTCGGCGCGGCAGAGGCAGAGCGGAGAAATGGAGGCGACGGGTCGGGCGCATGTATTTATAGCCCCCCCCTTTAGTCGCGGTTGGGGAGGCGACCCGCGACTAAAGGGCCTTTAGTCGCGGTTGGGGAGGCGACCCGCGACTAAAGGAGAACCTTTAGTCGCGGTCGGGGAGGCGACCCGCGACTAAAGGGTAACCTTTAGTCGCGGTTGGGGAGGCGACCCGCGACTAAAGGACTTTTTTGGCGGGTTTTTCGTTCCCGCGCGCAACCACCTTTAGTCGCGGTTGGGAAGGCCAACCGCGACTAAAGGTATTTTCCAAATACTTTTTCTTTTTCAAAATCTTAAAAATACAAATAATATATCAAAAAATTCAGAAAAATAAAACTAATTCAATTCAAAATTCTAAAAATACAAATAATATATCAAGAAATTAAGAAAAATAAAACTAATTCAATTCAATATGTTAAAAATACAAATAACATATCAAAAAATTAAGAAAAATAGAACTAATTCAATTCAATATGTTAAAAATACAAATAATATATCAAAAAATTCAGAAAAAAAAACTAATTCAATTCAAAATGTTAAAAATACAAATAATATATCAAAAAATTCAGAAAATAAAACTAATTCAATTCAAAATTATAAAAATACAAATAATATATCAAAAAATTCAGAAAAAAAACTAATTCAATTCAAAATGTTAAAAATACAAATAATATATCAAAAAATTCAGAAAAATAAAACTAATTCAATTCAAAATTCTAAAAATACAAATAATATATCAAAAAATTCAGAAAAATAAAACTAATTCAGTTCAAAATGTTAAAAATACAAATAATATATCAAAAAATTCAGAAAAATAAAACTAATTCAATTCAAAATGTTTCGTCAAGGGTAATATAATTCACATGATCCATTCACGGGTAATATAATTCACATGATCCATTCAACAAAGTTTGGTACAATAAATTATTACACATCATTTCTTCCCTTGTGTCCCTGCTTGCTTACGATTGTGCCGTATCCATGGAGCATCCTCATCATTTAACTTAATGCTTGGGTCGGTGTTCACTTTGAAGGGCGGAATTTCAGCAAACATATTATAATCTTCTGACATGTCTGTCTTGTCCTCCACTCCCACGATGTTTCTTTTCCCTGAAAGAACAATGTGGCGCTTTGGATCATCGCATGATGTACTGATCGTTTTCTTATCTTTCCGTTTCCTCGGTTTGCTACTCATGTCCTTCACATAGAAAACCTGAGCGACATCTTTCGCTAGGACGAATGGTTCGTCAAGGTAACCAAGATTGTTGAAATCCACCATTGTCATTCCGTATTGCTGGTCCACCTTTACCCCACCTCCTGTTAGCTTGAACCATTTGCACCGGAACAAAGGGACCTTAAAGGAGGGTCCATAGTCAAGTTCCCATATCTCCTCTATGTAACCATAATATGTGACCTTTTGCCCATTCTCGGTTGCTGCATCAAAGCGGACACCACTGTTTTGGTTGGTGCTCTTTTTATCTTGGGCGATCGTGTAAAATGTATTCCCATTTATCTCGTACCCTTGGAAAGTCGTTATAGTCGAAGATGGTGTCTTGGCCAACATGTACAGCTGATCTACAACATCATTGTCATTCATTAAATGTTTTCTCAACCAACTGCCGAAAGTCTCCATGTGGGCCTTCCTAATCCAGGATTCAGGCTTCCCCGGGTTGTCCGAGCGTAAAATATTCTTGTGTTTCTCAAAGTACGGAGCCACCAAGCTGGAATTGGTCAGTACAGTGTGGTGTGCTTCAGTCAGAGAATGGCCGTCCATACATATCGTTGATTTCCTTCCGATCGTGCCTTTTCCACTTAGTCTCCCCTCGTGCCGCGATCGAGGAAGACCAATCGGCTTAAGGTCAGGAACAAAGTCAACACAAAACTCAATTACCTCCTCATTTCCATAGCCCTTGGCGATGCTTCCTTCTGGCCTAGCACGGTTACGAACATATTTCTTTAATACTCCCATGAACCTCTCGAAGGGGAACATATTGTGTAGAAATACAGGACCGAGAACGAAAATCTCTTCGACTAGGTGAACCAGGAGGTGCGTCATAATATTGAAGAAGGATGGCGGGAACACCAACTCGAAACTGACAAGACATTGGATCACATCGTTCTGTAACCGTGGTAGAACTTCTGGATTGATTACCTTCTGAGAGATTGCATTGAGGAATGCACATAGCTTCACAATGGCTACTCGAACATTTTCCGGCAGGAGCCCCCTCAAAGCAATCGGAAGCAATTGCGTCATAATCACGTGGCAGTCGTGAGACTTCAGGTTTTGGAACTTTTTCTCCGCCATGTTTATTATTCCCTTTATATTGGACGAGAATCCAGACGGGACCTTCATACTGCTCAGGCATTCAAAAAAGATGACCTTCTCTTCTTTGGTCAGAGCGTAGCTGGCACGACCTTGAAACCATTCCGGATGCCGGTCATCAGGGTCTTTCAAACGTTGCTGGTCCTGCCGTGCTTCCTTTGTATCATTTGTCTTCCCATACACGCCCAAGAAGCTTAGGAGGTTCACGCAAATATTCTTCGTAACGTGCATCACGTCGATTGCAGAGCGGACATCTAGGACTTTCCAATATTCTAGCTCCCAGAATATAGATTTCTTCTTCCACATGGCTGCGTGCCCGTCAGCTCCCTTCGGAACTGATTGTCCGCCAGGACCCTTTCCAAAGATGACTTTCAAATCCTTGACCATATCAAATACCTCAGCACCAGTGCGTTCCGCAGGCTTCGGCCGGTGATCTGCCTTGCCGTTGTAATGCTTGCCTTTCTTTCTTACTGGATGAATTTTCGGAAGAAATCGACGATGCCCAAGGTACACGTTCTTCTTACAATTTGGCAAATGTACACTTTCAGTCTCATGTAAGCAGTGCGTGCATGCATTGTATCCCTTATTTGACAGTCCCGAAAGGTTACTAAGAGCAGGCCAATCGTTGATGGTTACGAAAAGCAACGCTCGTAGGTCAAATTCCTCTTGTTTGTGCTCATCCCACACACGGACACCACCCCACAGCTGTAAAAGTTCATCAACTAATGGCCTTAGGTACACATCGATGTCGTTGCCGGGTTGCTTCGGACCTTGGATGAGCACTGGCATCATAATGAACTTCCGCTTCATGCACAACCAAGGAGGAAGGTTGTAGATGCATAGAGTCACGGGCCAGGTGCTATGGCTGGAGCTCTGCTCGCCAAAAGGATTCATGCCATCCGTACTTAGAGCAAATCTTATGTTCCTTGCGTCAGCTGCAAAATCTTTGAACCATCTGTCGATCTTTCTCCATTGCGTTCCATCTGCGGTGTGTCTCAACTCCCCGTCCGACTTACGGTCCTCTTTGTGCCATCGCAACAACTTGGCATGCTCTTTGTTCCTGAACAGACGTTTCAACCGTGGTATTATAGGAGCATACCACATCACCTTGGCGGGAACCCTCTTCCTGGGTTTCTGGCCCTCAACATCGTCACCAGGGTCATCGCCTCTGATCTTATAACGCAATGCAGTGCATACCGGGCATTCATTCAAATTCTCGTATTCACCGCGGTAGAGGATGCAGTCGTTGATGCATGCATGTATCTTCAGAACCTCTAAACCTAGAGGGCAGACAACCTTCTTTGCTTCGTACGTACTGGCGGGCAACTCGTTATCCTTTGGAAACATATTCTTCAACATTTTCAGCAAGTTTTCAAATGCCGAGTCAGCTACACCTGCCTCTGCCTTCCATTTCAGCAAATCCAGTGTGCAGCCCAGCTTTTTCAGACCATCATCGCATCCGGGGTACAGCGCCTTTCTGTGATCCTCTAACATGCGATCCAAATTCTCCCTCTCCTTTTCAGTTTCGCAGCGTCTCCGTGCATCAGCAATGGTCCGACCAAGATCATCAACGGGATCATCACGTGCCTCTTCTTCACCTTCCCCTTCACCTTCAGCATCCTCCATGAAAGTATCACCGAAATGAGCAAGATAGCTTTCATCGATGAAATCATCCCCTTCTTCATCTTCTTCCATTATAACCCCTCTTTCTCCATGCTTGGTCCAACAATTATAGCTTGGCATGAAACCGTGCCGAAGCAGATGCATGTGAACATCTCTTGAGGAAGAGTAACCCTTCTGATTCTTACAGATAACACATGGACAGATAACAAAACCCCCCTGCTTGTTCGCATTAGCCACTACGAGGAAATCTTTCAAACCCGTAGTGAACTCGCCGGAGAGTCGGTTACCGTACATCCATTGCCGATTCATCTGCATTATTATAATATAAAATATATAATTAACCATCATGCATTTGTTAAACTAACTAGCTACAAACAATATAAATTAAACAATGAACTGCACACATGCATATTTTATCAATGACACACATGCATGAAAGGTTCAAGTTGCTAACCGCGATCGAGGAGGAAAAAATAAATGAGGAACCTCAAGTGTGGCTCCAACACTTCATATCATGTTTGTTTCACCCTCTTAGGGCATTTCATCAAACACCTTGTGTGCATAAGAGGAACCAAAAGCAAACCTACACCCCCTTGTGAAGCTTGTGAAGAGAAGTGGCACCAAATGGCTAAGTGAGCGTGCTGAACTGGTATATATAGGGGAGGAGCTTTAGTCGCGGTTGGCCTGGCCAACCGCGACTAAAGGCCTTTGCGCACCTTTAGTCGCGGTTGGCCTGGCCAACCGCGACTAAAGCCCCTCACGTGCACCAGCTGGCCACCGAGCGCCCTGGGCCCAGGCCTTTGGTCGCGGTTCGTCTGCCGAACCGCGACTAAAGACTTCATTAGTCGCGGTTCCTACAGTTTCGCGACTAATGGGGCTGGACGGAAGCCTCTTTTTCTACCAGTGCAAGTAGTGTGTGAAGGACTTGCTTGGACAAAGCAGTCATGGAAGTGCAGCCGGAGCAGCGACGCAGCCATGCGGGGGTCGCTGCTCACGGCGGCCACCACACCGTTCTTGATGGTGGCCAGCGCCCCGGGGCACGACGCGTCGTAGAACGTCGGGGACATCTGCGCCGACGCCACCGCAGCCAGGCACAGGAGCAACACCACTGACAGAGATGAAGACGCCATCACAACTACCTGCGTGTTGGTCGCTATAGGCCGGAGAGCTATTTACTTTTATGGTGGATGCGGATGTAATGGCCTGCATTTCATGCAGATATATATAGCTATTCCTAGGATTTTTGTGGCGTTCCATCTACTGCTAGGCGCTAGCTGTTTGATCTACATCGTGCACGGATGTATTTTGCATAGAGGCAAATTAATTAGAGTAGACATGTTTTGCGGGGAGTTAATTAATTTGGATATTACTAGCAAGTAGACATGTTTTGCTAAGTACGTGCACGGATAGATGTATCATGCATAGATGGCACTCAAGTCAACGAAATTCAGAAACTATATAGTCATTTTCTTTTCTTTTTTTGTGGGGAAAAATATTCCACATTATTTTGAGGTATAGCTTTGTTCCAGGTCAACTTCTCTATATTATTTTTTCAAAAAAATAAAAACTTCCCTATATTATTATTTGACCAAGTGTTGCATAATGTACTATGCTTCGTGCGTGCACGGGCGTGTATGTCATGCATACAGCGCACGGTCATAGCAGACCTGGAATCGAATATCCAACGTCGCTTCAACGTCTTAGACTACGGCAACATACGCGTCATTCTACATTCGATGTATCCGATGATCTTTGTTGGAGTCTGAACGAGGGTAGCAAGAAAGAGATCGTGTAACACTTCCTTGATTATTGATTGGGGTTACACAGAGTATTTGACAAAAAACTATCACATTAGGGGTTGCCGTCCCACAGAACTACCACATTCAAAAACGTGACTGATAACTATCAAATTTTTTTAATTTTGTAAATTAAAACTATCACTTTTGAACAGGGCCGGTCCTGAGAATTTAGGGGCCCGGGGCGAGAATAAAAATTAGGGGCCCTTACTATATATTGTTTGGCTGGGCTATGGTGCTCTTAAGATAATCATTATGGTGATTATAGGAAAATACATAATAAATGCGCATATATATTACCTACATGAAATATTGCCAACAAACATCATAAAAAGTCCGCCTCACAAGTTTTTTAATGATACATACAAAAGCAATATATTTATATGAAATAGTTTATATACAGTGCTATGAATAAAGAAATTCCAAGTTTAGACGATTTAAACGCGTTTATGACAGACGGGGCCCACCCATCAGGGCTGACGTGGCGACAAAGTTAGACCCGTTTGTTTTGACCGTCAAGTTGGCTGTTATGACAAGTGGGGCCCACACGTCATCGTCAACCTTCCTCCTCCTCCTTCTCCCGTCTCTCTCAGGCATTTCATCAAGCACCTTCCGTGCATCTAAGGGAAAGAGGCGATGGAAGCGAGGTCGCGTTGGAGGTGGCGAGCATGCTCGGCGCCACCGTGTCTGGGCTATAGGCGTGCGACGGCAGCGTGCTGCCGCTGGCTGAGGACCTCCTCCTCGCGCCCCGGTAACGGCAACAGCATGCAGCGGCGCCGGCCCGATATTGCATGCAGACGGTAGCTGGCAAGCTTGCACCTGCTCCGGGCGCGCGCGGTCGCGAATGTCCGCGGCGCTGGCCAGCGGCGAGGCGCTCGGCCATGAGGACGGAGGGGTTCGTGAAGGCGGAGGCGCTAGACGGAGGAAAGCACGCGCGCGCCGGTGCACAGCAGCAGGAGGACCAAAGCAGGGGCAACAGTGAAAAAGCCAGCATGCGACGGGAAGTAGCTTGAGGGCTCGCCGGAGTTTCTGTCGAGGCAGGGGCGCGAGGCACACAGGTGCCATGGCTGCACGAGCTCGCGTCTAAGGGAGAGGACGGGCAGCTCGGGCGCTGCGGCGGTGCGTGGTTTTGGCGCACGCCTGCGTGGTAGAGGGGGCGGTGTGGCTCGGTCCTGGGGTCAGGGATGACAGCTGGATGAGCACGCTCACGTCCGTCGTCGGCCGGAGTTCACCGGCTTTCCTCCATGCACATAAGATGTTTGTTGAAATACCAAAGAGAGAGAGAGGAGGAGGAGGAGGAGGAGGAGGAAGAAGAAGATTGATGTGGGCCCCACTTGTCATAACGGTCAACACTAATGGTCAAAACAAACATAGTTGACTTTGCCGCCATGTCAGCCCTGGTGAGTGGGTCCCGCATGTCATAAATGTGTTTAAATCGTCTAAACTTGCCATTTTTCAAAAGTGGTAGTTTTTAGTCACAAAATTAGAATTTTTTGGTAGTTGTCAGTCACTTTTTTGAATGTGGTAGTTTTGTGGGACGGTAACCCCTAATGTGGTAGTTTTTTGTCAAATACTCGGTTACACAAGTACATATATATTGGCTGTTACAACAGAATTACACTAGTCTAGCCTAAGGAATAGGACCACTACAGAAGCACGTTCGCTAACACCCCGCCGCAGTCATGTCGTCGATGCCTGAGGAGACACAGAGACTGGACCTGAAGTGCTGGAAAATGGATGTCGGCAAACCCTTCGTCATGATATCGGTTAGCTGTTGAGTTGTTGGAACATGTACAACACGGAACTCGCCAAGGGCCCACCTTTTCCCGGATGAAATGAATGTCAAGCTCTATGTGCTTCGTCCTCCGATGATGAACCGGATTAATAGACATGTACACGGCTGATACATTATTGCAGAAGATGACTATGGCCTTCGATTGAGAGACGGAGAGCTCACCAAGCAGCTGCCTCAACCATACACAATCAGCGACCACATTCGCCAGGGCGCGGTATTCTGCTTCTGCACTGGATCGAGAGACGATGACTTGTCACTTTTGGAGGACCAGCTGACGATCGTGTCACCAAGATACACGCAGTAACCAGAGGTAGACCGGCGAGTGTCAGGGCACCCAGCCCAGTCCGCGTCCGAATACGCGATGATGTATGTCGATGAAGATGCTAGAAGAAGAAGAAGACCATGCTGGAGCGTGCCGCGGACATACCGTAGAATACGCTTGATGAGGGCGCGGTGACTGTCCCGCGGGTCATGCATGTGAAGGCAAGCTTGTTGCACCGCATACGCCAGATCCGGACGCGTCATTGTGAGATATTGCAAGCCCCCGGTAAGGCTGCGACACTCTGACAGGTCGGACACGGGAGCGCCGGCGGCAGCGGCGACCTTTGGGGCCATGTCCACTGGTGTTGAGGCAGCATGGCATTGGGACATGCCGGCGCGGCGAAGAAGCTCCTCGGCATACTGGGCCTGGTTGAGGAAGAACCCCCGTGTTGTACGTTGCACGCGGATGCCGAGGAAGTAGTGAAGATCGCCCATATCTGTCATGGCAAACTCCTGTTGTAGCTTGTCGACGATGGAGCGAAGAAGGGGCGTTGAGGATGCCGCAAGTACGATATCATCAACATACAGAAGAAGATGGGTGATGACCCATAAGTGTAGGGGATCTATCGTAGCCTTTTTGATAAGTAAGAGTGTCGAACCCAACGAGGAGCAGAAGGAAATGATAAGCAGTTTTCAGTAAGGTATTCTTTGCAAGCACTGAAATTATCGGTAACAGATAGTTTTGTGATAAGGTAATTTGTAACGAGTAGCAAGTAATAAAAGTAAATAAGATGCAGCAAGATGGCCCAATCCTTTTTGTAGCAAAGGACAAGCCTGGACAAACTCTTATATGAAGTAAAGCGCTCCCGAGGACACATGGGAATTATCGTCAAGCTAGTTTTCATCACGATCATATGATTCACGTTCGGTACTTTGATAATTTGATATGTGGGTGGACCGGTGCTTGGCTGTTGTCCTTACTTGGACAAGCATCCCACTTATGATTAACCCCCATTGCAAGCATCTGCAACTACAACAGAAGTATTAAGGTAAACCTAACCATAGCATGAAATGTATGGATCCAAAGCAGCCCCTTACGAAGCAACGCATAAACTAGGGTTTAAACTTTTGTCACTCTAGCAATCCATCATCTACTTATTATTCCCAATGCCTCCCTCTAGGCCCAAACAATGGTGAAGTGTCATGTAGTCGATGTTCACATGACACCACTAGAGGGATGACAACATACATCTCATCAAAATATCGAACGAATACCAAATTCACATGACTACTAATAGCAAGACTTCTCTCATGTCCTCAGGAACAAACGTAACTACTCACAAAGCATATTCATGTTCATAATCAGAAGGGTATTAATATGCATAATAGATCTCAACATATGATCTTCCACCAAGTAAACCAACTAGCATCAACTACAAGGAGTAATCAACACTACTAGCAACCCACAGGTACCAATCTAAGGTTTGGATACAAAGATTGGATACAAAAAATGAACTAGGGTTTGAGATGAGATGGTGCTGGTGAAGATGTTGATGGAGATTGACTCCCTCACGATGAGAGGATCGTTGGTGATGACGATGGTGATGATTTCCCCCAGCCGGAGGGAAGTGTCCCCGGCAGAACAGCTCTGCCGGAGCCCTAGATTGGTTCCGCCAAGGTTCCGCCTCGTGGCGGCGGAGTTTCGTCCCGAAAGCTTGCTTATTATTTTTTTATCAGACGAAAGATCTCATATAGCAGAAGATGAGCATCGAAGGGCCATCGGGGGCCCACGAGGCAGGGGCGCGCCCAGGGGGTAGGGCGCGCCCCCCACCCTCGTGGCCAGGGTGTGGGCCCCCTCTGCTATTTTCTTCGCTCAGTATTTTTTATTATTTCCGAAAATAACTTCCGTGGAGTTTCAGTACTTTTGGAGTTGTGCGGAATAGATATCTAATATTTGCTCCTTTTCCAGCCCAGAATTTCAGCTGCCGGCATTCTCCCTCTTTATGTAAACCTTGCAAAATAAGATAGAATAGGTATAAGTATTGTGACATAATGTGTAATAACAACCCATAATGCAATAAATATCGATATAAAAACATGATGCAAAATGGACGTATCAACTCCCCCAAGCTTAGACCTCGCTTGTCCTCAAGTGAAAACCGAAATCGAAAAATATGTCCACATGTTTAGAGATAGATGCGTCGATAAAAATAAAATATAGACATGAGGGCATCATGATCATTCTTAGAATAGCAATATATATATATATATATATATATATATATATATATATATATATATATATATATATATATATAGGTCGCGCTATTCGTCACTCTGGGTGAGAAATAGTTATTCTTCACCCCCTCTATTTTACCATCAATGCATCGTAATTTTATGTTCCGTAAGTTTTGTCTTATTTCCGAAGCAAAAAGGAACCATAAGAAAATATATAATCGCTGTAAAAAATATTTTATGTTATGTAAAATTACAAACCTAAAAATATAGTCTAAAATACAGATAAACTGCAAATTATCTTGTCTTATGACCTATATTTTTATTTTTTATGTCAAATTTTACGTAGTGAATCAATAAAAATGTAACTATTTGAATTCGAAACGTAATTTAATTATGAGATGATCGTAAGATTACCTCGGGTGAACAATAACTTATTATGCACCCTGGGTGATGAATAGTAACACTATATATATAGTGTTACTATTCATCACCCAGGGTGCATAATAAGTTATATATATATATATATTGTTACTATTCATCACCCAGAGTGCATAATAACACTATATAATTAAATATATATATATATATATATATATATAGTGTTACTATTCATCACCCAGGGTGCATAATAACACTATATAATTAAATATATATATATATAGTGTTACTATTCATCGCCCAGGGTGCATAATAAGTTATTGTTCACCCGAGGTAATCTTACGATCATCGCACCCTGGGTGATGAATAGTAACACTATATACTTACGATCATCTTATAATTAAATTACGTTTCGAATTCAAATAGTTACATTCCTATTGATTCACTACGTAAAATTTGACATAAGAAAATAAAAATATAGATCATAAGACAAGAAAATTTATAGTTTATGTGTATTTTAGACTATATTTTTACGTTTGTAATTTTACATAACATAAAATATTTTTTACAGCAATTATAAATTTTCTTACGGTCCCTTTTTACGTCGGAAATAAGACAAAACTTACGAAACATAAAATTACGGTGCATTGATCGTAAAAAGAGGAGGATGAAGAATAATTATTCCTCACCCAGGGTGACGAATAGCGCGACCCTATATATATATATAGGAAAATGGTTGTGTACTCCTGGGAGTACGTACTCCCGCTTCTCATATACCACATAGATGAATCTTTTATATCACTTTATTATTTTTAATATACTTCATTAGTAATTATTAGATACCCCAAAATGAGTTTCATGAAAAAATTTATGTGAGTCTACATGTTTTTAAATGTTTACATATATACTGATCTGTTTGTACGTGAAAAAGGTATATTACAAAAAGTACATCGCAGATGATATTTTTTCAACAAAACTCGTATTGGGGTATCTTAAAATATTTAATGAAGTATATTGAGAATAATAAAGAGGTATAATTAATACATATATGAGGTATATTGAGAATGGGAGTACATACTCCCAGGAGTACAGAAGAGGAGTCATATATATATATATATATATATATATATATATATATATATATATATATATATATAAAGAGAGAGAAAGTCTATTAGTAACCCTGGGTGAAGAATTACCTATTCTCCACCCCGGTCGGACGACCCAGCCACACTCGCATGCAACCTGGCTCTTGGTGAGGTAATTTATTTGCTCAAAAGAAAAGCCAAGATAATTTATTTTTACCTAGCAACTGCTTAGCTAGCCCACTCCCCGCAGTTTCTGGAATATTGGGAGAGGAAGCGCCGAGCGGCGGGTGGTTTCGGCGGCGAGCCGCCGCGGGTGGAGTCGGATGCGTGCGACGCCGGGGGTGGCCCCGTTTGCCGGTGGCAGCATCGAGGCGAGCAGTATTTCACGGCGTTTGGCAACCTCTTCGACCGACGGGCGCGCCACGACCCACCTCCATCCCTCGCTCCCTTCGTCGCCCGGGCGATGACCTGACTTCCGTTCCCAGTTCCCGACCCCAAGCTCCTGCACTGGCCTCTCGTTGCCGCGCTGCGCCGGACTCGACCCCTCCTTTCTTTTTGATATGCACGACAGCAGGATGACCCCGATTGGAGTGAGGCTCGCGAGAAGCGACCCCCTTCCCACGACTGGTTCATAGCGCTGACGAGGTGGACGTTGTCGCTGTCAATCCTCCGGCGAGCTCCGCGTAAGATGCCCAGGCTCCATGGCTTCGTCTCCTACATGGTACCAAGCCATTCCCAGGTTTTTTCGCTTTCTCTCTCCCTCTGTAGGCGTTGTCATGCGTGCGTGTGTGTTCTTATTAGTCATTTTGCTACTGATGCTTAGATTAATTAGCATATTATGCAGGACAAGTATTGTGCTGGAAGCTCCATTAGTAATGTGATAAAGACAGGAGTCAATTTACATCTCTGACCATCTTAGATCTTGCCTTACTAGCTAGATTTATGATTTGGATTTGCTCTGTGTATAAGTTTATTCTCATTCAGGAATCAGCTAATGTACCACAATAGCATTTCTGTCATTCTAATTCCCGAAAGTATTTTAGAAATCCCATATTATTAATTGCTGATTGGATGGTTGCAAACCTAGATTTTCCCTTTTTTTTAAATGCCATGTAATGTTTCTTTAGGGTTTATAAACATATCTTGGTCTAAATCTGCATTTGTAAATTTGGTTTCTTCATTTCTGTTAGCTTGATTGATCTGCATTCCATGTCATACAAAACAATAACCTTCTCTTCTTTATTTTGTGATTTTAAAAATTGTTATTTCGTTGGTTTAAGGAACCCTTGGAACTCTCCATGATGGATGACCAGATGTTTATTTTCCCTTGCTTGCCATCATGCCATGATTCTTGGCCTTGATATTTTCAAATCAAATCATGATCCGGGGGAATCAATTAAGGGTGCATGTACTTCATCTTCTTGTGATTGTGCAGATGATGGCCATTTAGCCATTTATATATATAGTAACTCTATTAATAAGTAATAACGCACCCTGGTCGATCGACCGAGTCAGATTTCTCTTCGGTCTAATCCAATCAACGTGTTGTGCCTCTCCACGCATGAGGTAAAATCTTTTAGGTGCTAACGTAAGTCGTTTGCAAAAAAAAGCTTTATGTTCGTGGTAGCTATAGCCCGCTTTCTCGAGCTCGTCGTTTCCTATTCTAATCATGGTGGCCGATTCCCTAAAAAAATCATGGCGGCATGCGGTTTTCGACGGCGACTAGCTTGGGCGTGGTGGCCGACATCTAAGTGACCGGCGGATGGGCCGGATGGCATGGTGGTCGGAAGAAAGGCTGGGTGGATTGGGGAGCAGTGGTGGACCATGGTGGGGTTGTGACGACGTGGTGCTCGGCGGAAATGTCGACAAGGCGTGTGGGTTGTGGCCTCAGTGTTGGGCAAAGCGGCTTGTGGTAGCCTGTTGGCCGCGGGAACGGTGTAGGCTCCTCACGGCGCTGCTTCAAATGTGAGCGATTTGTGTTGCTTGCTCCACTATGCGCTAGTGATTTTAATCCAAATCTCTTCAACGACCCATGAAGAACCTGTTGAACATGCTAATTGAATACGAGCCAACCCGTGAAGATGCAAATTGCTATTAGCATAACTAATTTGTTTTGTTGAATTTGTTTAGAGGGTGAATCACAGCGGCGCCGAGCAGATGTCGAATTTTATTTTTCTGTCTTTGAACAGACGTCCTATTTGACTTGTTTTCAGTGCACATATATTGTTTCATCAATTAGTAATGCAAATTAGTTGCTACTTCATTTTTCTTGTCTGTATTTTCTTTGCAATCAGTAAGGAACTCAAAGACTGATGTGCATTTGCTCACTGCATTCTTCTCCATATTATTTCTGTACATCTTAGGATAGATTATGATAGCTGTAGCAACAATGGCTTAACCTTTAGTATATAGTTGAAATCTTGCACATATCTCTCTTGATTTATTTATCTTGTATGTTGTCCCGCACCAATACTTGATGAAAGAAAATATCATAGTAAAATTTGACAGCTATAACTTTCCAGAAACTTATAGTTTCTGTATACCAAGGTTTTCTTCCAGTGATTCAATCCTTGTTCAAGTGCTGACATACATAAACTTAAACGTCCAAAAAATGTGTGCAAATGTTTATCTCTGTAAATATAACAAGCTTTTACAGTCAGGAGTAAATTTACAAACGCTGGTCTGAATTCCGAACATTCTAATACCATCTTGGCATCTTCCACACATAAAAATATGGTGTGCAGCAGCACCGTATAAATAGGTTTCTCTAGTTTCTTCAGGTGGTTTCGACTACTCCCTCCGTTCCTTTATATACGTTGTATTTCTTTTTTGATAAAATTCCACAATGTAAAGTGCATTTCTTCCAATTCCTCAAAAATCTGTTTTTAGCCCTCTAGTAAAAAGGAAAGTATCTTTTCCCCGATTGCATGTATCTCTTCTTGTAAAGAGATAAAGGAAAGTATCTCTCTCCTGATTGTGCATATATCTTACTTTCCTAGCTTAAATGATTTACTTGCCACTGATAAATGATTTAGTCAAGGTTAATTTTGTCCTAACTTGTGTATAATTGTGTGCCTTGGTCACCGTGCTGAAAATTATACACCTTACATAAAGGAATGGAGGGAGTATCATAGAAAGGTTTGTGCAAGACTCATGCTAGGTCCGATTAGATGGTGAAAAATCACTGTTGGATCTTAGAACTCTCTTTACTTTCAGCATTCTTAGGTAGGAGCGTGGCTGATGGATTATGGAGAGTACCTTTGAAACTAATGTTCATCTTTTCAGCTTATAGTTGTCCATGGTTACATTTTGTATCTAACGAGTAGCTGCAATGATACTAGTACATGTAACAATTTTCCAAGTACTAGAACTTTTTCAGTAATCGTTACAGAAACATTAGGGTCATTCAGATGAGGATGGCGCAAAGGCTGAATGGAAGTACATCTTTGCAGAAATTGTAGGTTCATTCAGATGGGGATTTTGCATCCTCTTAGTATTTGAAATGCAAAGGTCTGAGTTTGGCCAAAAGAACACCAATGTCCATCTCAAGATTGACTGGAGATTGTTTTGCTACAGAAAGATAGTTTTCTCTACAGATATTGATTTTTTTAGATGATACTTTGTCAAGCAGTATACTGATTTTTTATTTATTCATGTGTGTTGAACTCACATCGCCTTTGTTCATTGTAAGAAGACCTAGTTAATTTATCCAAGTGCTTTTTGAGTAGTTATGCCGTGGTGTAATGAACCATTTCAGTAATTCTTATGTCTTGCAATAATACCCAGGAATCATTTTGTGTGTGATCTAGAGCTAATGAGGTGAAACACGCGAAGATAATCTAGTAGATAATTGCTGTGCAATACATTGGAGTAAATGCAGAGAAGAAATCCAGAACCAAGAAGTCAACATCAGTTTTCTCAGATAAACACTTAAAATCACAGTTATTAACCAGACTAGCACAATATTCTGAAAACACATACAAATTACAAGAACAAACTACCACTCGTACCTCTACAAGGAAATTGGATAAGCATGATTTTATAGACAAAATAACTCATATGATGAATGCATTGCACACTAATCAAGTGGGGTACTAATATAGGAACACGTCACTGTAAGTCACCAAAGCTTCCGTTGCTCACTCCGTAAGATTACGACATCATCGTTTGATTTCTACACTACCACTTTGATGCGACATGTAGGTTGCTTACATGCACGATGTAAATTATTCGCATGCATGAGGTAATATTACATTAATCCCCTTTGCTTTACGGAACAGAGATTGGTTCCTTGGTTTAGGCTGTAATATTACCTCTAGTCCTTCTGTTTCTTACGATCTTGGAGGTATAGCCATGAGAGATGGGCTGGGGTGAGGAATAAGAATTCCTCACCTAGGGTGATGAATAGCTATATATAGGGTCGCGCTATTCGTCACCCTGGGTGAGGAATAGTTATTCTTCACCCTCCCCCTCTATTTTACCATCAATGCACCGTAATTTTACGTTCCGTAAGTTTTGTCTTATTTCCGACGCAAAAAGAGACCGTAAGAAAATATATAATCGCCGTAAAAAATATTTTATGTTATGTAAAATTACAAACGTAAAAACATAGTCTAAAATACACATAAACTGTAAATTTTCTTGTCTTATGACCTATATTTTTATTTTCTTATATCAAATTTTACATACTGAATCAACAGGAATGTAACTATTTGAATTCCAAACGTAATTTAATTATAAAATGATCGTAAGATTACCTCGGATCGTAATATAGTGTTACTATTCATCACCCAGGGTACAGAATAAATTATTCCTCATCCGAGGTAATCTTACGATCATTTTATAATTAAATTACGTTTGGGATTCAAATAGTTACATTTCTATTGATTCACTACATAAAATTTGACATAAAAAATAAAAATATAGGTCATAAGACAAAAAAAATTGCAGTTTATGTGTATTTTAGAATATGTTTTTACGTTTGTAATTTTACATAATATAAAATATTTTTTACAGCGATTATATATTTTCTTACGGTCTCTTTTTTCGTTGGAAATAAGACAAAACTTACGAAACGTAAAATTACGATGCATTGATGGTAAAATAGAGGGGGGTGAAGAATAACTATTCCTCACCCAGGGTGACGAATAGCGCGACCCAGGGTGACGAATAGCCGGTCTATTCTGATAATATTATCAGAATAGTTATTTTGATAACACTTCCGCACTGCACAATCAATACAAGTGCACGTCATTGTTTGAACCAAGTGTGCTGCAGTACTCACACGAGTGAACTTCGTGTCGAAAAAAACTGCACGCAGTGTTTTTCCGGTACTGTTTTTGCTCTAATTCTTTAACCGTTTATCGGAACGAGGCGTGTAATATGCCGTTGAAAAGCTATTGATTAGGCGCAACTTCGCCATGTTGAACACTTTTCGAGATTCCTCTCAGTTTAAGAGCAGTTTTAAAAATGATGCGGCGGATGATGAGTGGCAGCGAGCGTATTTTCATGATTGTTCCTAAACCGCTCATCGGAATAAGGTAAATGATACGTTGTTTGAAAGATATCATCGAGGCGCATCTTTTTCATATCTAGTATTTTCTCTAATTCGTTACCGTTTAAAAGCAGTTTCGAATTTATTAAATCGCGGAATTCTGTTTTTTGAAATTTTTGCAATTTTTGTACTGTTTTTGCTCTAGTTTTTGAACCGTTTGTCAAAACGAGGCGTGTAATACGTCGTTGGAAAGTTATGGACAAGGCGCAACTTTCATATGTATAAATGGTTTTGAGATTCCTTACAGTTTTAAGTTAATTTTGAAAATCATGCGGCGGACGACGAGTGGCAGCGGCCGGTTTTCGCGAAAGTTTTACAAACCGGTTGTCGAAATGATTCAAATGATATGCCATTGGAAAGATATCGATGAGACGCAACTTTTTCATGTAGAACACTCTCTCTAATTCCTTACAGTTTAAGAGCAGTTTTAAATTTACCGAAATGCGGACACTTTGTTTTTCGCGACATCCAAATCGACGTGGGTACTTCATCTGACAGAAAACCGAACTGCATCAGACGGTCAAGTGAACTTCATGATTTCTTTTGTCGAACATATATTTTTCTCAGACAAGTTTTTGTTGTCTTTTTTTTCAAAAAAATTATGAACAAGAGTGGACCACAAAAACAGGGGCAAGTGAGCTGCGACATATATCGTAGTGAACCGCATGATTCCTTTTTGTCTTCTTTTGTAACTTTTGTGATGAAACACGTGGTACCTCATCAGATATGTACTGCAAGGAAAAGCCGAGCGAACTGCGCTGTTCTTTTCTACATTTTTTGTTTAGTTTTTGTGTGGAAGCAAAAGTATGTGTACAACCGGTCTGCATTTCTTTTTACAACCGGTTACTTTTTTATGCATTAGATACAAGAGATGAACTGCAGAGATGCCCTCAACCATTCAAATCACACATTATAAATGAAAATATAAGCACAAAGGAACCTAAATGCAACATGCAGGCGGTGAAGTTGCACTGAGGCTGCAATGAACCATGTGTACTACATCAGTCAGATGAGTGCACTGCTTCGGACTGAAACCGCACTGCATCAGATAGGCAACGGAAGTGCATGAATGAACCCCGACATGTATCAAAGTGAAATACTAAGCAATATATCAGCACAGAGAAGAGAACAGTACACGATGGAAAACTAAACCGCAGGGACGAGGCAAGTGGACTGCATCTATTTTTCTTCCACACAACAACAGAGTGAGCTGCATAGAAGAATCAACCTTTTCTAATTATAATCTTCCAAAAAAAGTTACACTTGGCATCAGAGGGAACTGCTGTGCAAGAGAAGATCACTGCAGCAACGAAACAAGTGAGCTGCACTTCAAAAAGTACCGTTGTTATCTTCAATGCATGTTTAGGGAGAGTTGTACGTCTATGGACTACGAGACGGGGCGAATGTACTGCAATGCTTATTTCTTTAATCCACAGTACAAACACATTAAAATTACAAATGACGGGGGACTTCAAAAAATAAATCCACAATTTTTTTCCGCAGGTGCACTGCATGTCCAACCCCCACAGTACTGCGCCTGTACACCCCTGGGACTGCAACCGAAACATGGAAAATGCAAGAATGTCATCCGTGAGCAAAAAGAAGATATAATGAACTACAAAAAGGATACAGTGAAGTGCATGGCAGAAGTTCATCGAGCGGTGGGAGCAAAGTATTCACAGAAAGAAGCTAATCTCAGAGTCAAGTCCGTATTTAGTGCTAAATTTACGGAAAACATCGGTATCCATAAAAGATTTAACACAATCAAACTTAGGTGTTATACCTGACTCCTTACCTTCGTCGAGATCCCAATCTTCAGAGTTGCATTTAATTCTCTCCAATAAATTCCATTTGAATTCAATAGTCTTCATCATAAAGGAACCAGTACAAGAAGTATCGAGCATGGAGTGATTGTTGTCAGAAAGCCGAGCATAAAAATTTTGAATAATCATTTCTCTTGAGAGCTCATGATTGGGGCATGAATATAACATTGACTTAAGCCTCCCCCAAGCTTGAGCGATGCTTTCTCCTTCGCGAGGCCAAAAATTATATATATAATTACGATCATGATGAACATGATGCATAGGATAAAACTTCTGATGGAATTCCAATTTCAACCATTTGTAGTCCCATGATCCCATATCATCACATAGCCTATACCATGTCAATGCATCTCCCTTCAAAGATAAAGGGAAGACCTTCTTCTTGATAACATCATCGGGCATACCTGCAAGCTTAAATAATCCACAAACTTCATCCACATAGATTAAGTGTAGGTCGGGATGCAACGTTCCATCTCCTGCAAAAGGATTAGCCAGCAGTTTCTCTATCATACCCGAAGGAATATCAAAGTAAACATTTTCATTTTCAGTAGGTCCAATAGGTTTAGGAGCAACTATTTGCTCTACCGGTCGGGGTGAAGATACTCCGAACAAGCCCCTCAAAGGATTACTTTCCATAGTAACAAGTGACAGTAAATTTCAGCACACTATATAAATTTTTCCTTACCAAATTCCACCTATCAAAGGCGCTTCACTCCCCGACAACGGCGCCAGAAAAGAGTCTTGATGACCCACAAGTGTAGGGGATCTATCGTAGCCTTTTCGATAAGTAAGAGTGTCGAACCCAACGAGGAGCAGAAGGAAATGATAAGCAGTTTTCAGTAAGGTATTCTCTGCAAGCACTGAAATTATCGGTAACAGATAGTTTTGTGATAAGGTAATTTGTAACGAGTAGCAAGTAATAAAAGTAAATAAGGTGCAGGAAGATGGCCCAATCCTTTTTGTAGCAAAGGACAAGCCTGGACAAACTCTTATATGAAGTAAAGCGCTCCCGAGGACACATGGGAATTATCGTCAAGCTAGTTTTCATCACGTTCATATGATTCGCGTTCGGTACTTTGATAATTTGATATGTGGGTGGACCGGTGCTTGGTTGTTGTCCTTACTTGGACAAGCATCCCACTTATGATTAACCCCCATTGCAAGCATCCGCAACTACAACAGAAGTATTAAGGTAAACCTAACCATAGCATGAAACATATGGATCCAAATCAGCCCCTTATGAAGCAACGCATAAACTAGGGTTTAAGCTTCTGTCACTCTAGCAACCCATCATCTACTTATTACTTCCTAATGCCTCCCTCTAGGCCCAAACAATGGTGAAGTGTCATGTAGTCGATGTTCACATGACACCACTAGAGGGATGATAACATACATCTCATCAAAATATCGAACGAATACCAAATTCACATGACTACTAATAGCAAGACTTCTCCCATGTCCTCAGGAACAAGCGTAACTACTCACAAAGCATATTCATGTTCATAATCAGAGGGGTATTAATATGCATAATGGATCTCAACATATGATCTTCCACCAAGTAAACCAACTATCATCAACTACAAGGAGTAATCAACACTACTAGCAACCCACAGGTACCAATCTGAGGTTTGGATACAAAGATTGGATACAAGAGATGAACTAGGGTTTGAGATGAGATGGTGTTGGTGAAGATGTTGATGGAGATTGACCCCCTCCCGATGAGAGGATCGTTGGTGATGACGATGGTGATGATTTCCCCCTACCGGAGGGAAGTGTCCCCGGCAGAACAGCTCTGTCGGAGCCCTAGATTGATTCCGCCAAGGTTCCGCCACGTGGCGGCGGAGTTTCGTCCTGAAAGCTTGTTTATTATTATTTTTTCTCGGATGAAAGACCTCATATAGCAGAAGATGGGCATCGGAGGGCCACCAGGGGGCCCATGAGGCAGGGGGCGCGCCCCCCACCCTCGTGGCCAGGGTGTGGGCCCTCTCTGCTATTTTCTTTGCTCAGTATTTTTTTATTTCCAAAAATAACTTCCGTGGAGTTTCAGGACTTTTGGAGTTGTGCAAAATAGGTCTCTAATATTTGCTCTTTTTCCAGCCCAGAATTCCAGCTGCCGGCATTCTCCCTCTTTATGTAAACCTTGTAAAATAAGAGAGAGAATGGGCATAAGTATTGTGACATAATGTGTAATAACAGCCCATAATGCAATAAATATCGATACAAAAGCATGATGCAAAATGGACGTATCAATGGGCAGCTTTAGCACCCCGCCGGAGGATGAATAGGGATGCGTCGGAGCGGGATGCAGTGAAGCCAATGGTGGCGGCGAACACGGTGAAGCGATGAAACCAGGCCCGTGACGCCTGCTTGAGGTCATAGAGGGACTTGGCAAGGCGACGGACATGATCGCGGCGTGAAGCATCGACGAAGCCGGTCGGCTGGTAGAAGTGCACCTGCTCGTCGAGAACACCGTGAAGGAAAGCGTTCTTCACGTCGAGCTGGTGTACGGGCCAACCATGCGAGCACGCCAGAGTAAGCATCATGCGGATCATCGCCGGATTGACAACCGGAGAGAAGGTTTCGCCAAAGTCGATGCCAGGGCGCTGGGCAAAACTGCGGACGACCCACCGGGCCTTATAGTGCTCCAAAGACCCGTCGGTGTTCAGCTTGTGCCTGAAAACCCACTTGCCGGTCACAACATTAGTGTTGGGTGGGCGCGGAACAAGTGTCCACGTCGAGTTCGTCATCAGGGCATCATACTCCGATTGCATGGCGGCGCGCCAATTTGGATCTTGAAGAGCTACGCGAACGGAAGTGGGAATGGGAGAGAGGACGGTGGCCTGAAGATTGGCTAGCGAGGGTTGGGTTGGAAGATGTCGTGTTTAGCGCGCGTGAGCATCGGGTGTGTGGTGCTGGTAGGCGGCGGTGGAGGAGGAGCGGAGGAGGAGGAAGATGATCGAGTGGAGGGAGATGGGCCGCCGGGTGGGGAAGGCGGGGAAGCCCCGGATGTGGTGGGCTGCGAGTTGGGAGGGGTGGACGTGGGCCGCATGGGGGAGCCAGGTGGCGATGCGGGAGGGGTCGGTTGGGGCGGCTCCCATGCAGGATCGACGTGATCCAAGGGAGGCGGATCAGGAGCTGATTCAGCGATGGATTCGGGTGTGGGAGGCAGGGTTTTGAACAGGAAAATGGATTCAACGAACATGACGTGCCTGGAAAAGATTACACGACGAGTGAGGGGATTGTAGCAACGATATCCCTTGCAGTCACTGGGATAACCCAAAAAAACGCAGGAAACCGATCGTGTTGAGAGTTTGTTGGGAGTAGTCGCGAGCAAATTGGGATAACAGAGGCAACCGAATACATGTAAGTGGCGAAAGTCAGGTGCATGCCCAAAGAGAAGCTCGTGTAGTGTGGTAATGAGGTGAGGCTTGCAAGGTCTACGGTTGAGAAGGTAGGTGGATGTGGCGAGGACTTCAGCCCACCATGGAGGAGGCATCTGAGCATGCAAGAGAAGGGTGCGAACCCTGTGGTTGAGAGTGCGTAAAATGCATTCGGCTTTCTCGTTTTGTTGGGAAATGTAGGGGCAGGTGAGGCGTAGAAGAGTGTCGTTGGACTAAAAGAGCGTGCGGTTGGCAAGGTTGTCGAATTCGCGACCGTTGTCCGTTTGGAAGGTTAAGATGGGGTGAGAGAATTGTATTTTGACGTAGGCATAGAAACGAGTAAGGAGAGAATGAACTTCATACTTGCGACGTATAGGGAAGGTCCATGCATAATGAGTAAAATCATCCAGAATGACCAAGTAATATTGATAACCGGATACACTTAAGAGAGGACTTGTCCATAAATCACAATGACAAAGCTCAAAAGGGAAACTAGTTTGAGAAGAAGAGGAACTAAAAGGTAGCCTAACATGTTTGCCCAAGTGACAAGCATCACAATGATATGTCGTGCTTTTATTGAAATTGAAATTGAAATATGTAGAGGCTTTGGCGAGGACGGCGGCACCAGGATGGCCGAGGCGCTGGTGCCACAGGTCGGCGGTGACGGTGGTGGAGAGATAGTGGCGAGGCGGTGTGAAGGTGTAGAGCTCGCTGGGAGAATCACATCGGAGAAGCACCATCTTGGTTGCCAGATCCTTGATAGAAAAACCAGTAGGGTCAAATTCAACAGAAACCAAATTGTCACGAGTGAAGGCATGAACTAAGACTGGATTTCTAATAAGAGAGGGGGAGATAAGAATTTCAAGAAGAGAGAGTGGGCGTGAGGGGGTGGGGGAGGAGGTGGAGCCGACGCCGGTGATGGGCAGGAGAGCACCATTATCGACGACGATCGAGGTTGGAGAGGAAGGGGGAAAGGGAATACCAGAGCCGGAGCCCATATGGGAAGAGGTGCCGCTGTCGAAGATCCAATCGCCGCCAGGAGCAGTGGGCGGATGTAGAGCCATCTAATTCAAGGCAGCAATGAGGGCGGCCTGATCCCATTGTGGTGAGGGCAGGACGGTGGTCGTAGCTGGGTGCGCCTGGGGAACGACGGGTACGGGTGGGCTTGCGTCGAGGATCCCCTGTAAGGTGCCGGCCATCATTGCAGCAGGAGCGGGCAGACGCGGGACGGGCAGAAGGCCGCCGGGCGCGCCCCCGCCGGAAGAGGAGCCGGGCTGGCCGGAGGGGTTCTGCTTGCGCTTCTTCTGGCGCCCACGAGAGCCGGAGAGCCGCCGGGCCCGGCCGTTGGAGGGCCGAGCAGCGGGGGGGTTGGAGGAGGGCGGGGCCGACGTGGAAGACGATAGGCGGGCCACGTAGAACGCGCTGGCATGGGTGAGGAGAGCCGAGCGGGCGTTGACGTGCGCCAGGCGAGCGACGCGCTGCTCCTCTAGCTAGAGAAACGACCGCAGCTTGATGAAGAAGGGTGGCGTCCGGGCGTCATGTGCGGGACGGCGTGTTGGAGACGCTCATCGAGGCCACGGAGCACATTGTGAACGAGCTCGCGATCCTTCAGGCGGTGACCGAGGTCCCGGAGGGTGTCCGCCATGGTCTTGAGCCGGGAGGTGTAGTCGACGACGGAGAGATCGCCCTGGGTAAAGCTGTGGAACTCGTCGAGGAGGTAGGTGATCCGGGCGTCGCAGTTGCTGCGGAAGAGAGAGTGAAGCGGGTGCCAGAGGGAATACGTCGTGTCCTTGTGATCGGAGACGATCTCCAACGTCGACGGAGTCACTGTAGCGTTGTACCACGGGAGGATGGCAAAGTCATTGAGAACCCAGTCGGAAGTCGCCTGGGTCAGCGAGCCGTCGACGTGGGCGGTGAGGCCAAACTTGGCGAGGGCGGAGAGGAACTGACGGCGCCAGAGGGCGTAGTTTTCCTTCTCGAAATCCAGAGTAACCAGCACATGGTCGCGGATGCGAAGGGACTGGACCTGGGTAGTGGGGAGGGTTTGGGTGACGACGGGAAGACGGAACTGGTCGTCGTCGGACTCCGAGTCGCGGGAGGAGACAAAGGAGGAAGTGCTCATGGCGATCGTGGAGGGTGGGGAGGAGAGAGGAGTAGTGGAAGACGTGGATCGTGAGATTCAAACTGATACCATGTTGGAGTCTGAATGAGGATAGCGAGAGAGATCGTGTAACACTTCCTTGATTATTGATTGGGGTTACACAAGTACATATATACTGGCTGTTACAATAGAATTACACTACTCTAGCCTAAGGAACAGGACCACTACAGAAGCACGTTCGCTAACAATCTTTATCATATGATTACCCAACGTTCGATCCAATGTATGCACCGGTTTTACTGCTTTTTTTGTCTTTTCTTTTTCTTTTTTCCTGTTTCTCAAATACAAGAACATTTTACAAATCCGCAAAGATTTTTCAAATACACGAACATTTTTTAAATTCATGAAAAAAAATCGAACTTCTGAACATTTTGCATTGAACCTTTTTCAAATGTCGTTCACTGAACAATTTTCAAATTCATGAACGATTTTCTAAAATAAGAGAGCTTTCTTTAAATTATTAAACCTTTTCCAAATTTGTGGACATTTTTCACTGATTGTTTTCAAATTCTTCACTTTTCCAATTTTATGAATTTTGTCAAATCCATTAACATTTTTTAAAATATGTAACATTCTTCAAATTGAACTCTTTTAAAATTCATGAACTTGTTCTTCTTCGTGATTTTTAATTAAAATTAAACCGACCGAAATAATAAAGAGAAAATGAACGTGTACTAGCTCTTCCACGCTCATTGGGCCAAGCCTACCAACAGCAGGCGCATGAGCGATGCGAGCGTACTGCTCGCTAGAAGCGATATATGGCACCTCCCTCCAAGCATATATATTTTTGCATGGGGAAAGGAGTTTTGTTCCAAATTGAGAGAGTTACAGTCGAGAGTCAGAAGATCCTCGATACATGGTGGTCCCAACTACTTCCACATAGCCGTGGTACACTCGATACGACTATAGTTTGCCACACGATCGGCAACTCTATTCTGATCCCTAGTCAATTTCTAGGGAATAAACTCCATGTCACATATCAAGTCCTTAATTTCAGCCACAAGATGACCATATGTCGAGCGAACTAGTCCGTCCCCTGATAGATAGGATAAAGCCTCACTTGAGTCAGATTGGACAATGACCGGAAGACTGAAATTTTGTATAGCAAGTAACATCCCTTGCATAATTGTATGTATCTATTCTCCGCCTCCAGTGCTTCGTCACAATTGAAATAAACCAACTTGCTAAAATAATAATTGAACCATCATGTCGTTGGAGAATCATCCCTAACGTTGTCGCGCCAGATTCCATTGAAAAGTATCCATCCACTGAAAGAGCAACGTAATCAGTGGTCAGTGGAGTACTGTACATAGACCAGGAGCTCCAAAAGCCACATATGGTGACTTGGTCGATGATATGTGTGAGCAGCAGATAGCAAGAGATGGCCTCATGGGCCTACAGTTCTAACCACATGACGCCATAAATGGATAAGTTCTCTTTTTTCCACACGAAGTTGCAACCAAAAAGCTATATCTCGCCTCTTGCAAGGTGGATGTACAGGCGACAATGTGGGGATCGTGGCCTAGTAGCGGACCTGGTGGAACTAGTAATCGTGTGCTTAGCGGGTTTTGGGAATCTTCCGTTTGGTTTTAGGAAGACTATGTCTTTTTTTTTACATTTTATTAATGTGTTTTCTTTATCGGTTTTGATAATTTTGTTTCTATTTTTATTCTCAGTTTTCTTTTTAAATTTTTAAATTTCCATTTTTTTAGGTTCAAATTCATTATCTTTAAAAATCCTATCGGTCATAGAGTATGAATATATATATTTATATGTCATTAAAATTTTAAAAAGTATATGTGGAGAACTTTTTAAATTTCCATGCCCATTTTTTAATGTGTTATCATTTATTGAAAAGGGTAATATGTGTTGAACAATTTTATATCACATGATGAAAGTATTTTAAAACACAATAAAAAGTTATTTAATATGCAATAGAGATTTGTTAAATAAGATGATGAATCCTTCTTAATGACCAGCGAACAATTTTCTATTACACGATGGAAATGTTTTCAAAAAAAAATGGCCTTTTTAATATGCGTCGAACATTTTGGAAAACACGATGAAATTTTATTTTCTGGTGGACATTTTTTAATATCCTATGAAAAAATTAAAAGACCCACTAAACATTTTCGATACCCGAGGAATCTTTTTAACACATGATGAACCCTTTTTGAAAATATGATTACCATTTTTTAATACCCTATAAACATTTTTATAGGACTAATAAAATAAAATAAAATAAACATACTTTAACAACTTCCAAAATATTTATAAGAAGGGATAAAGTGAAAAAATAAAGAGAGAAAAGGCCCAGCATTAAGCATGCACAAACTAACTAGCGATCAGACACCTTCTGGAGAAAAACGGTACTATTGGTGAGACTTTTTTCATGGGCCAAGCTGAGCATATCTCTTTGTAGGCAAGATACAGGGGCAAAAATATCCTTCGCCTATAGAGGGAGCTATTAGTGGGCCGGCCCAGTAGCCATGTGGTTTCATCACACTGAAGTCACGCACATATTTTTTTATGTTTTACTTATATTTGTGGAGTTGTGGCAGTGTGCAGAGACATGGAGGGCATGTACTGTTGGGTTTCGTAATAATTTCAAAAAATTTCCTACGCGCACACAGGATCATGTGATGCATAGCAACGAGGGGAGAGTGTTGTCTACGTACCCAACGCAGACCGACTGCGGAAGCGATGACACGACGTAGAGGAAGTAGTCATACGTCTTCACGATCCAACCGATCAAGCACCGAAACTACGGCACCTCCGAGTTCGAGCACACGTTCAGCTCGATGACGATCCCCGGACTCCGATCCAGCAAAGTGTCGGGGAAGAGTTCCGTCAGCACGACGGCGTGGTGACGATCTTGATGAACTACAGCAGCAGGGCTTCGCCTAAACTCCGCTACAGTATTATCGAGGAATATGGTGGCAGGGGGCACCGCACACGGCTAAGGAATCGATCACGTGGATCAACTTGTGTCAACTTGTTGTGTCTAGAGGTGCCCCCCCGCCCCCGTATATAAAGGAGGGAGGGAGGAGGAGGCCGGCCTAGGGAGGAGGCGCGCCATAGGGGAGTCCTACTCCCACCGGGAGTAGGATTCCCCCTTTCCTAGTCCAACTAGGGATCCTTCCATGTAGTAGGAGTAGGAGACTAGGAAGGGGAAGAGAGAAGGGAAGGAAGGAGGGGGTGCGGCCCCTCCCCCTAGTCCAATTCGGACTAGGCCTTGGGGGGGCGCGCGGCCTGCCCTAGGCAGCCCCTCTCTCTTTCCCGCAGGGCCCAATAAGGCCCAATACTTCTCCCCGGCGAATTCCCGTAACTCTCCGGTACTCCGATAAATACCCGAATGACTCGGAACCTTTCCGAACTCCGAATATAGTCGTCCAATATATCGATCTTTACGTCTCGACCATTTCGAGACTCCTCGTCATGTCCCCGATCTCATCCGGGACTCCGAACTCCTTCGGTACATCAAAACTCATAAACTCATAATATAACTGTCATCGAAACCTTAAGCGTGCGGACCCTACGGGTTCGAGAACAATGTAGACATGACCGAGACACGTCTCTGGTCAATAACCAATAGCGGGACCTGGATGCCCATATTGGCTCCTACATATTCTACGAAGATCTTTATCGGTCAGACCGCATAACAACATACGTTGTTCCCTTTGTCATCGGTATGTTACTTGCCCGAGATTCGATCGTCGGTATCCAATACCTAGTTCAATCTCGTTACTGGCAAGTCTCTTTACTCGTTCTGTAATACATCATCTCACAACTAACATCTTAGTTGCAGTGCTTGCAAGGCTTATGTGATGTGCATTACCGAGAGGGCCCAGAGATACCTCTCCGACAATCGGAGTGACAAATCCTAATCTCGAAATACGCCAACCCAACATCGACCATTGGAGACACCTGTAGTACTCCTTTATAATCACCCAGTTACGTTGTGACGTTTGGTAGTACCCAAAGTGTTCCTCCGGTAAACGGGAGTTGCATAATCTCATAGTCATAGGAACATGTATAAGTCATGAAGAAAGCAATAGCAACATACTAAACGATCGGGTGCTAAGCTAATGGAATGGGTCATGTCAATCAGATCATTCTACTAATGATGTGACCTCGTTAATCAAATAACAACTCATTGTTCATGGTTAGGAAACATAACCATCTTTGATTAACGAGCTAGTCAAGTAGAGGCATACTAGTGACACTTTGTTTGTCTATGTATTCACACATGTATTATGTTTCCGGTTAATACAATTCTAGCATGAATAATAAACATTTATCATGAAATAAGGAAATAAATAATAACTTTATTATTGCCTCTAGGGCATATTTCCTTCAGTCTCCCACTTGCACTAGAGTCAATAATCTAGATCACATCACCATGTGATTAACATCGATAGTTCACATCATCATGTGATTAACACCCATAGTTCACATCGCTATGTGACCAACACCCAAAGGGTTTACTAGATTCAGTAATCTAGTTCACATCGCTATGTGATTAACACCCAAGGAGTACTAAGGTGTGATCATGTTTTGCTTGTGAGAGAATCTTAGTCAACGGGTCTGCCACATTCAGATCCACATGTATTTTGCAAATTTCTATGTCAACAATGCTCTGCATGGAGCTACTCTAGCTAATTGCTCCCACTTTCAGTATGTATCTAGACCGAGACTTAGAGTCATCTAGATTAGTGTCAAACTTGCATCGGCGTAACCCTTTACGACGAACCTTTTTCCACTTCCATAATCGAGAAACATATCCTTATTTCACTAAGGATAATTTTGACCGCTGTCCAGTGATCTACTCCTAGATCACTATTGTACTCCCTTGCCAAACTCAGTGGTAGGGCATACAATAGATCTGGTATACAGCATGGCATACTTTATAGAACCTATGACTGAGGCATAGGGAATGACTTTCATTCTCTTTCTATTTTCTGCCGTGGTCGGGCTTTGAGTCTTACTCAACTTCACACCTTGTAACACAGGCAAGAACTCTTTCTTTGACTGTTCCATTTTGAACTACTTCAAAATCTTGTCAAGGTATGTACTCATTGGAAAAACTTATCAAGCGTCTTGATCTATCTCTATAAATCTTGATACTCAATATGTAAGCAGCTTTACCGAAGTCTTTATTTGAAAAACTCCTTTCAAACACTCCTTTATGCTTTACAGAATAATTCTACATTATTTCCGATCAACAATATGTCATTCACATATACTTTATCAGAAATGTTGTAGTGCTCCCACTCACTTTCTTGTAAATACAGGCTTCACCGCAAGTCTGTATAAAACTATATGCTTTGATCAACTCATCAAAGCGTATATTCCAACTCCGAGATTCTTGCACCAGTCCATAGATGGATCACTGGAGCTTGCACATTTTGTTAGTACCTTTCGGATTGACAAAACCTTCTGTTGCATCATATACAACTCTTCTTTAATAAATCCATTAAGGAATGCAGTTTTGTTTATCCATTTGCCAGATTTCATAAAATGCGGCAATTACTAACATGATTCAGACAGACTCAAGCATAGATACGAGTGAGAAGCTCTCATCGTAGTCAACACCTTGAACTTGTCGAAAAACCTTTTGCGACAATTCTAGCTTTGTAGATAGTAACACTACTATCAGCGTCCGTCTTCCTCTTGAAGATCCATTTATTCTCAATTGCTTGCCGATCATCGGGCAAGTCAACCAAAGTCCAAACTTTGTTCTCATACATGGATCCCATCTCAGATTTCATGGCTTCAAGCCACTTTGCGGAATCTGGGCTCACCATCGCTTCTTCATAGTTCGTAGGTTCATCATGATCTAGTAGCATGACTTCCAGAAAAGGATTATCGTACCACTCTGGCGCGGATCTTACTCTGGTTGATCTACGAGGTTCAGTAGTATCTTGTTCTGAAGTTTCATGATCATCATCATTAGCTTCCTCACTAACTGGTGTAGGTGTCACAGAAACAGTTTTCTGTGATGTACTACTTTCCAATAAGGGAGCAGGTACAGTTACCTCGTCAAGTTCTACTTTCCTCCCACTCACTTCTTTCGAGAGAAACTCCTTCTCCAGAAAGTTTCCGAATTTAGCAACAAAAGTCTTGCCTTTCGGATCTGTGATAGAAGGTGTATCCAATAGTTTCCTTTGGATATCCTATGAAGACGCACTTCTCCGATTTGAGTTTGAGCTTATCAGGATGAAACTTTTTCATATAAGCATCGCAACCCCAAATTTAAGAAACGACAGCTTAGGTTTCTTGCCAAACCATAGTTCACACGGTGTCGTCTCAACGGATTTAGATGGTGCCCTATTTAACGTGAATGCAGCTGTCTCTAATGCATAACCCCAAAACGATAGTGGTAGATCGGTAAGACACATCATAGATCGCACCATATCTAATAAAGTACGATTATGACGTTCGGACACACCATTACATTGTGGTGTTCTAGGTGGCATGAGTAGTGAAACTATTTCACATTGTTTTTAACTGAAGGCCAAACTCGTAACTCAAATACTCTTCTCTACGATCAGATTGTAGAAACTTTATTTTCTTGTTACGATGATTTTTCACTTCACTCTGAAATTCTTTGAACTTTTCAAATGTTTCAGACTTATGTTTCATCAAGTAGATATACTCATATCTGCTCAAATCATCTGTGAAGATCAGAAAATAATGATACCTGTCGCGAGCCTCAATATTCATTGGATCACATACATCAGTATGTATGATTTTCAACAAATCTATTGCTCGCTCCATTGTTCCGAAGAACAGAGTCTTAGTCATCTTGCCCATGAGGCATGGTTCGCAAGCATCAACTGATTCATAATCAAGTGATTCCAAAAGCCCATCAGTATGGAGTTTCTTCATGCGCTTTACACCAATATGACCTAAACGGCAGTGCTACAAACAAGTTGCACTTATCATTATTAACTTTGCATCTTTTGGTTTCAATATTATGATTATGTGTATCACTATGATCGAGATCCAACGAACTATTTTCATTGGGTGTGTAACCATATAAGGTTTCATTCATGTAAACAGAACAACAATTTATTCTCTTACTTAAATGAATAACCGTATTACAATAAACATGATCAAATCATATTCATGCTCAACGCCAACACCAAATAACACTTATTCAGGTTCAACACTAATCCCGAAAGTATAGGGAGTGTGCGACGATGATCATATCAATCTTGGAACCACTTCCAACATACATCGTCACTTCACCCTTAACTAGTCTCTGTTTATTCTGCAACTCCCGTTTTGAGTTACTAATCTTAGCAACTGAACTAGTATCAAATACTGAGGGGTTGCTATAAACACTAGTAAAGTACACATCAATAACATGTATATCAAATATACTTATGTTCACTTTGCCATCCTTCTTTTCCGCCAATCACTTGGGGTAGATCCGCTTCCAGTGACCAGTCCCTTTGCAGTAGAAGCACTTAGTCTCAGGCTTAGGACCAGACTTGGGCTTCTTCACTTGAGCAGCAACTTGCTTGCTGTTCTTCTTGAAGTTCCCCTTCTTCCCTTTGCCCTTTTCTTGAAACTAGTGGTCTTGTCAATCATCAACACTTGATGCTCTTTCTTGATTTCTACCTTCGTCGATTTCAATATCACGAAGAGCTCGGGAATCGTTTTCGTCATCCCTTGCATACTATAGTTCATCATGAAGTTCAGTAACTTAGTGATGGTGACTAGAGAATTCTGTCAATCACTATCTTATCTGGAAGATTAACTCCCACTTGATTCAAGCAATTGAAGTACCCAGACAATCTGAGCATATGCTCACTAGTTGAGCGATTCTCCTCCATCTTTTAGCTATAGAACTTGTTGGAGACTTCATATCTCTCAACTCGGGTATTTGCTTGAAATATTAACTTCAATTCCTGGAACATCTCATATGGTCCAATGACGTTCAAATCGTCTTTGAAGTCCCGATTCTAAGCCGTTAAGCATGGTGCACTAAACTATCAAGTAGTCATCATATTGAGCTAGCCAAACGTTCATAACGTCTGCATCTGCTCCTGCAATAGGTCTGTCACCTAGCGGTGCATTAAGGACATAATTCTTCTGTGCAGCAATGAGGATAAACCTCAGATCACGGATCGAATCCGCATCATTGCTACTAACATTTTTCAACACAATTTCTCTAGGAACATATCAAAATATACATATGAAAGCAACAACGCAAGCTATTGATCTACAACATAATTTGCAAAATACTACCAGGACTAAGTTCATGATAAATTTAAGTTCAATTAATCATATTACTTAAGAACTCCCACTTAGATAGACATCCCTCTAATCCTCTAAGTGATCACGT
The DNA here is from genome assembly GCF_018294505.1 of Triticum aestivum. Taxonomy (NCBI): domain Eukaryota; kingdom Viridiplantae; phylum Streptophyta; class Magnoliopsida; order Poales; family Poaceae; genus Triticum; species Triticum aestivum. The sequence continues at coordinate 706,962,245 of NC_057806.1, forward strand.
GATCCAAATCAACTAAACCATAACCGATCATCACGTGAGATGGAGTAGTTTTCAATGGTGAACATCGTTATGTTGATCATATCTACTATATGATTCACGCTCGACCTTTCGGTCTCCGTGTTCCGAGGCCATATCTGCATATGCTAGGCTCGTCAAGTTTAACCTGAGTATTCTGCGTGTGCAAAACTGGCTTGCACCCGTTGTAGATGGACGTAGAGCTTATCACACCCGATCATCACGTGGTGTCTGGGCACGACGAACTTTGGCAACGGTGCATACTCAGGGAGAACACTTCTTGATAATTTAGTGAGAGATCATCTTATAATGCTACCGTCAATCAAAGCAAGATAAGATGCATAAAAAGATAAACATCACATGCAATCAATATAAGTGATATGATATGGCCATCATCATCTTGTGCTTGTGATCTCCATCTCCGAAGCACCGTCATGATCACCATCGTCACCGGCGCGACACCTTGATCTCCATCGTAGCATCGTTGTCGTCTCGCCAATCTTATGCTTCCACGACTATCACTACCGTTTAGTAATAAAGTAAAGCATTACATCGCGATTGCATTGCATACAATAAAGCGACAACCATATGGCTCCTGCCAGTTGCCGATAACTTGGTTACAAAACATGATCATCTCATACAATAAAATTCAGCATCATGCCTTGACCATATCACATCACAACATGCCCTGCAAAAACAAGTTAGACGTCCTCTACTTTGTTGTTGCATGTTTTACGTGGCTGCTACGGGCTTAAGTAAGAACCAATCTCACCTACGCATCAAAACCACAACGATAGTTTGTCAAATAGACTCCGTTTTAACCTTCGCAAGGACCGGGCGTAGCCATACTTGGTTCAACTAAAGTTGGAGAGGCAGTCGCCCGCAAGCCATCTCTGTGCAAAGCACGTCGAGGGAACCGGTCTCGCGTAAGCGTACGCGTAAGGTTGGTCCGGGTCGTCTCGTCCAACAATACCGCCGAACCAAAGTATGACATGCTGGTAGGCAGTATGACTTGTATCGTCCACAACTCACTTGTGTTCTACTCGTGCATATAACATCAACATAAATAACCTAGGCTCTGATACCACTGTTGGGTTTCGTAGTAATTTCAAAAAATTTCCTACGCGCACACAGGATCATGTGATGCATAGCAACGAGGGGAGAGTGTTGTCTACGTACCCAACGCAGACCGACTGCGGAAGCGATGACACGACATAGAGGAAGTAGTCGTACGTCTTCACGATCCAACCGATCAAGCACCGAAACTACGGCACCTTCGAGTTCGAGCACACGTTCAGCTCGATGACGATCCCCGGACTCCGATCCAGCAAAGTGTCGGAGAAGAGTTCCGTCAGCACGACGGCGTGGTGACGATCTTGATGAACTACAGCAGCAGGGCTTCGCCTAAACTCCGCTACAGTATTATCGAGGAATATGGTGGCAGGGGGCACCGCACACGGCTAAGGAATCGATCACGTGGATCAACTTGTGTCAACTTGTGTCAACTTGTGTCAACTTGTGTGTCTAGAGGTGCCCCCCCGCCCCCGTATATAAAGGAGGGAGGGAGGAGGAGGCCGGCCTAGGGAGGAGGCGCGCCATAGGGGAGTCCTACTCCCACCAGGAGTAGGATTCCCCCTTTCCTAGTCCAACTAGGGATCCTTCCATGTAGTAGGAGTAGGAGACTAGGAAGGGGAAGAGAGAAGGGAAGGAAGGAGGGGGTGCGGCCCCTCCCCCTAGTCCAATTCGGACTAGGCCTTGGGGGGGCGCGCGGCCTGCCCTAGGCAGCCCCTCTCTCTTTCCCGCAGGGCCCAATAAGGCCCAATACTTCTCCCCGGCGAATTCCCGTAACTCTCCGGTACTCCGATAAATACCCGAATGACTCGGAACCTTTCCGAACTCCGAATATAGTCGTCCAATATATCGATCTTTACGTCTCGATCATTTCGAGACTCCTCGTCATGTCCCCGATCTCATCCGGGACTCCGAACTCCTTCGGTACATCAAAATTCATAAACTCATAATATAACTGTCATCGAAACCTTAAGCGTGCGGACCCTACGGGTTCGAGAACAATGTAGACATGACCGAGACACGTCTCTGGTCAATAACCAATAGCGGGACCTGGATGCCCATATTGGCTCCTACATATTCTACGAAGATCTTTATCGGTCAGACCGCATAACAACATACGTTGTTCCCTTTGTCATCGGTATGTTACTTGCCCGAGATTCGATCGTCGGTATCCAATACCTAGTTCAATCTTGTTACTGGCAAGTCTCTTTACTCGTTCTGTAATACATCATCTCACAACTAACATCTTAGTTGCAGTGCTTGCAAGGCTTATGTGATGTGCATTACCGAGAGGGCCCAGAGATACCTCTCCAACAATCGGAGTGACAAATCCTAATCTTGAAATACGCCAACCCAACATCGACCATTGGAGACACCTGTAGTACTCCTTTATAATCACCCAGTTACGTTGTGACGTTTGGTAGTACCCAAAGTGTTCCTCCGGTAAACGGGAGTTGCATAATCTCATAGTCATAGGAACATTATAAGTCATGAAGAAAGCAATAGCAACATACTAAACGATCGGGTGCTAAGCTAATGGAATGGGTCATGTCAATCAGATCATTCTACTAATGATGTGACCTTGTTAATCAAATAACAACTCATTGTTCATGGTTAGGAAACATAACCATCTTTGATTAACGAGCTAGTCAAGTAGAGGCATACTAGTGACACTTTGTTTGTCTATGTATTCACACATGTATTATGTTTCCGGTTAATACAATTCTAGCATGAATAATAAACATTTATCATGAAATAAGGAAATAAATAATAACTTTATTATTGCCTCCAGGGCATATTTCCTTCATGTACCTGGGTTCATCGGCCATTGTCTTTAGGGGCATCAGCGACCCTACCACATTGGAGGAACTAGCAGCAAGAGAATCGATGGTTCTCGCAGAGGATCTTAATTTACAATCTATCCATGTTGCGTCAGATTGTAAGATGGCGATTGAGGATATTAAGCGGAAGAGTGGGGCAGGCTATGGTGCTATTATACATGAAATCATAGAGTATTCGAGTAGCTTCATTTTATATAATTTTGTCCATGAGTTTAGGAGCTCGAACTTCGAGGCTCACAATCTTGCAAAGCATGCACTTCAATTTAGGGGTTGGCCGCCATGTTTGGTTAGGCCATCCCGGTGAACTTTCTTTCATTCATGTAAACATTGTGACGGTTTAATAAAGATTCGGATGATTGTCTAAAAAAACTTACATTTCTGTTCCCTGAAAAAAAAACTTATATTTGTGTACTGCTAAAAAAACCTTATATTTGTGTTTTTGTAAATACATATATTACTAAAAACTAAATTTTATTTTAAAAATTTTCATCGTACACTTCAAAAATGTCCATACAGTGTAAAAACAATATTTGCCCAGCTTTTAGAGAATATTTGTACCATTACAAGAATGTATGTGATATTTTTAAAATGTTCATGCGTTTCAAGAAAATATACGTGACACTTTTGAAAAATAATATGCAATGTAAAAAATCTTCATGTAATTCAAAAAAAATGTTTACTACTATTCAAATAACTTACTGCATTCAACAGATGTACTAAGTGTCGGCAAAGATGTTTGTACCTCACTGAACCTGCATGTCATAACTTAACGGGTGACTGCATTCAAGAGTTAGGGGGTGGTAGTGCTGACATATAAAAGTTAGTGCCTTGTTTGTGAAATCTAACATTTTGAAAATAGATGGATAATACTTTGTATATTTTAATGTCTTGAATATTTTTGCGGCCTACCATGTAAGTTGTTGTCTATGGATGATTAGTTGGACTTTTATTCTTGAGTTTGACAAAGAAAATGTGATGATTTTGAAGTCTAATATTAATTAAAGCATTTGGTCATCCAGATGCACTTCACATGTTGGATGGCATCTTGTTGGGTTATAAAGTCGAATAGCCAGAGGAAGCTTTAAAATATATTATTCTATCTTGTTCAAGTCAGGTTTGAAGTGTTTTCACTAATTTTGGTTTCTCAATTACAAAATTTCTTGATATTTTAACTAAAGCATTAGATTCATTCAAATGCATATGCCACCAAAAGTTATACTAATATCTCTGGCAACTAAAGCAGTTTTTCTGCCGTGCCCATTGTTCGTATGTAAAAGTATGATTGAGCGATCCTGACTAATTTTTTACTCGAATAATTGTTAGGAGTTACTTTGGTTGTTGTGATCTGAGAGTTATTTGATATATGTGTGACTATCTTCTAAGTCATGGTAGGCTCGAGTTGACACAATTAGTCATTCTTTCTATACATAGTAGACTTGATATATAAATTATTGAATTGTGTGATGAACATGATGTAGTCATATACAAATCTTTGAGGGCATCTTAAACTGGGTAATTCGATGCGTAAAATGATTCGACTTCTCTTTTGAGGGAAACAAAAGAGAGACACTCAATGAGTGTGAAGTTTGTGTGCTCGGGCACCACGGTGCCCCTTTTTGAAAAAAAAAACATATTTAAAAGCTTCAAAAAAATGAAAATAATTCTGTGAAAACTTGTATGTATTCACTACGGATACATAATTTTTTTTTTTTAAAAATGTACTTTGTAAGCTGTACAACAAAACAAAATTCCAAACCAAAAACAAAAAAAAATTCTGGCCCATTTGAAACTACATATTTGTCTTTTTTTTGTACGCAACTTGTGAAAGTAAAATATAATGAATTTTTGCACATGTGTGTGTGTGTGTGTCTATTAAATAAATGGTTGGATATTTCTGATTTTTGTGGGATTTTCTAGCCTATTTTTTTTGTTTTCTAGTAAACCCATACTTTTAACAGTTTTGCTAAAACTTAGCTAGATGAGAAACAAATTGGTCTCATTCACGCACCTGGCCATCTGATCTAAACGTGCGGACATTCGTGCGTGCTGTTTTTTTTTCTTTTTTGAGTAACTTGTGCATGCTGTTTTTTTTTGCATGCAGCGACGCGGGCACGGCAGCCCAAGTTGTTTTTTTTGTCGGCCCGCTTGTCCACGCTGTAGCGACATGCACCAACGCACTACCTAGTTACCACAGTTCATCACCTCAAAAAAAATTACCACAGTCCATTGCCAAAAAAGAAAAAAAAAGTTACCACACTCATGTCTATCTTTTTGTCACCTTTTTTATGTCTACATGTTAATAGGGAAAGCGACCATGTCGTTCCTCACTCTCGTGACTAATCTTTCTTTTCTTTTTGGCTGCATTTTTTTATTGTTATCATTTGATTTCCTTTTTATTATTTGTTTATTTAGTTTTTGTTAGCTTTTTCATGCTTTATATGCAAACACTTGTGACTAATTCTAGTTGGATGAGATTTTGTTAATTTTGGAATGTACAACTAGATAAATCTATTTTTCATTTCATTTTTGTTTTCTCGGGTCATGACTGCAAGTCTTTAAAAATAGATCGCAACTGCAAGTTTTCAAAAGGAATCGCAACAAGAAGTTTCAAATGGGATCACAACTACATGTACTCACGGGATCGTAACTACAAGTTTTCAAATGGGTCGCAACTGCAACCTTTCAACGGGATGCAACAACACCTACCCTAGGGCAAATATGCGTGTTTTTTCATGTGCCCCGCATTCTAGCTCACACTTTCACATTAATGCTTTCTCGCCTTGTCGACATGTGGGTATTATGTATTGTCTATTGTCTCACTAATTTTTTTGCTTAGTTGTTCAGTTTTTTACATCTGTGCGACAGCAAGAATTGTAACCCGACGGCAACTACACGGGCGCAAAACGACTGCAACTAGGGTCTAAAAGGAGGAGGGTTGTCGTGGCCAGTTGCATGTCCATTACTAGACATGCAATTGCAAGGGTTGTAACCCGACTACAACTGCATGGGCACAATGCTACTGCAACAGGGGTCAGTAGGGGGTTGTCGGGCTAGTTGCATGTCCACCACTAGACATGCAACTGCAAGCGTTCTAATTTGAGTGCAACTGCAAGTGTTGTAATTTGAGTGCGACTGCATGAGTACAAAGCCACTGAGGTCGCGGAGGCAGGGTTGTCCTAGGCAGTTGCATGTCCACCACTAGACATACGAATTCAAGCGTTGTAACCCGACCGCAACTGCATGGGCACAAAGTGACTACAACTGGGGTCAGAAGGGAGGAGGCTTGTCGTGGCCAGTTGCATGTCGACCACTAGACATGCTACTGCAAGCGTTGTAACCCGACTGCAACTGTATTGGCACAAAGAGATTGCAATTGGGGTCAGGAGGGGTTGTCGGGCTAGTTGTGTGTCCACCACTAGACATGTAATTGCAAGCGTTGTAACCCGACTGCAACTGCATGCGCACAAAGCGACTGCTATTGGGGTCGGGAGGGGGTTGTCCAGCTAGTTGCATCTTCACCACTAGACATGCAACTACAAGTGTTGTAACTGACTGCAACTACATGGGGACAAAGTGACTGCAACTGAGGTAGGGGAAGAGGGTTGGCTGCCAATTGCATGTCCACCACTAGACATGCAACTGCAGATGCACAAAGCAACCGCTACTGGGTTGGGAGGGGAACTGTTGAGGTTAATTGTATGTTTACCCCTGAACATGCAATGACAATCATTCTACCCCAAATGCATGGACACAAAGCGGCAGTAATTAAGGTCAAAAAGAGAGTTTTTGGTCCAATGGCATGTCCATGACAATACATGTAACTGCAAACATAGTACATGTCCACAAAGCGACTGCAAATAGGGAGCATGAACGGTTTACTACTTGTCTAAGTCTCAATCTGGATACATATTGAAAGTGAGAGCAATTAACTAGAGTAGCTCCGTGCACAACATTGTAGACATAGAAATTTGCAAAATACATACGGATCTGAATGTGGCAGACGTTGACTAAACTTCTCTCACAAGCAAAACATGATCACACCTTAGTACTCTTTGGCTGTTAATCACATAGCAATGTGAACTAGATTATTGACTCTAGTAAACCCTTTGGGTATTGGTCACATGGCGATGTGAACTATAGAGTGTTAAATCACATGGTGATGTGAACTAGATTATCGACTCTAGTGCAAGTGGGAGACTCAAGGAAATATGCCCTAGCGGCAATAATAAAGATGTTATTTATATTTCCTTATATCATGATAAATGTATATTATTCATGCTAGAATTGTATTAACCAGAAACTTAATGCATGTGTAAATACATAGACAAAACAGAGTATCCCTAGTATGCCTCTACTTGACTAGCTCGTTAATCAAAGATGGTTAAGTTTCCTAACCATAGACATGTGTTGTCATTTGATGAACGGGATCACATCATTAGAGAATGATGTGATGGACAAGACCCATCTGTTAGCTTAGCATAATGATCGTTTAGTTTTATTGCTATTGCTTTCTTCATGACTTGTACATATTCCTCTCACTATGAGATTATGCAACTCCCAAATACCGGAGGAACACTTTGTGTGCTATCAAATATCACAAGTAACTGGGTGATTATAAAGATGCTCTACAGGTGTCTCTGAAGGTGTTTGTTGAGTTGGCATAGATCAAGATTAGGATTTGTCACTCCGTGTATCGAAGAGGTGATGCATTACGGAACGACTAAGGGACTTGCCAGTAACGAGATTGAACTAGGTATGATGATACCGACGATCGAATCTCGGGCAAGTAACATACCGATGACAAAGGGAATAACGTATGTTGTTATGCGGTTTGACCGATAAAGATCTTCGTAGAATATGTAGGAACCAATATGAGCATCCAGGTTCCGCTATTGTTTATTGACCGGAGATGTGTCTCGGTCATGTCTACATAGTTCTTGAACCCGTAGGGTTCGCACGCTTAACATTCGATGACGATTTGTATTTATGAGTTAAGTGTTTTCATGACCAAAGTTTGCTCGGAGTCCCGGATGGTATCACGGACATGACGAGGAGTCTCTAAATGGTCGAGATGTAAAGTTCTGCTATTGGTTATTGACCGGAGATGTGTCTCGGTCATGTCTACATAGTTCTCGAACTCATAGGGTCCGCAAGTTTAACGTTCGATGACGATTTGTATTTATGAGTTAAGTGTTTTGGTGACCAAAGTTTGTTCGCAGTCCCGGATAAGATCACGGACATGACGAGGAGTCTCTAAATGGTCGAGATGTAAAGATTGATATATTGGAAGGTAGTATTCGGACACTGAAAGGGTTCCGAAGTGTATCGGGTACATACCGGAGTACCAGAGTGGTTGCTGAAACCCCCCAAGGAAAGATATGGGCCATATGAGCCATAGGAGGGAGGCTAACCAGCCCACAAGGGTCAGGTGCGGCCCCCACAAGGGAGGAGGCCGAATTGGACTAGGGAACGGGGTGCCACCCCCCTTTCCTTCTCCTACTCCATCTCCTTCCCCTTTTCCCCCTCCGGTAGAAGGAAAAAAAGGGGGGCGAATCCTACTAGGACTGGAGTCCTAATACGACTCCGCTCTCCTTGGCACGCCCCTTGTGGCCGACCTCCTCCCCTCCTTTATATACGGGGACAAGGGGGCACCCCAAAGCACAACAATTGTTCTCTTAGCTGTGTGCAGTGCCCCCCTCCACAGTTTACTTCTCCGATCATAGCGTCGTAGTGCTTAGGCGAAGCCCTGCGCGGATCACATCACCATCACCATCACCACGCCGTCGTGCCGACGGAACTCTCCCTTGACCCTCTGCTGGATCAAGAGATCGAGGGACGTCATCATGCTAAACGTGTGCTGAACACGGAGGTGCCGTAAGTTCGGTACTTGAATCGGTTGGATCATGAAGACGTTCAACTACATCAACCGCGTTACTAAACGCTTCCGCTTTCGGTGTATGAGGATACGTGGACACACTCTCCCCTCTCGTTGCTATGCATCTCCTAGTTAGATCTTGCGTGATCGTAGGAAAAAAATTGAATTACTACGTTCCCCAACAGAGCATCCTTTCCCCGCTCATGGTGGTACTAGAGTTCCCAAAATCTACTTTATTGTCATTGTGTTTCAACGCCAGCCTATACGCACTCTTAATCTAAAGAAAACCATTTTTCTCATGGTGTCAAGCAATAAAATCTCCCTCTCCCACAGATTGAATAGGAAATTTTAAAATTTCCTCAACATCATGGTGATAAAACATGTGTGTGATGAAATTCTCTCATCCCATCTCCTAGACCCTCTCATGAATAACTCACACACCCATTTAAGCCTAGTTCAATTCTTCAAAATAGATTTTTTTTTGTGGATATAATCTCTGGGAAGACAATTACCTCTCCAAATATTTATACTAGCACCATCAAAACACTTCAAATGACACCATTTTAAAGCAGCTTAAGGCCATGCATAACATTTTGCCAAGTCACCGACATCGCTTGCGGGAAGACCGTATCCAGGACATGCCCACGAGGATAATATTTTGCCTTCATCACCTTTGCACATAGTGGATGCTGATAAACCAATAACCAACAAACTTGGTTAGCTAGAAGCACATGATTAAATAATCTAAGATCATGAAATCCCATACCCGCTTCGCCTTTGGGTCTCATTAGTTTATCCCAAGCCAGCCAATGAGTTCTCCTCCTATTCTCCTTATTGCCCCGGCAAAAGATCCCAATGAATTGGGATAATTCCTTTTCTTGTTTTCCTTTTCGTTTTATTTTTTTGTCGGTTGTCTCCCGCCAACACTTCATCGATTACTGCCTCTATAGGGGTGTGTGTGTGTGGGGGGGGGGGGGTTATAAAAAAGATATTGCGGAGAAGAGATCCGCTGGAGCATGTTCTTTGGTCCAACTCCCGCAATACCGAAAACTATTGAGGGGAGGGGAGATGTTAGGAATGATCTTACTTTGTATCTAATGAATGGAATAACAGCCCCTGTCATGACTAGCATTATGCGAAGACTATCATGTGGAGGTCTGTCGGTTGTAAACAGCCATGACCATTCCAACCAGCTAGTGGTGATAACATCAGCACTTGATGGAGGAGAAGGTTGGACTCTCCTAAAAAGGAAATGTATGTGAGTCATTCTATCATATAATCTTCCCAAATATAGTAGTACTCAAAAGCCACGCTGATAGTTCATGAGGAGATGTCATAGTGGGCATTGCCTTTCTCCCAACAACCCAGAGATGGGACGACTCTTTGTTATGTCTTGCTAGAATTGACAAAACGTTTTATAAAAATACAAATGTGAATAGGTTATGAATAATTAGCAAAGTATAGAAGAGAATCAAATTGAAGAATAATGGGATCCAAAAAATTACAATAGGTACAAAAAAGGCAAGAAATAATGGAGTATGTGGCACCACAAGTTGCTGCAAAGACATGGATGGCTCATTTTGTGGAGAAAAAAATGTGGCTAATTCCGATCTCAAAGCAGCAGGTTGATGCATGGTCGACGCTATCATTTCGGTGCAAATGGCCGGCTGGCAATTCTTAGTTCGCCCTGGAGCAGATGCGCCTGACCTGACCCTGTGGGAAAATCAAGGGGCTGATGTTCCCCATCTTCACCATGGCTGCGGCAAAGGCGTTGTTGAACGCATCCTGGTTAGATGCGAAGCCGTCAATGATGTCTTCGGTGGCACCACCGGCAAGGGTGTAGAGCACCTGGTCGGAGTGTAGGAGCCCCTTATTGAGCTTGAGGTTGACGAAGTAGGCGTTGTCGAACATGTCCGGGGTCGTATCGTCCAATGGGGCCAAGTTGCTGTCGCCAGAGCCGGTTAGCTGAGGGCAGGTGGCCTTGCGCGACGTCGCCAAGGCCGGGTCAATGTTCTCCTCGCTGTAGAGCCTGGTCCTGAAGTTCTTGCACTGCGCCCGCCCTATGGTGTGCGCACCAGAGAGGGCGACCATATCGGTGTGGTTGAGCCCCTTGGCGGCGAAGCGGGTGATGAGGTCGGTGACGCTAAGTGATGGGGCAGGCAGGTCACGGTTGGCCAGTGTCTCGCTAGCCGTGTCGGAGTCCCTCCTCCCCAGAGAGACTGTCCATGACGGCCCTCCTACCTACACAAGTGAAGCCGATGAGTACTAACCTCAGTTCAAAACCGTGACACGCATGCAAACAGATTATTAATTAAAAAGGGGTTGAAAGATCATGTTAGTTCTTACCGCGACGACGGAATCGCGAGCGGCGACGGCGAGGATGTCGGCGCAGGAGACGGTGCGCTTGCACGCCTGCTCCACATTGGACTTGATTTGGTCGATGACGTCGAAGCCTCGCAGCGATCCCACGTTCCCGAACGCGTTCCGCTCGTTGCCAGCCAGCAGAACGGACGCGTCGCAGCCCTGCTTGTACGTAGCCAGGCACGGTTAACCGCTGGTGTTCAGCAAATGAAATCGATCCAAACAATAACAAGTAGTGTGTGAAGGACTTGCTTGGACAAAGCAGTCATGGAAGTGCAGCCGGAGCAGCGACGCAGCCATGCGGGGGTCGCTGCTCACGGCGGCCACCACACCGTTCTTGATGGTGGCCAGCGCCCCGGGGCACGACGCGTCGTAGAACGTCGGGGACATCTGCGCCGACGCCACCGCAGCCAGGCACAGGAGCAACACCACTGACAGAGATGAAGACGCCATCACAACTACCTGCGTGTTGGTCGCTATAGGCCGGAGAGCTATTTACTTTTGTGGTGGATGCGGATGTAATGGCCTGCATTTCATGCAGATATATATAGCTATTCCTAGGATTTTTGTGGCGTTCCATCTACTGCTAGGCGCTAGCTGTTTGATCTACATCGTGCACGGATGTATTTTGCATAGAGGCAAATTAATTAGAGTAGACATGTTTTGCGAGGAGTTAATTAATTTGGATATTACTAGCAAGTAGACATGTTTTGCTAAGTACGTGCACGGATCGATGTATCATGCATAGATGGCACTCAAGTCAACGAAATTCAGAAACTATATAGTCATTTTCTTTTCTTTTTTTGTGGGGAAAAATATTCCACATTATTTTGAGGTATAGCTTTGTTCCAGGTCAACTTCTCTATATTATTTTTTCAAAAAAATAAAAACTTCCCTATATTATTATTTGACCAAGTGTTGCATAATGTACTATGCGTCGTGCGTGCACGGGCGTGTATGTCATGCATACAGCGCACGGTCATAGCAGACCTGGAATCGAATATCCAACGTCGCTTCAACGTCTTAGACTACGGCAACATACGCGTCATTCTACATTCGATGTATCCGATGATCTTTGTTGGAGTCTGAACGAGGGTAGCAAGAGAGAGATCGTGTAACACTTCCTTGATTATTGATTGGGGTTACACAGAGTATTTGACAAAAAACTATCACATTAGGGGTTGCCGTCCCACAGAACTACCACATTCAAAAACGTGACTGATAACTATCAAATTTTTTTAATTTTGTAACTTAAAACTATCACTTTTGAACAGGGCCGGTCCTGAGAATTTAGGGGCCCGGGGCGAGAATAAAAATTAGGGGCCCTTACTATATATTGTTTGGCTGGGCTATGGTGCTCTTAAGATAATCATTATGGTGATTATAGGAAAATACATAATAAATGCGCATATATATTACCTACATGAAATATTGCCAACAAACATCATAAAAAGTCCGCCTCACAAGTTTTTTAATGATACATACAAAAGCAATATATTTATATGAAATAGTTTATACACAGTGCTATGAATAAAGAAATTCCAAGTTTAGACGATTTAAACGCGTTTATGACAGACGGGGCCCACCCATCAGGGCTGACGTGGCGACAAAGTTAGACCCGTTTGTTTTGACCGTCAAGTTGGCCGTTATGACAAGTGGGGCCCACACGTCATCGTCGACCTTCCTCCTCCTCCTTCTCCCGTCTCTCTCAGGCATTTCATCAAGCACCTTCCGTGCATCTAAGGGAAAGAGGCGATGGAAGCGAGGTCGCGTTGGAGGTGGCGAGCATGCTCGGCGCCACCGTGTCTGGGCTATAGGCGTGCGACGGCAGCGTGCTGCCGCTGGCTGAGGACCTCCTCCTCGCGCCCCGGTAACGGCAACAGCATGCAGCGGCGCCGACCCGATATTGCATGCAGACGGTAGCTGGCAAGCTTGCACCTGCTCCGGGCGCGCGCGGTCGCGAATGTCCGCGGCGCTGGCCAGCGGCGAGGCGCTCGGCCATGAGGACGGAGGGGTTCGTGGAGGCGGAGGCGCTAGACGGAGGAAAGCACGCGCGCGCCGGTGCACAGCAGCAGGAGGACCAAAGCAGGGGCAACAGTGAAAAAGCCAGCATGCGACGGGAAGTAGCTTGAGGGCTCGCCGGAGTTTCTGTCGAGGCAGGGGCGCGAGGCACACAGGTGCCATGGCTGCACGAGCTCGCGTCTAAGGGAGAGGACGGGCAGCTCGGGCGCTGCGGCGGTGCGTGGTTTTGGCGCACGCCTGCGTGGTAGAGGGGGCGGTGTGGCTCGGTCCTGGGGTCAGGGATGGCAGCTGGATGAGCACGCTCACGTCCGTCGTCGGCCGGAGTTCACCGGCTTTCCTCCATGCACATAAGATGTTTGTTGAAATACCAAAGAGAGAGAGAGAGAGAGGAGGAGGAGGAGGAGGAAGAAGAAGATTGATGTGGGCCCCACTTGTCATAACGGTCAACACTAATGGTCAAAACAAACATAGTTGACTTTGCCGCCATGTCAGCCCTGGTGAGTGGGTCCCGCATGTCATAAATGTGTTTAAATCGTCTAAACTTGCCATTTTTCAAAAGTGGTAGTTTTTAGTCACAAAATTAGAATTTTTTGGTAGTTGTCAGTCACTTTTTTGAATGTGGTAGTTTTGTGGGACGGTAACCCCTAATGTGGTAGTTTTTTGTCAAATACTCGGTTACACAAGTACATATATATTGGCTGTTACAACAGAATTACACTAGTCTAGCCTAAGGAATAGGACCACTACAGAAGCACGTTCGCTAACACCCCGCCGCAGTCATGTCGTCGATGCCTGAGGAGATACAGAGACTGGACCTGAAGTGCTGGAAAACGGATGTCGGCAAACCCTTCGTCATGATATCGGTTAGCTGTTGAGCTGTTGGAACATGTACAGGAACATGTACAACACGGAACTCGCCAATGGCCCACCTTTTCCCGGATGAAATGAATGTCAAGCTCTATGTGCTTCGGGCTCCGATGATGAACCAGATTAATAGACATGTACACGGCTGATACATTATTGCAGAAGATGACTATGGCCTTCGATTGAGAGACGGAGAGCTCACCAAGCAGCTGCCTCAACCATACACAATCAGCGACCACATTCGCCAGGGCGCGGTATTCTGCTTCTGCACTGGATCGAGAGACGATGACTTGTCACTTTTGGAGGACCAGCTGACGATCGTGTCACCAAGATACACGCAGTAACCAGAGGTAGACCGGCGAGTGTCAGGGCACCCAGCCCAGTCCGCGTCCGAATACGCGATGATGTATGTCGATGAAGATGCTAGAAGAAGAAGAAGACCATGCTGGAGCGTGCCGCGGACATACCGTAGAATACGCTTGATGAGGGCGCGGTGACTGTCCCGCGGGTCATGCATGTGAAGGCAAGCTTGTTGCACCGCATACGCCAGATCCGGACGCGTCATTGTGAGATATTGCAAGCCCCGGTAAGGCTGCGACACTCTGACAGGTCGGACACGGGAGCGCCGGCGGCAGCGGCGACCTTTGGGGCCATGTCCACTGGTGTTGAGGCAGCATGGCATTGGGACATGCCGGCGCGGCGAAGAAGCTCCTCGGCATACTGGGCCTGGTTGAGGAAGAACCCCCGTGTTGTACGTTGCACGCGGATGCCGAGGAAGTAGTGAAGATCGCCCATATCTGTCATGGCAAACTCCTGTTGTAGCTTGTCGACGATGGAGCGAAGAAGGGGCGTTGAGGATGCCGCAAGTACGATATCATCAACATACAGAAGAAGATGGGTGATGACCCATAAGTGTAGGGGATCTATCGTAGCCTTTTTGATAAGTAAGAGTGTCGAACCCAACGAGGAGCAGAAGGAAATGATAAGCAGTTTTCAGTAAGGTATTCTTTGCAAGCACTGAAATTATCGGTAACAGATAGTTTTGTGATAAGGTAATTTGTAACGAGTAGCAAGTAATAAAAGTAAATAAGATGCAGCAAGATGGCCCAATCCTTTTTGTAGAAAAGGACAAGCCTGGACAAACTCTTATATGAAGTAAAGCGCTCCCGAGGACACATGGGAATTATCGTCAAGCTAGTTTTCATCACGATCATATGATTCACGTTCGGTACTTTGATAATTTGATATGTGGGTGGACCGGTGCTTGGCTGTTGTCCTTACTTGGACAAGCATCCCACTTATGATTAACCCCCATTGCAAGCATCTGCAACTACAACAGAAGTATTAAGGTAAACCTAACCATAGCATGAAATGTATGGATCCAAAGCAGCCCCTTACGAAGCAACGCATAAACTAGGGTTTAAACTTTTGTCACTCTAGCAATCCATCATCTACTTATTATTCCCAATGCCTCCCTCTAGGCCCAAACAATGGTGAAGTGTCATGTAGTCGATGTTCACATGACACCACTAGAGGGATGACAACATACATCTCATCAAAATATCGAACGAATACCAAATTCACATGACTACTAATAGCAAGACTTCTCTCATGTCCTCAGGAACAAACGTAACTACTCACAAAGCATATTCATGTTCATAATCAGAAGGGTATTAATATGCATAATAGATCTCAACATATGATCTTCCACCAAGTAAACCAACTAGCATCAACTACAAGGAGTAATCAACACTACTAGCAACCCACAGGTACCAATCTAAGGTTTGGATACAAAGATTGGATACAAAAAATGAACTAGGGTTTGAGATGAGATGGTGCTGGTGAAGATGTTGATGGAGATTGACTCCCTCACGATGAGAGGATCGTTGGTGATGACGATGGTGATGATTTCCCCCAGCCGGAGGGAAGTGTCCCCGGCAGAACAGCTCTGCCGGAGCCCTAGATTGGTTCCGCCAAGGTTCCGCCTCGTGGCGGCGGAGTTTCGTCCCGAAAGCTTGCTTATTATTTTTTTATCAGACGAAAGATCTCATATAGCAGAAGATGAGCATCGAAGGGCCATCGGGGGCCCACGAGGCAGGGGCGCGCCCAGGGGGTAGGGCGCGCCCCCCACCCTCGTGGCCAGGGTGTGGGCCCCCTCTGCTATTTTCTTCGCTCAGTATTTTTTATTATTTCCGAAAATAACTTCCGTGGAGTTTCAGTACTTTTGGAGTTGTGCGGAATAGATATCTAATATTTGCTCCTTTTCCAGCCCAGAATTTCAGCTGCCGGCATTCTCCCTCTTTATGTAAACCTTGCAAAATAAGATAGAATAGGCATAAGTATTGTGACATAATGTGTAATAACAACCCATAATGCAATAAATATCGATATAAAAACATGATGCAAAATGGACGTATCAACTCCCCCAAGCTTAGACCTCGCTTTTCCTCAAGCGAAAGCCGAAATCGAAAAATATGTCCACATGTTTAGAGATAGATGTGTCGATAAAAATAAAATACAGACATGAGGGCATCATGATCATTCTTAAAATAGCAATATATATATATATATATATATATATATATATATATATATATATATATATATATATATATATATATATATATATATATATATATATATATATATATAGGGTCGCGCTATTCGTCACTCTGGGTGAGGAATAGTTATTCTTCACCCCCTCTATTTTACCATCAATGCATCATAATTTTATGTTCCGTAAGTTTTGTCTTATTTCCGACGCAAAAAGGAATCATAAGAAAATATATAATCGCCGTAAAAAATATTTTATGTTATGTAAAATTACAAACCTAAAAATATAGTCTAAAATACACATAAACTGCAAATTTTCTTGTCTTATGACCTATATTTTTATTTTCTTATGTCAAATTTTACATAGTGAATCAATAGAAATGTAACTATTTGAATTCGAAACGTAATTTAATTATGAATTGATCGTAAGATTACCTCGGGTGAACAATAACTTATTATGCACTCTGGGTGATGAATAGTAACACTATATATATATAGTGTTACTATTCATCACCCAGGGTGCATAATAAGTTATATATATATATATATAGTGTTACTATTCATCACCCAGAGTGCATAATAACACTATATAATTAAATATATATATATAGTGTTACTATTCATCATCCAGGGTGCATAATAACACTATATAATTAAAATATATATATATAGTGTTAATATTCATCGCCCAGGGTGCATAATAAGTTATTGTTCACCCGAGGTAATGTTACGATCATCGCACCCTGGGTGATGAATAATAACACTATATACTTACGATCATCTCATAATTAAATTACGTTTCGAATTCAAATAGTTACATTCCTATTGATTCACTACGTAAAATTTGACATAAGAAAATAAAAATATAGATCATAAGACAAGAAAATTTATAGTTTATGTGTATTTTAGACTATATTTTTACGTTTGTAATTTTACATAACATAAAATATTTTTTACGGCAATTATAAATTTTCTTACGGTCCCTTTTTACGTCGAAAATAAGACAAAATTACGAAACATAAAATTACGGTGCATTGATCGTAAAAAGAGGAGGATGAAGAATAATTATTCCTCACCCAGGGTGACGAATAGCGCGACCCTATATATATATAGGAAAATGGTTGTGTACTCCTGGGAGTACGTACTCCCGCTTCTCATATACCACATAGATGAATCTTTTATACCACTTTATTATTTTTAATATACTTCATTAGTAATTATTAGATACCCCAAAATGAGTTTCATGAAAAAATTTATGTGAGTCTACATGTTTTTAAATGTTTACATATATACTGATCTGTTTGTACGTGAAAAAGGTATATTACAAAAAGTACATCGCAGATGATATTTTTTCAACAAAACTCGTATTGGGGTATCTTAAAATATTTAATGAAGTATATTGAGAATAATAAAGAGGTATAATTAATACATATATGATGTATATTGAGAATGGGAGTACATACTCCCAGGAGTACAGAAGAGGAGTCATATATATATATATATATATATATATATATATATATATATATATATATATATATATATATATATATATATAAAGAGAGAGAAAGTCTATTAGTAACCCTGGGTGAAGAATTACCTATTCTCCACCCCGGTCGGACGACCCAGCCACACTCGCATGCAACCTGGCTCTTGGTGAGGTAATTTATTTGCTCAAAAGAAAAGCCAAGATAATTTATTTTTACCTAGCAACTGCTTAGCTAGCCCACTCCCCGCAGTTTCTGGAATATTGGGAGAGGAAGCGCCGAGCGGCGGGTGGTTTCAGCGGCGAGCCGCCGCGGGTGGAGTCGGATGCGTGCGACGCCGGGGGTGGCCCCGTTTGCCGGTGGCAGCGTCGAGGCGAGCAGTATTTCGCGGCGTTTCGCAACCTCTTCGACCGACGGGCGCGCCACGACCCACCTCCATCCCTCGCTCCCTTCGTCGCCCGGGCGATGACCTGACTTCCGTTCCCAGTTCCCGACCCCAAGCTCCTGCACTGGCCTCTCGTCGCCGCGCCGCGCCGGACTCGACCCCTCCTTTCTTTTTGATATGCACGACAGCAGGATGACCCCGATTGGAGTGAGGCTCGCGAGAAGCGACCCCCTTCCCACGACTGGTTCATAGCGCTGACGAGGTGGACGTTGTCGCTGTCAATCCTCCGGCGAGCTCCGCGTAAGATGCCCAGGCTCCATGGCTTCGTCTCCTACATGGTACCAAGCCATTCCCAGGTTTTTTCGCTTTCTCTCTCCCTCTGTAGGCGTTGTCATGCGTGCGTGTGTGTTCTTATTAGTCATTTTGCTACTGATGCTTAGATTAATTAGCATATTATGCAGGACAAGTATTGTGCTGGAAGCTCCATTAGTAATGTGATAAAGACAGGAGTCAATTTACATCTCTGACCATCTTAGATCTTGCCTTACTAGCTAGATTTATGATTTGGATTTGCTCTGTGTATAAGTTTATTCTCATTCAGGAATCAGCTAATGTACCACAATAGCATTTCTGTCATTCTAATTCCCGAAAGTATTTTAGAAATCCCATATTATTAATTGCTGATTGGATGGTTGCAAACCTAGATTTTCCCTTTTTTTTAAATGCCATGTAATGTTTCTTTAGGGTTTATAAACATATCTTGGTCTAAATCTGCATTTGTAAATTTGGTTTCTTCATTTCTGTTAGCTTGATTGATCTGCATTCCATGTCATACAAAACAATAACCTTCTCTTCTTTATTTTGTGATTTTAAAAATTGTTATTTCGTTGGTTTAAGGAACCCTTGGAACTCTCCATGATGGATGACCAGATGTTTATTTTCCCTTGCTTGCCATCATGCCATGATTCTTGGCCTTGATATTTTCAAATCAAATCATGATCCGGGGGAATCAATTAAGGGTGCATGTACTTCATCTTCTTGTGATTGTGCAGATGATGGCCATTTAGCCATTTATATATATAGTAACTCTATTAATAAGTAATAACGCACCCTGGTCGATCGACCGAGTCAGATTTCTCTTCGGTCTAATCCAATCAACGTGTTGTGCCTCTCCACGCATGAGGTAAAATCTTTTAGGTGCTAACTTAAGTCGTTTGCAAAAAAAAGCTTTATGTTCGTGGTAGCTATAGCCCGCTTTCTCGAGCTCGTCGTTTCCTATTCTAATCATGGTGGCCGATTCCCTAAAAAAATCATGGCGGCATGCGGTTTTCGACGGCGACTAGCTTGGGCGTGGTGGCCGACATCTAAGTGACCGGCGGATGGGTCGGATGGCATGGTGGTCGGAAGAAAGGCTGGGTGGATTGGGGAGCAGCGGTGGACCATGGTGGGGTTGTGACGACGTGGTGCTCGGCGGAAATGTCGACAAGGCATGTGGGTTGTGGCCTCAGTGTTGGGCAAAGCGGCTTGTGGTAGCCTGTTGGCCGCGGGAACGGTGTAGGCTCCTCACGGCGCTGCTTCAAATGTGAGCGATTTGTGTTGCTTGCTCCACTATGCGCTAGTGATTTTAATCCAAATCTCTTCAACGACCCATGAAGAACCTGTTGAACATGCTAATTGAATACGAGCCAACCCGTGAAGATGCAAATTGCTATTAGCATAACTAATTTGTTTTGTTGAATTTGTTTAGAGGGTGAATCACAGCGGCGCCGAGCAGATGTCGAATTTTATTTTTCTGTCTTTGAACAGACGTCCTATTTGACTTGTTTTCAGTGCACATATATTGTTTCATCAATTAGTAATGCAAATTAGCTGCTACTTCATTTTTCTTGTCTGTATTTTCTTTGCAATCAGTAAGGAACTCAAAGACTGATGTGCATTTGCTCACTGCATTCTTCTCCATATTATTTCTGTACATCTTAGGATAGATTATGATAGCTGTAGCAACAATGGCTTAACCTTTAGTATATAGTTGAAATCTTGCACATATCTCTCTTGATTTATTTATCTTGTCTGCTGTCCTGCACCAATACTTGATGAAAGAAAATATCATAGTAAAATTTGAGAGCTATAACTTTCCAGAAACTTATAGTTTCTGTATACCAAGGTTTTCTTCCAGTGATTCAATCCTTGTTCAAGTGCTGACATACATAAACTTAAACGTCCAAAAAATGTGTGCAAATGTTTATCTCTGTAAATATAACAAGCTTTTACAGTCAGGAGTAAATTTACAAACGCTGGTCTGAATTCCGAACATTCTAATACCATCTTGGCATCTTCCACACATAAAAATATGGTGTGCAGCAGCACCGTATAAATAGGTTTCTCTAGTTTCTTCAGGTGGTTTCGACTACTCCCTCCGTTCCTTTATATACGTTGTATTTCTTTTTTGATAAAATTCCACAATGTAAAGTGCATTTCTTCCAATTCCTCAAAAATCTGTTTTTAGCCCTCTAGTAAAAAGGAAAGTATCTTTTCCCCGATTGCATGTATCTCTTCTTGTAAAGAGATAAAGGAAAGTATCTCTCTCCTGATTGTGCATATATCTTACTTTCCTAGCTTAAATGATTTACTTGCCACTGATAAATGATTTAGTCAAGGTTAATTTTGTCCTAACTTGTGTATAATTGTGTGCCTTGGTCACCGTGCTGAAAATTATACACCTTACATAAAGGAATGGAGGGAGTATCATAGAAAGGTTTGTGCAAGACTCATGCTAGGTCCGATTAGATGGTGAAAAATCACTGTTGGATCTTAGAACTCTCTTTACTTTCAGCATTCTTAGGTAGGAGCGTGGCTGATGGATTATGGAGAGTACCTTTGAAACTAATGTTCATCTTTTCAGCTTATAGTTGTCCATGGTTACATTTTGTATCTAACGAGTAGCTGCAATGATACTAGTACATGTAACAATTTTCCAAGTACTAGAACTTTTTCAGTAATTGTTACAGAAACATTAGGGTCATTCAGATGAGGATGGCGCAAAGGCTGAATGGAAGTACATCTTTGCAGAAATTGTAGGTTCATTCAGATGGGGATTTTGCATCCTCTTAGTATTTGAAATGCAAAGGTCTGAGTTTGGCCAAAAGAACACCAATGTCCATCTCAAGATTGACTGGAGATTGTTTTGCTACAGAAAGATAGTTTTCTCTACAGATATTGATTTTTTTAGATGATACTTTGTCAAGCAGTATACTGATTTTTTTATTTATGTGTGTTGAACTCACATCGCCTATGTTCATTGTAAGAAGACCTAGTTAATTTATCCAAGTGCTTTTTGAGTAGTTATGCCGTGGTGTAATGAACCATTTTAGTAATTCTTATGTCTTGCAATAGTACCCAGGAATCATTTTGTGTGTGATCTAGAGCTAATGAGGTGAAACACGCGAAGATAATCTAGTAGATAATTGTTGTGCAATACATTGGAGTAAATGCAGAGAAGAAATCCAGAACCAAGAAGTCAACATTAGTTTTCTCAGATAAACACTTAAAATCACAGTTATTGACCAGACTAGCACAATATTCTGAAAACACATACAAATTACAAGAACAAATTACCACTCGTACCTCTACAAGGAAATTTGATAAGCATGATTTTATAGACAAAATAACTCATATGATGAATGCATTGCACACTAATCAAGTGGGGTACTAATATAGGAACACGTCACTGTAAGTCACCAAAGCTTTCGTTGCTCACTCCGTAAGATTACGACATCATCGTTTGATTTCTACACTACCACTTTGATGCGACATGTAGGTTGCTTACATGCACGATGTAAATTATTCGCATGCATGAGGTAATATTACATTAATCCCCTTTGCTTTACGGAACAGAGATTGGTTCCTTGGTTTAGGCTGTAATATTACCTCTAGTCCTTCTGTTTCTTACGATCTTGGAGGTATAGCCGTGAGAGATGGGCTGGGGTGAGGAATAAGAATTCCTCACCCAGGGTGATGAATAGCTATATATAGGGTCGCGCTATTCGTCACCCTGGGTGAGGAATAGTTATTCTTCACCCTCCCCCCTCTATTTTACCATCAATGCACCGTAATTTTACGTTCCGTAAGTTTTGTCTTATTTCCGACGCAAAAAGAGACCGTAAGAAAATATATAATCGCCGTAAAAAATATTTTATGTTATGTAAAATTACAAACGTAAAAACATAGTCTAAAATACACATAAACTGTAAATTTTCTTATCTTATGACCTATATTTTTATTTTCTTATATCAAATTTTACATACTGAATCAACAGGAATGTAACTATTTGAATTCCAAACGTAATTTAATTATAAAATGATCGTAAGATTACCTCGGATCGTAATATAGTGTTACTATTCATCACCCAGGGTACAGAATAAATTATTCCTCATCCGAGGTAATCTTACGATCATTTTATAATTAAATTACGTTTGGGATTCAAATAGTTACATTTCTATTGATTCACTACATAAAATTTGACATAAAAAATAAAAATATAGGTCATAAGACAAAAATTTTTGCAGTTTATGTGTATTTTAGAATATGTTTTTACGTTTGTAATTTTACATAATATAAAATATTTTTTTACAGCAATTATATATTTTCTTACGGTCTCTTTTTTCGTTGGAAATAAGACAAAACTTACGAAACGTAAAATTACGATGCATTGATGGTAAAATAGAGGGGGGTGAAGAATAACTATTCCTCACCCAGGGTGACGAATAGCGCGACCCAGGGTGACGAATAGCCGGTCTATTCTGATAATATTATCAGAATAGTTATTTTGATAACACTTCCGCACTGCACACTCAATGCAAGTGCACGTCATTGTTTGAACCAAGTGTGCTGCAGTACTCACACGAGTGAACTTCGTGTCGAAAAAAACTGCACGCAGTGTTTTTCCGGTACTGTTTTTGCTCTAATTTTTTAACCATTTATCGGAACGAGGCGTATAATATGCCGTTGAAAAGATATTGATTAGGCGCAACTTCGCCATGTTGAACACTTTTCGAGATTCCTCTCAGTTTAAGAGCAGTTTTAAAAATCATGCGGCGGATGATGAGTGGCAGCGAGTGTATTTTCATGATTGTTCCTAAACCGCTCATCGGAATAAGGCAAATGATACGCCGTTTGAAAGATATCATCGAGGCGCATCTTTTTCATATCTATTATTTTCTCTAATTCGTTACCGTTTAAGAGCAGTTTCGAATTTACTAAATCGCGGAATTCTGTTTTTTGAAATTTTTACAATTTTTGGTATTGTTTTTGCTTTTGGTTTTGAACCGTTTGTCAAAACGAGGCGTGTAATACGTCGTTGGAAAGTTATGGACAAGGCGCAACTTTCATATGTATAAATGGTTTTGAGATTCCTTACAGTTTTAAGTTAATTTTGAAAATCATGCGGTGGACGACAAGTGGCAGCGGCCGTTTTTCGCAAAAATTTTACAAACCGGTTGTCGAAATGATTCAAATGATATGCCATTGGAAAGATATCAATGAGACGCAACTTTTTCATGTAGAACACTCTCTCTAATTCCTTACAGTTTAAGAGCAGTTTTAAATTTACCGAAATGCGGACACTCTGTTTTTCGCGACACCCAAATCGACGTGGGTACTTCATCTGACAGAAAACCGAACTGCATCAGACGGTCAAGTGAACTTCATGATTTCTTTTGTCGAACATATATTTTTCTCAGACAAGTTTTTGTTGTCTTTTTTTCAAAAAAATTATGAACAAGAGTGGACCACAAAAACAGTGGCAAGTGAGCTGCGACATATATCGTAGTGAACCGCATGATTCCTTTTTGTCTTCTTTTGTAACTTTTGTGATGAAACACGTGGTACCTCATCAGATATGTACTGCAAGGAAAAGCCGAGCGAACTGCGCTGTTCTTTTCTACATTTTTTGTTTAGTTTTTGTGTGGAAGCAAAAGTATGTGTACAACCGGTCTGCATTTCTTTTTACAACCGGTTACTTTTTTATGCATTAGATACAAGAGATGAACTGCAGAGATGCCCTCAACCATTCAAATCACACATTATAAATGAAAATATAAGCACAAAGGAACCTAAATGCAACATGCAGGCGGTGGAGTTGCACTGAGGCTGCAATGAACCCTGTGTACTACATCAGTCAGATGAGTGCACTGCTTCGGACTGAAACCGCACTGCATCAGACAGGCAACGGAAGTGCATGAATGAACCGCGACATGTATCAAAGTGAAATACTAAGCAATATATCAGCACAGAGAAGAGAACAGTACACGATGGAAAACTAAACCGCAGGGACGAGGCAAGTGGACTGCATCTATTTTTCTTCCACACAACAACAGAGTGAGCTGCATAGAAGAATCAACCTTTTCTAATTATAATCTTCCAAAAAAAGTTACACTTGGCATTGGAGGGAACTGCTGTGCAAGAGAAGATCACTGCAGCAACGAAACAAGTGAGCTGCACTTCAAAAAGTACCGTTGTTATCTTCAATGCATGTTTAGGGAGAGTTGTACGTCTATGGACTACGAGACGGGGCGAATGTACTGCAATGCTTATTTCTTTAATCCACAGTACAAACACATTAAAATTACAAATGACGGGGGACTTCAAAAAATAAATCCACAATTTTTTTCCGCAGGTGCACTGCATGTCCAACCCCCACAGTACTGCGCCTGTACACCCGTGGGACTGCAACCGAAACATGGAAAATGCAAGAATGTCATCCGTGAGCAAAAAGAAGATATAATGAACTACAAAAAGGATATAGTGAAGTGCATGGCAGAAGTTCATCGAGCGGTGGGAGCTCTCGACGGATCCGGTCGCGGCGAACAACAGGTGGTCGAGGGCCGAGCTAGAGAGGAGGAAGGGGGAGCTCCGCCGTTTGTCGGAGGGGAGATGTTGCGGGCGCCGCCGCTGTGCGCCGAGGAGAACAACAACGGGGCCTGTCGGGGCGGCCGCGAACTGCAGGCTGAGCTGCGGTGAGCTTCACACTGGGCCGCAATGAGCTACACGCCAGGTTATCGGCGTCATCATCCTGGGGCCATACCCGTGTCGTTGCCTTTTCTATGGATGCGGGAGCGATGCCTCCACCTAATCTCATCCATAGCGGGCGAATCCCGTCCCCGGCGACCGAATCCTATCTCATGCAGCCACTAAAGTAGAGGGGAGGTGTGGACTCGGGAGGTAGCTTCCCGGATCCGGCACTCGGCGGGGCTCCGAATGCTAGTGGGCTCACCCGGGCAGGGGGGAGAGGGCATGCGGCCATGGTGGGGTGGATTTGGGTGGCCGTGGGGTACTGGGTGGTTGACGATGAGGATCCCGCCGGATCCATTGGTGGCTGGGCTAGGAGGCAGCCCTGAGCGTCAGCGGCGGCCGGGAGGAGAAGGTGAAGGCAGGAGAAGAGAGTCACGGCGGGGATCTGGGGGTAGAGTTGCTGCTTGGGCGGGTGCCCCTCACCGGAGAAGGTGGGGAGGTTGGGGGCGACAGCTCGGGGTGGGGCGGGCCATGCTGGAGAAGGTGGGAAGGGTGATGCGGCCGCACGGGGTGAGACGCTGTGCCGGAGAAGGCGGCGCGCGGCAGTGGGTCGGGGGGATGTGGGAGGAAGGTGGATGTGTCGAGGGGGGAGTGGGGGAGTTGGGGAGATGGGCCCGATGGGGTGGGATTGTGACGCCCGGGTAATTAAGCTACAGTGATCCTCTGCTAGTGTTGCCACGTCACCTCGATTATAGTTGCTAATCTCGAGTTAGTTCAAAACGGTTTTGAAATTCAATTCAAAATTATGATGGTGATAAAAGTTTTCAAAAATTAAAACTAAAATGTTCGGGGGTTGTCAAATATTACAAAGTTAATTATGGTGGAGTAAACACATTTTTATAAAATGTTTAAATGCTCAAAGGTAAATAAAACAGCAGCAAAAGAAATTAAGTAAATGCCTTTTGTATTTTGTAAAATATTAAACTATTTTATTTAGCTGCCCAAATTAATGTGGCAGTGGTATCTTTAACATACCATATTTAGGTGTTGTTCTCACATTCTATAAAATTGAAATAAGTTAATAAAACCGAAAAGATTAAATAAAAGAAAAGGGAAAAAGAAAACAAAAGGAAAAAAAAGAAAAAGAAAAAAAGGAGCAACCCCCC
>NC_057806.1:706990072-706997494 GCF_018294505.1 Triticum aestivum
AGCCCTATGGGCCTATGACAAACGGGGCCCACGCCCAGAACGAAAAAAAAGGATTTAAAAAAAATATAGATAAGTAAATAATTAAAATATTAATTAGTTAATTATTAAAGAATTAATTAACTTAATTAATCCTAGTAGATTAACCTAATCACTAAGTTTAGTTAATTAACGGGGCCCACCCGGGGCTCTGCCCCGTTTCACCGGCGCCCGAATCCACTAAGCCTTATGGGCCTATGACAAACGGGGCCCACGCCCAGAACGAAAAAAAAGGATTTAAAAAAAATATAGATAAGTAAATAATTAAAATATTAATTAGTTAATTAATTAAAGAATTAATTAACTTAATTAATCCTAGTAGATTAACCTAATCACTAAGTTTAGTTAATTAATCTGTTAGGTTAGTTAACAGTCAATGGCAGCTGGGCCCCACACGTCAGATTGACTCAGTCAACACTTTGTTGACTGCTGACATCAGCATGACATCATGCTGATGTCATTAATTTATTTTCGAATTAATTTAAATAATTAATTAAATACCAGAAATTAATAAAATCTTTAGAAAATCATATCTTTTAATCCGTAACTCGGATTAAAATATTTTCAACATGAAAGTTGCTCAGAACGACGAGACGATTCCGGATACGCAGTCCGTTCGTCCGCCACACACCCCTAACCTATCGAACTCGCAACTTTCCCCCTCCGGCTCCTCTGCCCGAAAACGCGAAACACCGGGAATACTTTCCCGGATGTTTCCCCCCTTCGTCGGTATCACCTACTACCGCGATTGGGCACACCTAGCATCGTTACTTGTCATGTCATGCATCGATATGCATTTGTTTGCATTGTATTCATTGTTTCTTCCCCCTCTTCTCTCCGGTAGACTACGAGACCGACGCTGCTGCTGCCCAGTTCGACTACGGAGTTGACGACCCCTCCTTCTTGCCAGAGCAACCAGGCAAGCCCCCCCCCCTTGATCACCAGATATCGCCTATTCTCTTCTATACTGCTTGCATTAGAGTAGTGTAGCCTGTTACTGCTTTCCGTTGATCCTATTCTGATGCATAGCCTGACATTGTTGCTACATCTGTTGATACCTTACCTGCAATCCTAAATGCTTAGTATAGGATGCTAGTTTATCATCATTGGCCCTACATTCTTGTCAGTCTGCCTTGCTATACTATTGGGCCGTGATCACTCGGGAGGTGATCACGGGTATATACTATACATACATACATACTTTACAGATGGTGACTAAAGTCGGGTCAGCTCGAAGAGTACCCGCGAGTGATTCGCGGATTGGGGGCTGAAAGGACCTTTGTCCCGACGGCCCTCTATGTGGATCTTTGTGGCGGAGCGACAGGGCAGGTTAAGACCGCCTAGGAGAGAGGTGGGCCTGGCCCTGTTCGGCGTTCGCGGATACTTAACACGCTTAACGAGATCTTGGTATTTGATCTGAGTTGGCTACGAGCCTATACGCACTAACCAACTACGTGGGAAAGATATGGGCACTCGGCGTCGTGGTATCAGCCGAAGCACTTCGTGACGCCAGCGACTGAGTGGCGCGCGCCGGATTGGAACGTAAGCCTACTCTTGAATTAAGGGGGCCAGTTCTGCTTTCGGCCGCGTACGCAACGTGTAGGTGTGCTATGGGCGATGGGCCCAGACCCCTGCGCGCTTAGGTTTAGACCGGCGTGCTGGCCTCTCTGTTGTGCCTAGGTGGGGCTGCGACGTGTTGATCTTCCGCGGCCGGGCATGACCCAGGAAAGTGTGTGCGGCCAAATGGGATCAAGCGTGTTGGGTAAGTTGGTGCACCCCTGCAGGGAAGTTAATCTATTCGAATAGCCGTGATCTTCGGTAACAGGACGACTTGGAGTTGTACCTTGACCTTATGACAACTAGAACCGGATACTTAATAAAACACACCCTTCCAAGTTCCACAGACAACCCGGTGATCACTTTTCTACAGGGCGACGAGGAGAGGATCGCCGGGTAGGATTATGCTATGCGATGCTACTTGGAGATGATACTTGGAGATGCTACTTGGAGATGCTACTTGAAGATGCTACTTGGAGGACTTCAATCTACTCTCTTCTACATGCTGCAAGACGGAGGCTGCCAGAAGCGTAGTCTTCGACAGGATTAGCTATCCCCTTCTTATTCTGGCATTCTGCAGTTCAGTCCACTGATATGGCCCTTTACACATATACCCATGCATATGTAGTGTAGCTCCTTGCTTGCGAGTACTTTGGATGAGTACTCACGGTTGCTTTTCTTCCTCTTTTCCCCTTTCCCTTCTACCTGGTTGTCGCAACCAGATGCTGGAGTCCAGGAGCCAGACGCCACCGTCGACGACGACCCCTACTACACCGGAGGTGCCTACTACTTCGTGTAGCCCGCTGATGACGACCAGGAGTAGTTAGGAGGATCCCAGGCAGGAGGCCTGCGCCTCTTTCGATCTGTATCCCAGTTTGTGCTAGCCATCTTATGGCAGACTTGTTTAACTTATGTCTGTACTCAGATATTGTTGCTTCCGCTGACTCGTCTATGATCGAGCATTTGTATTCGAGCCCTCGAGGCCCCTGGCTTGTATTATGATGCTTGTATGACTTATTTATATTTTAGAGTTGTGTTGTGATATCTTCCCGTGAGTCCCTGATCTTGATCGTACACAATTGCGTGCATGATTAGTGTACGATTGAATCGGGGGCGTCACAAGTTGGTATCAGAGCCAACTGCCTGTAGGAATCCCCCTTCCAACTCCTTGGCCGAAGTCGAGTCTAGACATTGCAAAACTTTTACTAACATGGCTGTGTGTCTTATCAGCACACGTCGCCATTGGGTGGTAGTAGGATCTTTTACTCCTCGACCTTCACTCTGGGACTCTGATCTCTCCTCTATTCAGATTAAATGAAGTTTACTAAATCTAACAATAGGATCTCGTTATCACTTTCACCCGGAGAGTCCCTTGTTACTGATGATCGTCTACTACACCAGAAGACCCTGAAGATACTCTCCGCTGTTAACCCGAGAACTTGTGTTCATCGCGTTTGCAATTCCCCTTCCACCGCAAACCCTTATGGATAACTACTTGCAGTTGTTATTCTTACATTCATCCCCAGTTGGTCTTGTTATTACAAGATAACCTGAAAAACTCGTTGTTGTTTCGATAATCCTTTGAGCTTACTACCTTGTTGTTCTTTATCACCTGAATACCCCTACGGTTAATTATTGCACTTATTGAGTATCCGCTCATCCCCAGTTGTTCATGAGTTTCACAAAAGTCTTCAAAATACTATTCGATCTTCCGAAAATCCTTTGGAGCCTTTGGCTCTTGAAATTCTTGCTTGCTCGCATTATGGTTAATCCCATAAGTCTCGTAGTCTTATTGACATTCCTTGTCATTATCATTTTGGGTCTATTGACTCAATATGTTTGCGCATACGCGCAATCCTCACTGATCCTTATAAATTACCTTTCCGGCTGAGCTGCCATTCTTTTAACTGGAATTGGTTCTCGACCAGTCCAATTGTCGTTGATTGTATCCCTAATTCTATTCAGCTTATCCATTCTTGATCAGAGCATTTGCTCCTGATCCCTTGATTTGAAAATCATAATTACTTTGCTAATTAAGCGTTGAACTATTCAGTTGTTCTATAAACTGATGCATTTGCAATCTTTCTTCCTCTGATTGGGTATCGATACTCATATCAGCCCCATTTTGGATCGCCATATCCACTGATGGATTATTATCCGACAGTGTCCTTCACATTTGATCACTTTGTGAGTTCTTCCCCTGATACCTAATGCCTTTGTTAAGTTGTATCCTCCGCTTGGCCAACCATACTTTGCTTTCGGGCTTGTGTTATTTACTCTTGAAACTTGTGGTATATGTTTCTAAGAAGCCACTAAGGGTTGAACATATGCTTTCTCTAGACCGTGTGAACCCGAAAGTTTTCACGAGTCATACTCTTCTGGTGCTTCGCCAGATAAAATTTCAACACTGCAACTTAATCGCACGCGAGAAGTGGATGAAAGGTTATGCATTGGAGAAGTGGGAGTCGACCATGAACTTTGTGTTCATGCCCATGGACCCGATGTACATCTTCTCATCGAAGCTTCTTTTAAAATTAATTATTCCCTTGATATAAGTTCATCTTATATCTGGGGTATGGCCTTTTACAATCGTGGTTCCGACCATGTTCTCCTTTAAATACCATTTTCGATGCAAGTGTAAGCACTTGTCTTCTGTGGATCAATACCCCGGTACAACCTCTACTTTGATCTGTCGCCGAGTATTACCCCATGGTATCTCGAGATTATCTTGGAACTGCATAACTTCCTATGAGTTCTTCATCAAGTACTACATACTCACTGATTACAATTTTTCATGGGCTCTGAGTTATTAAACACTCAGAGACACCGATAACTGAACCGAGTCCGCATTACGGTTCAACAACTCTTACTAATATTCTTTACTTACGAGTTTGTACCCGATCATGTCATTCCTAGCCTGATCGGCCATATCATTACCATGCTAAATTTTAACTGTGCTACCTGGTCCTTAATCCCGGAGCACAACTTTTGACAATGAGCTAAGCTTACGTCGATCTTCCTCGTCATATCAGTTCGCCTTGAACAACAATCTTGATTTCAAGTTTGTGTCGTACCTATGGTTCCAATAACCTCATGCTTCATCATTCTTTTGACTTGGTGTGATCGCGGATCGATTACATCTTCGTGGAATCTCTCGACAAATGTGTCATGATCACCATCTACATTCTGATGCTCTTCCAGGATATCAATTGAATTAATGATGAGAAATACCATCCTTTCCCTCGATGATTTGTGTTGTCATCGACCTCTTTATTGCGTTCCCTCCAACAAAAACTTGTTTGTGTTCTGTGTTATACCTCGAGTTCCTTGCTACCTAGCATTTGTTTTTCTTTACCATGGAGTATTACCATCTTTTATGTCAAGAAGGTCGTGAGGATTACTCCACCTCTTAAGAATTCTTGGTATGGTGATACTTCTCACCCTCACCATTCTTTCTTGGTACCCGTGTTGTTTCTAACCGGAATACCGACAATTGAACTATGAGGTGTGAATTCAAAACTTCTAGCAACCCTATTGCTTTGAAGTAATGGTCGAGTTTCATTCTAGTTCTTTTGTTCGTCAAGTCACCACTCTAACATTGATCGTGCGACCCAACCCATATTCGGGTGCACCTTTCAACCAATGTTTAATTGAGTATGTTTCCTCGAGCATACATCATTATACCATTTGATCTGACAAATGTTATCTCCTTGTTCACATAATTGTGGAAATCCATCTTGTCGGAAATCTCGATGGATTATCGCCGAGCCCATCAGCCACCTCCTCCTCTCCTTGGTTTAATGATGAACTATTGTTTCAGGAACCCACTCCCATAGTTCATTTCCTGAGAATCCTGAAATGTCATTTCGTCTATTTGTGTTGCACCTTTTATTCTCGGACATCCTGAGTCTGAGGTATCATTACACCAATCAGATCTGAATCTCAGTCAGATATGATGGTTGGGACAACTTTCCAAGAGTTATGTTGTTGGCCCTTTGATGACCTGGTAACAGGATGTCATGCCTAGCACCCCCCCCCCTGGCTGGAGGACCTATCATTATGGTTTATTTGCAAGGATAACCATTCTTCTTGGAGGAAATTGTAAGACCTATGTTATAAACTGTTCCTGATGGATCCATTGAGTATCTAAAACCGGCCTTTGCTTGAAGACCATGTCAATGCTATCTCGAAGCATGTCTGTGATACTCTGATTTTCAACAAGAACATTTGAAGCCCAATGCTAAATGTTTCCTGCTCAATTATCCAAACACCGTTGTATGGGTAATGTCATGAACTTTCTCTCCCCTACCTAAGGAGTTTTCTACCTAATATCCTGTCATGGATATCTTGCTCTGCTTGTCCTTGGGAAGGATATACCCCTGATATACGTGTTTAAGCACATTTTCGTTCCCGTTGTTTTGTTCAAACTTTCTTGTAAACTACTTAACCGAGCATGGTAATCCCCTGCTTAGGTAAACACCTCGGTGTACCTTCCTGTCTGGTGTAACCCTGTTTCTACTGTTGATGACTTCCGGTAATCGCCGATGGACGAGAACTTTGCCTATTGGTCCGCCTCGTTCAACGAGCAGGAAGGTGGTTCTCTTCGTCCCTCGCCCTTGGTACCAACGTTGTTGCCGACATAACTGACATGGTACTCTCTGACATGCCTTGCTATCATGACCGTGAAAGATGTCACTGCTCCTATAAAATAATAATAATAATAATAATAATAACCACATGGTGGGCCCATAACCCACAGTTCCACAGGATCGAAACCTGACTCTCTGGCACACCCATATCTCCGAAGTTATTCCTCACGATTGGCTTCGTATGAAGATCACCAACCACCTTCCTAGAGACGATCTATTCTGGTATCAGATGCAATACTTATTCTCGTTGCTCTGGACCCCTTTCATCCTTTGTTTCAGGCATCGAACGATTGCCTACCCGCTCGAAACTTCTCATGGTACCTCCGTACTTTGCTCTTGATACTTTCTTTAGTTTGAATTCGGGAGTTACTTCCCACCACCTTTCCTGTGTTATTGACCAGGTAATCAACCTTGCAGAGGTTCGTTCCCCCGGAATACCCCCCCTTTGTTCTTTCTTAAGTATGATGGAGATCCTGAAGGAAGGACGATGATTTCATCATGATGCGTTGAGGCATAGGAGTGAAGTCATCAACGCTATGGATCCACCTCTTCGAGGAGAGCAACCAAAGACGAGAAGATTCGTTAGGATTTCGTAACCAGACCTTTCCCCCTAGTCCCCCTCTTAAATCTCGGGACGAGATTTCTTGTAGTGGAGGAGAATTGTGACGCCCGGGTAATTAAGCTACAGTGATCCTCTGCTAGTGTTGCCACGTCACCTCGATTATAGTTGCCAATCTCGAGTTAGTTCAAAACGGTTTTGAAATTCAATTCAAAATTATGATGGCGATAAAAGTTTTCAAAAATTAAAACTAAAATGTTCGGGGGTTATCAAATATTACAAAGTTAATTATGGTGGAGTAAACACATTTTTATAAAATGTTTAAATGCTCAAAGGTAAATAAAACAGCAGCAAAAGAAATTAAGTAAATGCCTTTTGTATTTTGTAAAATATTAAACTATTTTATTTAGCTGTCCAAATTAATGTGGCAGTGGTATCTTTAACATACCATATTTAGGTGTTGTTCTCACATTCTATAAAATTGAAATAATTTAATAAAACCGAAAAGATTAAATAAAAGAAAAGGGAAAAAGAAAACAAAAGGAAAAAAAAGAAAAAGAAAAAAAGGAGCAACCCCCCCCCACTGGGCCTCGGTCCAGCAGGCCATCGGGCCCCCAGGCC
>NC_057806.1:706998057-707045844 GCF_018294505.1 Triticum aestivum
AACACCGCGCGCCCTCGCACCGGCCACGCCCGCTCGTCGCGCCCGCGCATTGGGCGCCTCCCCTGCTCGCCCCTCACGCGGGATCCCAACCGCGCCTAACCGCGCCCGCAGCCGTCCACTCCTGCGGCGGCCGCTGCCGCCCGTGGCCACTCCGGCCACTGACCTCGCCGCGGCCATGACACCCTCATTGGCCGGCTCTGTGACCGCCAGCACCCGCAGCGCCCAGTCGGGCGCCCGGCGCCCGCCCACCCGGGGCTCTGCCCCGTTTCACCGGCGCCCGAATCCACTAAGCCCTATGGGCCTATGACAAACGGGGCCCACGCCCAGAACGAAAAAAAAGGATTTAAAAAAATATAGATAAGTAAATAATTAAAATATTAATTAGTTAATTAATTAAAGAATTAATTAACTTAATTAATCCTAGTAGATTAACCTAATCACTAAGTTTAGTTAATTAATCTGTTAGGTTAGTTAACAGTCAATGGCAGCTGGGCCCCACACGTCAGATTGACTCAGTCAACACTCTGTTGACTGCTGACGTCAGCATGACATCATGCTGATGTCATTAATTTATTTTCGAATTAATTTAAATAATTAATTAAATACCAGAAATTAATAAAATCTTTAGAAAATCATATCTTTTAATCCGTAACTCGGATTAAAATATTTTCAACATGAAAGTTGCTCAGAACGACGAGACGATTCCGGATACGCAGTCCGTTCGTCCGCCACACACCCCTAACCTATCGAACTCGCAACTTTCCCCCTCCGGCTCCTCTGCCCGAGAACGCGAAACACCGGGAATACTTTCTCGGATGTTTCCCCCCTTCGTCGGTATCACCTACTACCGCAATTGGGCACACCTAGCATCGTTACTTGTCATGTCATGCATCGATATGCATTTGTTTGCATTGTATTCATTGTTTCTTCCCCCTCTTCTCTCCGGTAGACTACGAGACCGACGCTGCTGCTGCCTAGTTCGACTACGGAGTTGACGACCCCTCCTTCTTGCCAGAGCAACCAGGCAAGCCCCCGCCCCCCCTTGATCACCAGATATCGCCTATTCTCTTCTATACTGCTTGCATTAGAGTAGTGTAGCCTGTTACTGCTTTCCGTTGATCCTATTCTGATGCATAGCCTGACATTGTTGCTACATCTGTTGATACCTTACCTGCAATCCTAAATGCTTAGTATAGGATGCTAGTTTATCATCATTGGCCCTACATTCTTGTCAGTCTGCCTTGCTATACTATTGGGCCGTGATCACTCGGGAGGTGATCACGGGTATATACTATACATACATACATACTTTACAGATGGTGACTAAAGTCGGGTCAGCTCGAAGAGTACCCGCGAGTGATTCGCGGATTGGGGGCTGAAAGGACCTTTGTCCCGACGGCCCTCTATGTGGATCTTTGTGGCGGAGCGACAGGGCAAGTTAAGACCGCCTAGGAGAGAGGTGGGCCTGGCCCTGTTCGGCGTTCGCGGATACTTAACACGCTTAACGAGATCTTGGTATTTGATCTGAGTTGGCTACGAGCCTATACGCACTAACCAACTACGTGGGAAAGATATGGGCACTCGGCATCGTGGTATCAGCCGAAGCACTTCGTGACGCCAGTGACTGAGTGGCGCGCGCCGGATTGGAACGTAAGCCTGCTCTTGTATTAAGGGGGCCAATTCTGCTTTCGGCCGCGTACGCAACGTGCAGGTGTGCTATGGGCGATGGGCCCAGACCCCTGCGCGCTTAGGTTTAGACCGGCGTGCTGGCCTCTCTGTTGTGCCTAGGTGGGGCTGCGACGTGTTGATCTTCCGCGGCCGGTCATGACCCAGGAAAGTGTGTGCGGCCAAATGGGATCAAGCGTGTTGGGTAAGTTGGTGCACCCCTGCAGGGAAGTTAATCTATTTGAATAGCCGTGATCTTCGGTAACAGGACGACTTGGAGTTGTACCTTGACCTTATGACAACTAGAACCGGATACTTAATAAAACACACCCTTCCAAGTTCCACAGACAACCCGGTGATTGCTTTTCTACAGGGCGACGAGGAGAGGATCGCCGGGTAGGATTATGCTATGCGATGCTACTTGGAGATGATACTTGGAGATGCTACTTGGAGATGCTACTTGAAGATGCTACTTGGAGGACTTCAATCTACTCTCTTCTACATGCTGCAAGACAGAGGCTGCCAGAAGCGTAGTCTTCGACAGGATTAGCTATCCCCTTCTTATTCTGGCATTCTGCAGTTCAGTCCACTGATATGGCCCTTTACACATATACCCATGCATATGTAGTGTAGCTCCTTGCTTGCGAGTACTTTGGATGAGTACTCACGGTTGCTTTTCTCCCTCTTTTCCCCTTTCCCTTCTACCTGGTTGTCGCAACCAGATGCTGGAGTCCAGGAGCCAGACGCCACCGTCGACGACGACCCCTACTACACCGGAGGTGCCTACTACTTCATGCAGCCCGCTGACGACGACCAGGAGTAGTTAGGAGGATCCCAGGCAGGAGGCCTGCGCCTCTTTCGATCTGTATCCCAGTTTGTGCTAGCCATCTTATGGCAGACTTGTTTAACTTATGTCTGTACTTAGATATTGTTGCTTCCGCTGACTCATCTATGATCAAGCATTTGTATTCGAGCCCTCGAGGCCCCTAGCTTGTATTATGATGCTTGTATGACTTATTTATATTTTAGAGTTGTGTTGTGATATCTTCCCGTGAGTCCCTGATCTTGATCGTACACAATTGCGTGCATGATTAGTGTACGATTGAATCTGGGGCGTCACAGGGATCTTTTTTGGGTGCGTGCATTTCGCGTCGTGTCGGTTTAGCGGGTTAGGTGGGGTGTTATCAGAATAAGCGTTTTTGTTATTATAATAAGACTCTTAAGGGTGTTATTAGAATAGACCCACCATATATATATATATATATATATATATATATATATATATTGTCATATGATCTCTTATGCTAAAGTAACAATTCAATCACAATTACAAGTATGAATCATAAACTTCGTTGAGAACCAACAAACTCTAATCTCAGCCATTGAGGCAATTGCAATTTATCATAACATAGGAAAGAGTCAATATAAGAGCTTTTCATCAAGTCCACATACTCAACTATCATTTAGTCTTTCACAATTGTTAACACTCACGCAATATTGATGGGTATGGAGTTTTAATCTGACACAAAGAAAGATAGGGGCTTCAAGTTTTGCCTCCCAACGTTTTACCTCAAGGGTAATGTCAACCATAATAGTTCATGAAAACTCACGTCCAATTAGCTATATATATCTGGATCTTTCCAACACATTGTGCTTGCCAAAGGATAAAACGCAAAAAGAAAGGTGAAGATCACCATGACTCTTATATAAGGTAGAAGATAAAATTAAAAAATAGGCCCTTCGCAGAGGGAAGCAGAGGTTGTCATGCGCTTTTATGGTTGGATGCACAAAATCTTAATGCAAAAGAACGTCACTTTATATTGCCACTTGTGATGTGGACCTTTATTATGCAGTCCGTCGCTTTTATTTCTTCCACATCACAAGATCATATAAAGCTTATTTTCTCCACATTAATAAGTCATACATATTTAGAGAGCAATATTTATTGCTTGCACCGATGACAACTTACTTGAAGGATCTTACTCAATCCATAGGTAGATATGGTGGACTCACATGGCAGAACTGGGTTTAGGGATATTTAGAAGCACAAGTAGTATTTCTACTTGGTGCAGAGAACTTGGCTAGCATGAGAGGGAAAGGCAAGCTCAACATACTGGATGATCCATGACAATATAATTTATCTCAGATGTAAGAAAACATAACCCATTACGTTGTCTTCCTTGTCCAATATCAACTCTTCAGCATGTCATATTTTAGTGAGTGCTCACAATCATAAAAGATGTCCAAGATAGTATATTTATATGTGAAAACCTCTGTTTCTTTATTACTTCCTATTAATTGCAACGGTGACCAAAACTATGTTTGTCAACTCTCAACAACTTTTAATCATCATACTCTATATATGTGAAGTCATTACTCTCCATAAGATCAATATGATCTCTTTTTATTTCTTTTTATTCTTTCTTTTTCTTTTATTCACTCATAATCATAGCAAGATAATCAAGCCCTTGACTCAACACTAATCTTTATTATATAGCTCACGGGCTCGATTACAAAGAGGGATCATAAAGCAAAACTCACAACTAGATCATACTAAAACTTTATTCTACTAGATCAAGATATTACCAAAAGGATCGAACTAAGAAAACGGTAAAGATAAAAGTGATGGTGATACGATACCGGGGCACTCCCCCAAGCTTGGCAGTTGCCAAGGGGAGTGCCCATACCAGATACCCAGTTCTTCTTTGTTGGTGAAGAAGGTGGAGTTGTTGATGATGGATAGTCGCACATCAAGCATAGGAGGTCCTCCAACTTGCGAATAATGCCCTTGAGTGCGATGATATGCTCCTTCAACAAAATATTTTCATGTGTGAGATACTTGTTTTGTATACGAGCTAACTCAATCATCTTGAAAGCTTCGATCTCAGTTGGGGTAAGAAGATTGTGATCAAGTTGAAGGATGTCTTCTGCTGCCGGAATTTGGTCCTCTATGGCCTTCTTGATCCCTTCATCCTTATTGATCTCCATAGGTTCTTCCCTCTTCAGTTATACCTTCATTAGCCAAGCATCTTTGTCACCATTGTTGGAGGAGGGGGACGACATGATGCCTGGCCTTGACAACCTTGACAGAAAACAGCTCGAAACAAGAACAGAGGATATTTGCGTGGTACGGTGGTCAAAACCTTCGGGAGATGATATAATGATTTTTTACCAACCAAAAGAAGTATCTTGCAAGAAAACGGAGTCCGGAGAGCACACGAGGTGCCATCAAGGCAGGGGGCACGCCCAGGGGGGTAGGGCATGCCCTCCACCCTTGTGGAAGCCTCGTGTCCTTCCTGGACTACTTCTTGTTTTCCTATTTTCTTAAATATTCCAAAACAAAGAAATATTGCCATTAGAACTGTTTTGGAGTCGGTTTACTTACCGTACCACGTACCTATTCCTTTTTGGAGTCTGAAACATTCCGGAAAGTGTCCCTTATGTATTCCTCCAGGGTTACGGTTTCAATAATATTAGTTTCAACATTTATGGGATTACCTGAGATATAATGTTTGATTCTTTGACCATTCACCACCTTCGGATTTGTGCCTTCGAAGTTGTTGATTTTTATGGCACCGGAATGATAGACCTCCTCAATAATGTAAGGACCTTCCCATTTAGAGAGAAGTTTGCCTGCAAAAAATCTTAAACTAGAGTTGTATAGCAATACATAATCACCTACATTAAACTCACGCTTTTGTATCCTTTTGTCATGCCATCTTTTAACTTTTTCTTTAAACAGTTTGGCATTCTCATAGGCTTGGGTTCTCCATTCATCCTGTGAGCTAATGTCAAATAACCTCTTCTCATCGGCAAGTTTAAAATCATAATTGAGCTCTTTAATGGCCCAATATTAATATGCCTTATGTTCTAGCTCAAGAGGTAAGTGACATGCTTTGCCATAAACCATTTTATACGGAGACATACCCATAGGATTTTTATATGCAGTTCTATAGGCCCATAATGCATCATCAAGTTTCTTGGACCGATTCTTCCAGGATCTATTAACAGTCTTTTGCAAAATTAATTTGAGCTCTCTATTACTCAATTCTACTTGACCACTGGACTGTGGGTGATAAGGATATGCAATTCTATGGTTAACATCATACTTAGCAAGCATTTTACTAAAAGCACCATGAATAAAATGTGAACCACCGTTGGTCATTAAATATCTAGGGACCCCAAACCTCAGAAAAATAACTTCTTTAAGCATCTTAATAGAGGTGTTATGATTAGAACTACTAGTTGGAATATCTTCTACCCACTTAGTAACATAATGAATAGCAACGAAAATATGTGTATACCCGTTAGAGGAAGGAAAAGGTCCCATATAATCAAAGCCCCAAACATCAAATGGTTCAATAACCAGTGAATAATTCATAGGCATTTCTTGATGTCTACTAATATTACCAATTCTTTGACATTCATCACAAGACAAGACAAACTTACGGGCATCCTTGAAGAGAGTAGGCCAATAAAAACCGGATTGCAATACCTTATGTGTAGTTCTATCTCCAGCATGGTGTCCTCCATAAGCCTCGAAGTGACACTTGCATAGGATATGTTCCTGTTCATGCTCAGGTACACAACGTCTAATAATACCATCTACTCCTTCTTTATAAAGATGTGGGTCATCCCAAAAGTAATGTCTCAAATCATAGAAGAACTTTTTTTTTGCTGGTATGTGAAACTAGGTGGTATAAATTTAGCAACAATATAATTAGCACAATCAGCATACCATGGAGCAGTTCGAGAAGCATTTATGACATTTAATTGTTCATCAGGAAAGCTATCATCAATAGGTAGTGGGTCATCAAGAACATTTTCTAACCTAGACAAGTTGTCTGCAACGGGGTTCTCAGCTCCCTTTCTACAATAATATGCAAATCAAATTCTTGTAGCAGGAGAACCCATCTAATAAGCCTAGGTTTAGCATCTTTCTTTTCCATAAGGTATATAATAGCAGCATGATCAGTGTGAATAGTTACTTTAGAATCAACAATATAAGGTCTGAACTTATCACAAGCAAATACAACTGCTAAGAATTCCTTTTCAGTGGTAGCATAATTTCTCTGGGCATTGTCTAGAGTTTTACTAGCATATTGAATAACATTTAATTTCTTATCAACTCTTTGCCCTAGAACAGCACCTACAATATAATCACTAGCATCACACATAATTTCAAAGGGTAAATTCCAATCAGGTGGCTGAACAATAGGTGCAGAAATCAATGCTTTCTTAAGTATTTCAAATGCTTCTACACAATCATCATCAAAGACAAAATGAATATATTTTTGTAATAGGTTAGTCAGAGGCCGAGAAATTTTTGAGAAGTCCTTAATGAACCTCCTATAAAAACCAGCATGACCAAGGAAACTTCTTATACCTTTGATGTCCTTGGGACACAACATCTTTTCAATAGCATCAATTTTAGCTTTATCAACTTCAATACCTCTTTCAAAAAATTTATGCCTCAAGACAATACCTTCATTAACCATAAAGTGGCACTTCTCCCAATTCAAGACAAGATTAGTTTCTTCACATCT
This sequence comes from Triticum aestivum, assembly GCF_018294505.1. Taxonomy (NCBI): domain Eukaryota; kingdom Viridiplantae; phylum Streptophyta; class Magnoliopsida; order Poales; family Poaceae; genus Triticum; species Triticum aestivum. Next base: position 707,005,269 of record NC_057806.1, read on the forward strand.
CTGCAAAACTCGATCAAGGTTGCTCAAGCAATCATCAAAAGAGGATCCATAAACAGAGAAATCGTCCATGAAAACCTCACAAATCTTTTCACAAACGTCAGAGAATATAGCCATCATGCATCTTTGAAAGGTAGCAGGTCCATTACATAAACCAAAAGGCATACGTCTATAAGCAAAAGTACTGAAAGGGCAAGTAAAAGTGGTCTTTTCTTGATCATCAGCTGACACAGGTATTTGAGAGAAGCCAGAGTAACCATCTAGAAAGCAAAAGTGTGTATGTTTGGATAATATTTCTAGCATTTGATCAATAAAAGGCAAAGGGTAATGATATTTTTTAGTAGCTTTATTTAATTTTCGGAAATCAATTACCATCCTATAACCTGTAATAATTCTTTGCGGGGTCAATTCATCTTTATCATTAGGAACAATAGTAATACCTCCCTTCTTAGGGACACAATGGACAGGACTTACCCACTGACTATCGGCAACGGGATAAATTATACCTGCCTCAAGGAGCTTTAATATTTCCTTTCTTACCACTTCTTTCATCTTAGAATTCAGCCGTCGTTGGTGATCAATAACTGGTTTAGCGTCTTTCTCCAAATTTATTTGGTGTTGACATAGAGTGGGACTAATGCCCTTAAGATCATCAAGAGTATATCCAATAGCAGCACGGTGCTTCTTCAGAGTTTTCAATAATTTCTCTTCCTCCTTCAATGAAAGGTTAGCACTAATAATAATAGGATATATCTTCTTTTCATCAAGATAAGCATATTTAAGAGTATCGGATAATGGCTTAAGCTCAAACACAGGATCACCCTTGGGTGGAGGAGGATCCCCTGGGATTTCAACGAGCAAGTTGTGTTTCAGAATAGGTCCCTATTTAAAGAATACTTCATCTATTTCCCTTCTTTCATTCATGAACAGATCATTTTCATGGTCTAGTAAATATTGTTCTAAAGGATCAGTAGGAGGAACGGCAATAGAAGCAAGACCAATAATTTCATCTTTACTAGGCAATTCCTCATCACGGGGCTGTTGATACGTCTCCGTCGTATCTACTTTTCCAACCACTTTTGCCCTTGTTTTGGACTCTAACTTGCATGATTTGAATGGAACTAACCCGGACTGACGTTGTTTTCAGCAGAATTACCATGGTGTTATTTATGTGTAGAAACAAACATTCTCGGAATGACTTGAAACTTCACGGAGCGACTTTTTAGAAAATACGAAAAATACCTGCAAAAGATGAAGGCTAGGGGCCCACCACCTCTCCACGAGAGTGGGGGCGCGCCTGCCCCCCTAGGGCGCGCCCCCTACCTCGTGGGCCCCCTGTTGCCTCTCCGACTCCAACTCCAACTCCATATATTGTGTTTCGGGGAGAAAAAAATCAGAGAGAAGAAATCATCGCGTTTTACGATACAGAGCCTCCGCCAAGCCCTAAAACCTATCGGGAGGGCTGACCTGGAGTCCGTTCAGGGCTCCGGAAAGGGGGGTCCATCACCATCGTCATCATCAACCATCCTCCATCACCAATTTCATGATGCTCACCGCTGTGCGTGGGTAATTCCATCGTAGGCTTGCTGGACGGTGATGGGTTGGATCGGATCTATCATGTAATCGAGTTAGTTTTGTTAGGGTTTGATCCCTACTGTCCACTATGTTCTGAGATTGATGTTGCTATGACTTTGCCATGCTTAATGCTTGCCACTAGGGCCCGAGTGCCATGATTTCAGATCTGAACCTATTATGTTTTCATCAATATATGAGAGTTCTTGATCCTATCTTGCAAGTCTATAGTCACCTATTATGTGTTATGATCCGTTAACCCCGAAGTGACAATAATCGGGATACTTACCGGTGATGACCGTAGTTTGAGGAGTTCATGTATTCACTATGTGTTAATGCTTTGTTCCGGTACTCTATTAAAAGGAGGCCTTAATATCCCTTAGTTTCCGTAAGGACCCCGCTGCCACGGGAGGGTAGGACAAAAGATGCCATGCAAGTTCTTTTCCATAAGCACGTATGACTATATTCGGAATACATGCCTACATTACATTGATGAACTGGAGCTAGTTCTGTGTCACCCTAGGTTATGACTGTTACATGATGAACCGCATCCGGCATAATTCTCCATCACCGATCCATTGCCTATGAGCTTTTCATATATTGTTCTTCGCTTATTTACTTTCCCGTTGCTATTGCTATCATCACTACAAGATACCAAAAACATTACTTTTACTACTGTTACCTTTTTCTACCATTACCACTACTATCATATTACTTTGCTACTAAATACTTTGCTGCAGATATTAAGTTTCCAGGTGTGGTTGAATTGACAACTCAGCTGCTAATACTTGAGAATATTCTTTGGCTCCCTTGTGTCGAATCAATAAATCTGGGTTTAATACTCTACCCTCGAAAACTGTTGCGATCCCCTATACTTGTGGGTTATCAAGACTATTTTTTGGCGCCGTTGTCGGGGAGCATAGCTCCATTCTTTGAGTCACTTGGGATATATATATCTGCTTATCATTATGAAGAACTTGAGAGATCCGAAAACCAAGATCTATCCCTCAACTACGAGGGGAGGTAAGGAACTGCCATCTAGCTCTGCACTTGATTCACCTTCTGTTATGAGTAAGTTTGCGACACCTACACCTGCCTCTGCTATTCCTTCTGATATGTCGCATGTTATTGATGATGCCACTTCTGCTATGCATGATACATATGATGAAACTACTTCTATGCCTGATACTACTGTGCCACTTAGTGATTTTCTTGATGAACAACTTGCTAGGGCTAGAGAGATTGAAAATATTGAATCTGATGATACTGATGATGAAGAATCACTTGCTATTCCCAAGGGTTATGTCTTTGATCAAGAAGCTTCTTTAGCTATTTTAGCTTGCAAAAATAGAAATGAACTCAAAAGATTATTAGCTAAATGGAGTAAGCAATCTCTAAATGCTAGAATGAAACCTGACCCTGCTTTTGCTACTTCACCTATCTTTGTTACTCATAAGGATTATGAATTCTCTGTTGATCCTGATATAATTACTTTGGTTGAATATGATCCTTTTCATGGCTATGAATCTGAAACTGTTGTGGCACATCTTACTAAATTAAATGATATAGCTACCCTGTTCACTAAAGATGAGAGAACTCATTACTTTTACATCCTTAAAATATTTCCGTTCTCATTAAAGGGTGATGCTAAGATATGGTTTAATTCTCTTGATCCTGGTTGTGTGCGTAGTCCCCAGGATATGATTTATTACTTCTCTGCTAAATATTTCCCTGCTCATAAGAAACAAGCTGCTTTAAGGGATATATATAATTTTGTGCAAATTGAAGAAGAGAGTCTCCCACAAGCTTGGGGGAGGCTTCTCCAATTACTTAATGCTTTGCCTGATCATCCTCTTAAGAAAAATGAAATACTTGATATCTTTTATAATGGACTAACCGATGCCTCCAGAGATTACCTGGATAGTTGTGCTAGTTCTGTTTTCAGGGAAAGAACACCGATGAAGCTGAAATTCTATTGAATAATATATTGACAAATGAAAATAATTGGACACCTCCGGAGCCAATTCCTGAGCCTATTCCTAAACCAACTCCGAAGAAGAGGGGTATTATATTTCTCAGTCCTGAAGATATGCAAGAGGCAAAGAAATCTATGAAAGAAAAAGGTATTAAACCTGAAGATGTTAAGAATTTACCTCCTATTGAAGAAATACATGGTCTTAATTTACCGCCTGTTGAAGAAACATATGATCTTAATCCTTCACCTATTGAAGAAACGCATGGTCTTGATAACCCGACACAGGTAGTAAAGGTAAATTATCTCTATAGATATGATAAAGCTCAAATCCCATTTACTAAGTTTGCTAGCCCATCCTTAGATGAGTTTGACAATTTCATTGTTAAACAAGAAAATTTTAATGCTTATTTTGGTAGACAATTGAAATACAATTCAAATATGCTTGAACACTTGGGTGATTATATGGCTAATGTCAAAGGTGAACTTAAACTTATTAGTAAACATGCTTCTATGGTTACCACTCAAGTAGAACAAGTACTTAAAGCTCAAAATGATTTGCTCAATGAATTGAATAGTAAGAATAATGATTATGCTATTAGAGTGGCTACTAGAACTGGTAGAATGACTCAGGAACCTTTGTATCCTGAAGGCCACCCTAAGAGAATTGAGAAAGTTCTTAGAGAAATAATATATAGATGCACCTAGTCCTTCTAAAAGTAAGAAAATGAAAAATGATAGGACTTTGCATGCTTCTAGTGAACCTATTACTGAAACACCTAAGAATCCAAATGATATTTCTATTTCTGATGCTGAAACACAATATGGTAATGAACCTGAAACTAGTAATAAGGTTAATGATAATGTTCATGATGATGCTCAACCTACTAATGATAATGATATAGAAATTGAACCTGCTGTTGATCTTGATAACCCACAATCAAAGAATCAATGTTATGATAAGAAAGACTTTGTTGCTAGGAAACACGGTAAAGAAAGAGAACCATGGGCTCAGAAACCCATGCCTTTTCCTCCCAAACCATCCAACAAAAAGCTCAAATCCCATTTACTAAGTTTGCTAGCCCATCCTTAGATGAGTTTGACAATTTCATTGTTAAACAAGAAAATTTTAATGCTTATTTTGGTAGACAATTGAAATACAATTCAAATATGCTTGAACACTTGGGTGATTATATGGCTAATGTCAAAGGTGAACTTAAACTTATTAGTAAACATGCTTCTATGGTTACCACTCAAGTAGAACAAGTTCTTAAAGCTCAAAATGATTTGCTTAATGAATTGAATAGTAAAGATAATGACAATGCTGGTAGAGTGGCTACTAGAACTGGTAGAATGACTCGGGAACCTTTGTATCCTGAAGGCCACCCTAAGAGAATAGAGCAAGATTCTCAGAGAAATAATATAGATGCACCTAGTTCTTCTAAAAAGAAGAAAAAGAAAAATGATAGGACTTTGCATGCTTCTAGTGATCCTATTGTTGAAACACCTGAGAATCCAAATGATATTTCTATTTCTGATGCTGAAACTCAATCTGGTAATGAACCTGAAACTAGTGATAATGTTAATAATAATGTTCATGATGATGCTCAACCTAGTAATGATAATGATATAGAAATTGAACCTGCTGTAGATCTTTATAACCCACAATCAAAAAATCAACGTTATGATAAAAAAGATTTTGTTGCTAGAAAACATGGTAAAGAAAGAGAGCCTTGGGTTCAGAAACCCATGCCTTTTCCTCCCAAACCATCCAAGAAAAAGGATGATGAGGATTTTGAGCGCTTTGCTGAAATGATTAGACCTATCTTTTTGCGTATGCGATTAACTGATATACTCAAAACCAATCCTTATGCTAAGTACATGAAAGATATTATTAAAAATAAAAGTAAGATACCGGAAGCTGAAATTTCCACCATGCTTGCTAATTATACTTTTAAGGGTGGAATACCAAAGAAACTTGGAGATCCAGGAGTACCCACTATACCATGCTCTATTAAAAGAAACTACGTTAAAACTGCTTTATGTGATCTTGGAGTCGGTGTTAGTGTTATGCCTCTCTCTTTATATCGTAGACTTGATTTGAATAAGTTGACACTTACTGAAATATCTTTGCAAATGGCTGATAAATCAACTGCTATACTTGTCGGTATTTGTGAGGATGTGCCCGTCATAGTTGCAAACGTTACTATTTTAACGGACTTTGTTAGTCTTGATATTCCCGAGGACGATGGTATGTCTATTATTCTTGGAAGACCCTTTTTGAATACTGTAGGGGCTGTTATTGATTGCACTAAAGGCAATGTCACTTTTCATGTTAATGGTAATGAGCATACAGTACACTTTCCGAGGAAACAACCTCAAGTTCATCGTATCAACTCTATTGGAAAATTTTCATCGATTATATTTGGAGGTCTTGAATTTCCTCTTCCTACTGTCAAGAAGAAATATGATATTCTTATTATTGGGGATGTGCATATCCCCATTGAGGTAACATAGTGTTGTTCAAAATTTCTCCGGTTCCATGTTATTCGGAAAGAGTTCGTTAACAAGACTTGATCAATCGTGTTAGTGGATTCCTTTTGATGATCATGAGATGGATGAAATTAGAGAGCACAACCTTCTATACCCCACTTTTACTTTCTGTTATTTATATTAAATAAAATAAAATAAATATTTTTCTGTCTGTTATCTGATTATCCGTGCAATATAAAAATACCTCGAAAATAAAAGTTCTCCAAATGCCCTGAAATTTAAATATGATTTTTTTCCAGAATATTTGAGAATATTTGGCACAAAGAACACAGCAGGGGGCCAACCACCTGCCCACGAGGGTGGAGGGCGCGCCCTACCCCCCTGGGCACGCCCCCTGCCTCGTGGGCCCACGGTGGCCCTCCTCCACTTATTCCTGCACCCACACACTTCATCTTCCTCCCACAAACACGAATATCCAGCTCAAGCACGAGTTCTAGCTCACTTTGCTGCCATTTTCGATCTCCTTGCTCAAAGCACCTCTCACAAAACTGCTTGGGGAGATTGTTCCTTGGTATGTGACTCCTCCATTGGTCCAATTAGTTTTTGTTCTAGTGCTTTATTCATTGAAATTTTTTGCTGCTTAGGTGACCCTATTCTTGAGCTTGCATGTCAAATTTATATGGTCATGAGTAGTTTTGATGCATGATATAGGCCCTAGACACTTGTAGGAGTAGTTGCTATCAATATTATTGAGTTTGGTTTACTTTTATTTTGAAGTTACTAAAAATTTCAGAATTTTTCAGAGGAAGAAAAATGCTTAGGAAAATGTTCCAAGGTGGTTCTTCAAGGAAGCAAGGACCCAGGCTTGCAATGTGTGATGCTGATGACGAGCCACCAAGAGACGCTCCAGTGCGTCCTTGTGAATGACCCTCTGAGAACTTTATGGATCGAGCGGAAATTAAGGAAGAATTCAACTCATATTTGTGTAACACTGATCTTGTGAGCTTCGAGGAAGAGAAGTGCAGCCAGTATCACAACCTCACCAGTACCTTTGTGAGGAGGTTTGAATTTTCAACTTCACGTAATTCTCCAACTGTCCTGTTTGATCTTTATGACAAATCTTACACTATGGACTTAGAGGATTTTACCACTGCTTGCAAACTTCCACAATGGGATAGTATAAGGGATCCTCGCAAATCTAAATTTAGAGATTTTCTTGCTAGCATAACTGTGGGAGAATCTAGAGATATTACACAAGCTACCATAGGGAGCATTCACTTTCCTGCTATACATTACTTTGCTCTCTTCATAGGTAGATGCATTAAAGGTAAAGATGAGGCATGTCACATGTGTGTCCCCGATCTTAGTATTCTTAGGAGTGCTATGTTAGGAGACAAATCATATAATTTGGGAGCCATTGTTGCACGTAGGTTGCATCTTAATAGACTTAATGGAGATTTCTTTGGTGGAATTTATGCAACCCGCATAGCTAATTTTCTTGGTGTAGCCATACGCGAAGATGATATTGAATTACCTCCTGCTTATCTAGATTTTAATGCTATGGTTCACCACCAGTTTGTCGAGAGGAACGAATCACCTCTCCAGCATCGACTAATCTTTGACAGACGTCATGTTGTCCGTATTACTCTCCCTGCTCCTGCCTTCTTTGATTATCAGGCAAGAGGAGGATATACTATTACCAGAGAGGAGGCAGATGAGTACGAGAGGAGAGAGGAGGCCGCTCGTCGCCATGATGCAGCTCAGCAGGCGATTGCTGCTGCATCGCAGTATGACCCCAGCTACTATGGATATCCGCCAAGCCAGCTGTGGCAATAGACCAACTTAGGCCAAAAGCCTAAGCTTGGGGGAGTACGTATTTCCCACCGACATTACATTTATGTTCACACACTCATTGCTAGATGTCGGTGCTCATACTTTTTCATTATATCATCCATGCTAGTTTATTTCCCTTTTTTATGCTTTCTTCTTGTTTGTTTAATAAACCTTAAGAAAAATCAAAAAAATTAGTTGTAGCTTTTAGTTAGTTTACTTTCCATGCTTGTAGTAGTAATTAAAAAGAAAACCCAAAAAGATTTCATGTTCTTCGTTTGCTTGTTGGGAGCTTTCCCGTGTAAATAGTTTTATTTCTTTTCTTTTCTTTGGGGGTCGATAGGTGAAGACCATAATTAAATTGTTGAAGTGGCTCTTATATGCATTATTGTTGATCTGACAAAAGAGCCCATATTGCCTTGTCTTCTCCTGTTTATTGAATGCCTGCAGATTCCTGCTTAGTCCAATGCACATGCACTATTATTATTATTCACATCATTCGGTCGTTCAAGTGAAAGGCAATTATGATGATATATGATGGACTGGTTGAGAAGAGAAAAGCTGGTATGAACTCGACCTCTTTTGTTTTTGTAAATATGGTTAGTTCATCGTTCCTGATTCAGCCTATTATGAATAAACATGTTTGCAATGACAACTAGAGATCATAGTTTCTTATGCCATGCTTGATTAGCTATGAGTTATAATGGTTTACCTTGCGTGCCAACATGCTATTAAAATGGTTATGATGTGGTATGATACGGTGGTATCCTCCTCTGAATGATTTAAGTGACTTGACTTGGCACATGTTCACGCATGTAGTTGAAACAAAATCAACATAGCCTTCACGATATTTATGTTCATGGTAGATTATATCCTACTCATGCTTGCATTCAGTGTTGATTAATTTTAATGCATGTTCATGACTGTTGTCGTTCTCTAGCTGGTCGCTTCCCAGTCTTTTGCTAGCCTTCACCTGTACTAAGCGGGAATACTGCTTGTGCATCCAATCCCTTAAACCCCAAAGTTATTCCACATGAGTCCACTATACCTACCTATATACAGTATCTACCTGCCGTTCCAAGTAAATTTGTATGTGCCAAACTCTAAACCTTCAAGTAAATATCCTGTTTTGTATGCTCAAATAGCTCATGTATCAACTAGGGCTGTCAGTATCTTCCATTTTAGGTGGGTTATTCTCAAGAGGAGTGGACTCCGCTCCTCACTCACGAGATAAATGACTGGTCACCGGGATGCCCAGTCCCATGCTTTATGCAAACTAAATCAAAATAATTGCAAACAAAACTCCCCCTGGGACTCTTGTTAGTTGGAGGCACTATTTGTTTCGAGCAAGCCATGGATTGATGCTTGTTGGTGGAAGGGGGAGTATAAACTTTACAATTCTGTTTGGGAACCGCCTATAATGTGTGTAGCATGGAAGATATCGCCATCTCTTGGTTGTTATGTTGACAATCAAAGTATAATGCTCAAAATATTATTAACCTCTATTTCAAAACCGAGCTCTGGCACCTCTACAAAACCCTGCTTCCCTCCGCAAAGGGCCTATCTATTTACTTTTATGCTGAGTCATCATCCTCTTATTAAAAAGCACCAGTTGGGGAGTACCGCTGTCATTTGCATTCATTATTGTTAGTTTACATTGAGTATGACTTGAGTGGATCTCTTTTACCATGAATTACAATGTCTAGTCAGTCCTTGGTCTTTAAAGGTGCTCTACATTTATGTTTTGCGGTCTCAAAAAGGGCTAGCGTGATACCATCTTGTTATATCATATTATGATTGTTTTGAGAAACTGTTGTCATTCGAGATTTATTATTATGGATCGCTAGTTGATTATGCTATTGATATGAGTAAACTTGAGACCTATGTGTTATTGTGAATGTGGTTAGTTATAATCTTTGCTGAAAACTTGAATGCTGGCTTTACATATTTACAACAACAAGAGCAAATAGAGTTTGTAAAAGTTTTTCTTTATCACTTTCAGTTTATCAACAGAATTGCTTGAGGATAAGCAAAGATTTAAGCTTGGGGGAGTTGATACGTCTCCGTCGTATCTACTTTTCCAAACACTTTTGCCCTTGTTTTGGACTCTAACTTGCATGATTTGAATGGAACTAACCCGGACTGACGCTGTTTTCAGCAGAATTACCATGGTGTTATTTATGTGCAGAAACAAACGTTCTCAGAATGACCTGAAACTTCACGGAGCGACTTTTCAGAAAATATGAAAAATACCTACAAAAGATGAAGGCCAGGGGGCCCACCACCTCTCCACGAGGGTGGGGGCGCGCCTGCCCCCCTAGGGCGTGCCCCCTACCTCGTGGGCCCCCTGTTGCCTCTCCGACTCCAACTCCAACTCCATATATTGTGTTTCGGGGAGAGAAAAATCAGAGAGAAGAAATCATCGCGTTTTACGATACAGAGCCGCCGCCAAGCCCTAAAACCTCTCGGGAGGGCTGATCTATAGTCCGTTCAGGGCTCCGGAGAGGGAAATCCGTCGCCATCGTCATCATCAACCATGCTCCATCACCAATTTCATGATGCTCACCGCCATGCGTGAGTAATTCCATCGTAGGCTTGCTGGACGGTGATGGGTTGGATGGGATCTATCATGTAATCGAGTTAGTTTTGTTAGGGTTTGATCCCTAGTGTCCACTATGTTTTGAGATTGATGTGTCTATGACTTTGCCATACTTAATGCTTGTCACTAGGGCCCGAGTGCCATGATTTTAGATCTGAACCTATTATGTGTTCATCAATATATGAGAGTTCTTGATCCTATCTTGCAAGTCTATAGTCACCTATTATGTGTTATGATCCGTTAACCCCGAAGTGACAATAATCGGGATACTTACCGGTGATGACTGTAGTTTGAGGAGTTCTTGTATTCACTATGTGTTAATGCTTTGTTCCGGTACTCTATTAAAAGGAGGCCTTAATATCCCTTAGTTTCCGTAAGGACCCCGCTGCCACGGGAGGGTAGGACAAAAGATGTCATGCAAGTTCTTTTCCATAAGCACGTATGACTATATTCGGAATACATGCCTACATTATATCAATGAACTGGAGCTAGTTCTGTGTCACCCTAGGTTATGACTGTTTACATGATGAACCGCATCCGGCATAATTCTCTATCACCGATCCATTGCCTACGAGCTTTTCATATATTGTTCTTCGCTTATTTACTTTCCCGTTGCTATTGCTATCATCACTACAAAATACCAAAAACATTACTTTTCCTACGGTTACCTTTTGCTACCGTTACGACTACTATCATATTACTTTGCTACTAAATACTTTGCTGCAGATATTAAGTTTCCAGGTGTGGTTGAATTGCCAACTTAGCTGCTAATACTTGAGAATATTCTTTGGCTCCCCTTGTGTTGAATCAATAAATTTGGGTTGAATGCTCTACCCTCGAAAACTGTTGTGATCCCCTATACTTGTGGGTTATCACTTTGCTACTAAACACTTTGCTGCAGATACTAAGTTTCCAGGTGTGGTTGAATTGACAACTCAGCTACTAATACTTGAGAATATTCTGTGGCTCCCCTTGTGTCGAATCAAGAAATTTGGGTTGAATACTCTACCCTCGAAAACTGTTGTGATCCCCTATACTTGTGGGTTATCAAGACTATTTTCTGGCGCCGTTGCCGGGGAGCATAGCTCTATTCTTTGAGTCACTTGGTATTTATATCTGCTTATCATTATGAAGAACTTGAAAGATCCAAGAACCAAGATTTATCCCTCAACTATGAGGGGAGGTAAGGAACTACCATCTAGCTCTGCACTTGATTCACCTTCTATTTTGAGTAAGCTTGCGACACCTAAACCTACTTCTGATATTCGTTCTGATATGTCGCATGTTATTGATGATGCCACTTCTGCTATACATGATACTTATAATGAAACTACTTCTATGCTTGATACTACTGTGCACTTAGTGAATTTCTTGACGAACAACTTGCTAGGGCTAGAGAGATTGAAAATATTGAATCTGATAATGCTGATGAAAGTGACGATGAAGACTTGTGTGTTATTCCTAAGGGTTATGTTTATGATAAAGAAGCTTCTTTAGCTATTTTAGCTTGCAAAGATAGATACGAACTCAAGACGTTATTAGCTAAATGGAATCAGCAATCTCTAAATGCTAGAATGAAACCCGACCCTGCTTTTGCTACTTCACCTATCTGTGTTACTGATAAGGATTATGAATTCTCTGTTGATCCTGATATAATTACTTTGGTTGAATATGATCCTTTTCATGGCTATGAATCTGAAACTGTTGTGGCAAATCTTACTAAATGAAATGATATTGCCGCCCTATTCACTAAAGATGAGAGAACTCGCTACTTTTATATCCTTAAAATATTTCCGTTCTCATTAAAGGGTGATGCTAAGATATGGTTTAATTCTCTTGATCCTGGTTGTGTGCGTAGTCCCCAGGATATGATTTATTACTTCTCTGCTAAATATTTCCCTGCGCATAAGAAACAAGTTGCTTTAAGCGATATATATAATTTTGCGCAAATTAAAGAAGAGAGTCTCCCACAAGCTTGGGGGAGGCTTCTCCAATTACTTAATGCTTTGCCTGATCATCCTCTTAAGAAAAATGAAATACTTGATATCTTTTATAATGGACTAACCGATGCCTCTAGAGATTACCTGGATAGTTGTGCTAGTTCTGTTTTCAGGGAAAGAACACCGATGAAGCTGAAATTCTATTGAATAATATGTTGACAAATGAAAATAATTGGACACTTCCGGAGCCAATTCCTGAGCCTATTCCTAAACCAACTCCGAAGAAGAGGGGTATTATATTTCTCAGTCCTGAAGATATGCAAGAGGCAAAGAAATCTATGAAAGAAAAAGGTATTAAACCTGAAGATGTTAAGAATTTACCTCCTATTAAAGAAATACATGGTCTTAATTTACCGCCTGTTAAAGAAACATATGATCTTAATCCTTCACCTATTGAAGAAACGCATGGTCTTGATAACCCGACACAGGTAGTAAAGGTAAATTATCTCTATAGATATGATAAAGCTCAAATCCCATTTACTAAGTTTGCTAGCCCATCCTTAGATGAGTTTGACAATTTCATTGTTAAACAAGAAAATTTTAATGCTTATTTTGGTAGACAATTGAAATACAATTCAAATATGCTTGAACACTTGGGTGATTATATGGCTAATGTCAAAGGTGAACTTAAACTTATTAGTAAACATGCTTCTATGGTTACCACTCAAGTAGAACAAGTACTTAAAGCTCAAAATGATTTGCTCAATGAATTGAATAGTAAGAATAATGATTATGCTATTAGAGTGGCTACTAGAACTGGTAGAATGACTCAGGAACCTTTGTATCCTGAAGGCCACCCTAAGAGAATTGAGAAAGTTCTTAGAGAAATAATATATAGATGCACCTAGTCCTTCTAAAAGTAAGAAAATGAAAAATGATAGGACTTTGCATGCTTCTAGTGAACCTATTACTGAAACACCTAAGAATCCAAATGATATTTCTATTTCTGATGCTGAAACACAATATGGTAATGAACCTGAAACTAGTAATAAGGTTAATGATAATGTTCATGATGATGCTCAACCTACTAATGATAATGATATAGAAATTGAACCTGCTGTTGATCTTGATAACCCACAATCAAAGAATCAATGTTATGATAAGAAAGACTTTGTTGCTAGGAAACACGGTAAAGAAAGAGAACCATGGGCTCAGAAACCCATGCCTTTTCCTCCCAAACCATCCAACAAAAAGGATGGTGAGGATTTTGAGCGCTTTCCTGAAATGATTAGACCTATCTTTTTGCGTATGCGGTTAACTGATATGCTCAAAATGAATCCTTATGCTAAGTATATGTAAGATATTGTTACAAATAAGAGAAAGATACTGGAAGCTGAAATTTCCACCATGCTTGCTAATTATACTTTTAAGGGTGGAATACCAAAGAAACTTGGAGATCCCCGTGTACCAACTATACCATGCTCAATTAAAAGAAACTATGTTAAAACTGCTTTATGTGATCTTGGAGCCAGTGTTAGTGTTATGCCTCTCTCTTTATATCGTAGACTTGATTTGAATAAGTTGACACCTACTGAAATATCTTTGCAAATGGCTGATAAATCAACTGCTATACCTGTCGGTATTTGTGAGGACGTGCCTGTTGTAGTTGCAAACGTTACAATTTTAACAGACTTTGTTATTCTTGATATTCCCGAGGACGATAGTATGTCTATTATTCTTGGAAGACCCTTTTTGAATACTGCAGGGGCTGTTATTGATTGCACTAAAGGCAATGTCACTTTTCATGTTAATGGTAATGAGCACACGCATTCCGAGGAAACAACCTCAAGTTCATAGTATCAACTCTATTGGAAAAATTCCATCGATTATATTTGGAGGTTTTGAATTTCCCTTCCTACTGTCAAGAAGAAATATGATATTCTTATTATTGGGGATGTGCATATCCCCGTTGATGTAACATAGTGTTATTGGAAATTTCTCTGGTTGCATGTTATTCGGAATGAGTTCGTTAAGAAGACTTGATCAACCTTGTTAGTGGATTCCTTTTGATGATCATGAGATGGATGAAACTAGAAGGCACAACCTTCTGTACCATCCTTTTACTTTCTTTTATTTATATTAAATAAAATAAAAATAGTATTTTCTGTCTGTTATCTGAATTATCCGTGCAATATAAAAATACCCCGAAAATAAAAGTTCTCCAAATGCCCTGAAATTTAAATATGATTTTTTCTGGAATATTTGAGAATATTTGGCACTAAGAACACAGCAGGAGGAGCTGGCACCTGGCCACAAGGGTCAGGGGCACGCCCTACCCCCCTGGGCATGCCCCCCTGCCTCGTGGGCCCATGTTGGCCCTCCTCCAGTTATCCTTTCACCCACACACTCCTTCTTCCTCCCACAAACACGAACAACCAGCTCAAACTCGAGTCCAAGCTCGTTTTGCTGCCATTTTCGATCTCCTTGCTCAAAGCACCTCTCACAAAACTGCTTGCGGAGATTGTTCCTTGGTATGTGACTCCTCCATTGGTACAATTAGTTTTTGTTCTAGTGCTTTATTCATTGCAAATTTTTGCTGCCTAGGTGACCATGTTCTTGAGCTTGCATGTCAAATTTATATGGTTCCAAGTAGTTTTGATGCATGATATAGGCTCTAGGCGCTTGTAGGAGTAGTTGCTATCAATATTATTGAGTTTAGTTTACTTTTATTTTGAAGTTACTAAAAAAATTCAGAATTTTTCAGAGGTAGAAATATGCTTAGGAAAATGTTCCAGGGTGGTTCTTCGAGGAAGCAAGGACCCAGGCTTGCAATGCGTGATGCTGATGATGAGCCACCAAGAGACGCTCTAGTGCGTCCTTGTGAATGGCCTTCTGAGAACTTTATGGATCGAGCGGGAATTAAGGAAGAATTTAACGCATATTTTCGTAATGCTGATCTTGTGAGCTTCGAGGAAGAGAAGTGCAGCCAGTATCACAATCTCACTAGTTCCTTTGTGAGGAGGTTTGAATTTTCATCTTCACGTAATTCTCCAACTATCCTGTTTGATCTTTATGAAAATTCGTACACTATGGACTTAGAGGATTTTACCAGTGCTTGCAGACTTACACAATGGGGTAGTATAAGGGATCCTCGCAAATCTGAATTTAGAGATTTTCTTGCTAGCATAACTGTGGGAGAATCTAGAGATATAACACAAGCTACCATAGGGAGCATTCACTTTCCTACTATACATTATTTTGCTCTCTTCATAGGTAGATGCATTAATGGTAAAGATCAGGCATGTCACATGTGTGTCCTTGACCTCAGTATTCTTAGGAGTGCTGTGTTATGAGATAAATCTTATAATTTGGGAGCCATTGTTTGCACGTAGTTTGCATCTTAATAGATTTAATGGAGATTTCTTTGGAGGAATTTATGCAACCTTCATAGCTAATTTTCTTGGTATAGCCATACGCGAAGATGATATTGAATTACCCCTTGCTTACCTAGACTTTAATACTATGTTTCACCACCAGTTTGTCGAGAGGAATGAATCACCTCTCCGATATCGACTAATCTTTGACAGACGCCGTGCTTTCCATATTACTCTCCCTGCTCCTGCCTTCTTTGATCATAAGGCAAAAGGTAGATATGTAATTACCAGAGAGGAGGCAGATGAGTATGAGAGGAGAGTGGAGGCCGCTCGTCGCCACGCTGCAGCATAGGAGGCGATAGCCGCTGCATCTCACTACGACCCCAACTACTATTATGGATATCCGCCAGGCCAACCGTGGCCATAGACCAACTTAGGCCAAAAGCCTAAGCTTGGGGGAGTATGTATTTCCCACCGACATTACATTTATGTTCACACACTCATTGCTAGATGTCGGTGCTCATACTTTTTCATTGTATCATCCATGCTAGTTTACTTTCCTTTTTATGCTTTCTTTTTGTGTGTTTAATAAACCTTAAGAAAAACCGAAAAAATAGTTGTAGCTTTTAATTAGTTTAGTTTCAATGCTTGTAGTAGTAATTAAGAAGAAAACCCAAAAAGATTTCCTTTTCTTCTTTTACTTGTTGGGAGCTTTCCCGTGTAAATAGTTTTATTTCTTTTCTTTTCTTTGGGGGTCGATCGTAGAAGACCATAATTAAATTGTTGAAGTGGCTCTTATATGCATTATTGTTGATCTGATAAAAGAGCCCATATTGTCTTGTCTTCTCATGTTTATTGAATGCTTGTATATTCCAGCTTAGTCCAATGCATATGCACAATTATTATTATTCACATCGTTCGGTCGTGCAAGTGAAAGGCAATAATGATGATTATATGATGAACTGACTTGGATGAGAAAGGCTGGTATGAACTCAACCTCTTTTGTTTTTGTAAATATGATTAGTTCATCGTTCCTGATTTGGCCTATTATGAATAAACATGTTTGCAATGACAACTAGAGATCATAGTTCTAGTGCCATGCTTGATTAGCTAGGAGCTTATAATGGTTTACCTTGCGTGCCAACATGCTATTAAAATGGTTATGATGTGGTATGATAGGGTGGTATCCTCCTCTGAAAGATTTATGTGACTTGACTTGGCGCATGTTCACGCATGTAGTTGAAACAAAATCAACATAGCCTTCACGATATTTATGTTCATGGTGGATTATATTCTACTCATGCTTGCGTTCGGTGTTGATTAATTTTAATGCATGTTCATGATTGTTGTCGCTCTCTTGTTGGTTGCTTCCCGATCTTTTGCAAGCCTTCACCTGTACTAAGCGGGAATACTGCTTGTGCATCCAACTCCATAAACCCCAAAGTTATTCCATACGAGTCCACCATACCTACCTATATACGATATCTACCTGCCATTCCAAGTAAATTTGTATGTGCCAAACTCTAAACCTTCAAATAAATATCCTGTTTTGTATGCTCGAATAGCTCATGTATCAACTAGGGCTGTCCGTATCTTCCATGTTAGGCGGGTTATTCTCAACAGGAGTGGACTCCGCTCCTCACTCACAAGAAAGTGGCTGGTCACCGGGATGCCCAGTCCCATGCTTTATGCAAACTAAATCAAAATAATTGCAAACAAAACTCCCCATGGGACTCTTGTTAGTTGGATGCACTCGTTGTTTCGAGCAAGCCATGGATTGATGCTTGTTGGTGGAAGGGGGAGTATAAACTTTACCATTCTGTTTGGGAACCGCCTATAATGTGTGTAGCATGGAAGATATCGCCATCTCTTGGTTGTTATGTTGACAATGAAAGTATACCGCTCAAAATAGTATTCATCTATATTTCAAAACCGAGCTCTGGCACCTCTACAAATCCCTGCTTCCCTCTGCGAAGGGCCTATCTATTTACTTTTATGCTGAGTCATCATCCTCTTATTAAAAAGCACCAGTTGGAGAGCACTGCTGTCATTTGCATTCATTATTGTTAATTTACATTGGGTATGACTTGAATGGATCTCTTTTACCATGAATTACAATGTCTAGTCAGTCCTTGGTCTTTAAGGGTGCTCTGCATTTATGTTTTCCGGTCTTCGAAAGGGCTAGCGAGATACCATCTTGTTATATCCTATTCTGATTGTTTTGAGAAAGTGTTATCATCCGAGATTTATTATTATTGCTCGCTAGTTGCTTATGCCATTGATATGAGTAAACTTGAGACCTAAGCGTTATTGTGAATGTGGTTAGTCATAATCTTTTCTGAAAACTTGAATCCTGGCTTTACATATTTACAACAACAAGAGCAAACAGAGTTTGTAAAACTTTTTCTTTATCACTTTCAGTTTGTCAGCTGAATTGCTTGAGGACAAGCAAAGGGTTAAGCTTGGGGGAGTTGATACGTCTCCATCGTATCTACTTTTCCAAACACTTTTTGTTGGAGAACGTAGTGATTTCAAAAATTTCCTACGCACACGCAAGATCATGGTGATGCATAGCAACGAGAGGGGAGAGTGTGATCTACGTACCCTTGTAGACCGACAGCGGAAGCGTTAGCACAACGCGGTTGATGTAGCCGTACGTCTTCACGGCCCGAACGATCAAGCACCGAAACTACGGCACCTCCGAGTTCTAGCACACGTTCAGCTCGATGACGATCCCCGGACTCCGATCCAGCAAAGTGTCGGGGAAGAGTTCCGTCAGCACGACGGCGTGGTGACTATCTTGATGTACTACCGTCGCAGGGCTTCGCCTAAGCACCGCTACAATATTATCGAGGATTATGGTGGAAGGGGGCACCGCACATGGCTAAGAATATGATCACGTGGATCAACTTGTGTATAGGGGTGCCCCCTGCCCCCGTATATAAAGGATCAAGGGGAGGAGGCCGGCCGGCTCCTATTGGCGCGCCAGGAGGAGTCCTCCTCCTAGTAGGAGTAGGACTCCTACTAGGAGGGGGAAAGAAGTGGGGAGGGAGAAGGAAAGGGGGGCGCCGCCCCCCTTCTCCTAGTCCAATTCGGACCAGGGGGGAGGAGGCGCGCGGCCCACCTTTGGCTGCCCCTCTCTCTCTCCACTAAGGCCCATATGGCCCATTACTTCTCCCGGGGGGGTTCCGGTAACCCTCCGGCTCTCCGGTTTTCTCCGAAATCACCCGGAACACTTCCCGTGTCCGAATATAGCCGTCCAATACATCAATATTTATGTCTCGACCATTTCGAGACTCCTCGTCATGTCCGTGATCACATCCGGGACTCCGAACTAACTTCGGTACATCAAAACTCATAAACTCATACTGTCATCGAAACCTTAAGCGTGCGGACCCTACGGGTTCGAGAACAATGTAGACATGACCGAGATACGTCTCCGGTCAATAACCAATAGCGGAACCTGGATGCTCATATTGGCTCCTACATATTCTACGAAGATCTTTTATCGGTCAGACCGCATAACAACATACATTGTTCCCTTTGTCATCGGTATGTTACTTGCCCGAGATTCGATCGTCGGTATCTCAATACCTAGTTCAATCTCGTTACCGGCAAGTCTCTTTACTCATTTCGTAATACATCATCTCGCAACTAACTCATTAGTTGCAATGCTTGCAAGGCTTATGTGATGTGCATTACCGGGAGGGCCCAGAGATACCTCTCCGACAATCGGAGTGACAAATCCTAATCTCGAAATACGCCAACCCAACATGTACCTCTGGAGACACCTGTAGAGCTCCTTTATAATCACCCAGTTACGTTGTGACGTTTGGTAGCACACAAAGTGTTCCTCCGGCAAAGGGGAGTTGCATAATCTCATAGTCATAGGAACATGCATAAGTCATGAAGAAAGAAATAGCAATATACTAAACGATCGGGTGCTAAGCTAATGGAATGGGTCATGTCAATCACATCATTCTCCTAATGATGTGATCCCGTTAATCAAATAACAACTCTTTTGTTTATGGTTAGGAAACATAACCATCTTCGATTAACGAGCTAGTCAAGTAGAGGCATACTAGTGACACTCTGTTTGTCTATGTATTCACACATGTATTATGTTTCCGGTTAATACAATTCTAGCATGAATAATAAACATTTATCATGATATAAGGAAATAAATAATAACTTTATTATTGCCTCTAGGGCATATTTCCTTCAGTCTCCCACTTGCACTAGAGTCAATAATCTAGTTCACATCGCCATGTGATTCAACACTAAGAGTTCACATCACCAAGTGATTAACACCCATAGTTCACATCGTCATGTGACCTATACCCAAAGGGTTTACTAGAGTCAATAATCTAGTTCACATCATTTATGTTATTAACACCCAAAGAGTACTAAGGTGTGATCATTTTTTGCTTGTGAGATAATTTTAGTCAACGGGTCTGTCACATACAGATCCGTAAGTATTTTGCGAATTCTATGTCTACAATGCTCCTGCACGGAGCTACTCTAGCTAATTGCTCCCACTTTCAATATGTATCTAGATCGAGACTTAGAGTCATCCAGATCTGTGTCAAAACTTGCATCGACGTAACTTTTTACGACGAACCTTTTATCACCTCCATAATCGAGAAATATTTCCTTATTCCACTAAGGATAATTTTGACCAATGTCCAGTGATCTACTCTTAGATCACTATTGTACTCCCTTGCTTAACACAGTGTAGGGTATACAATAGATCTGGTACACATCATGGCATACTTTATAGAACCTATGGCTGAGGCATAGGGAATGACTTTCATTCTCTTTCTATCTTCTGCCGTGGTTGGGCTTTGAGTCTTACTCAATTTCATACCTTGTAACACAGCCAAGAACTCTTTCTTTGACTGTTCCATTTTTGTACTACTTCAAAATATTGTCAAGGTATGTACTCATTGAAAAAACTTATCAAGCGTCTTGATCTATCTCTATAGATTTTGATGCTTAATATGTAAGCAGCTTCACCGAGGTCTTTCTTTGAAAAACTTCTTTAAAAACACTCCTTTATGCTTTGCAGAATAATTCTACATTATTTCCGACCAACAATATGTCATTCACATATACTTATCAGAAATGCTGTAGTGCTCCCACTCACTTTCTTGTAAATACAGGATTCACCGCAAGTCTGTATAAAACTATATGCTTTGATCATACTATCAAAGCGTTTATTCCAACTCCGAGAGGCTTGCACCAGTCCATAAATGGATCGCTGGAGCTTGCACACTTTGTTAGCTCCTTTTGGATCAACAAAACCTTCCGGCTGCATCATATACAACTCTTCTTACAGAAATCCATTCAGGAATGCAGTTTTGACATCCATTTGCTGGATTTCATAAAATGCGGCAATTGCTAACATGATTCGGACAGACTTAAGCATAGATACGAGTGAGAAACTCTCATCATAGTCAACACCTTGAACTTGTCAAAAACCTTTTTGCGACAATTCTAGCTTTGTAGATAGTAACACTACTATCAGCGTCCATCTTCCTCTTGAAGATCCATTTAATCTCAATGGCTCGCCGATCATTGGGCAAGTCAATCAAAGTCCATACTTTGTTCTCATACATGGATCTCATCTCAGATTTCATGGCCTCAAGTCATTTCGCGGAATCTAGGCTCATCATCGCTTCCTCATAGTTCGCAAGTTCGTCATGGTCTAGTAACATGACTTCCAGAACAGGATTACCGTACCACTTTGGTGCGGATCTCACTCTGGTTTACCTATGAGATTTGGTATTAACTTGATCTAAAGTTACATGATCATCATCATTAGTCTTCCTCACTAATTGGTGTAGTAGTCACAGGAACAGATTTCTTGTGATGAACTACTTTTCAATAAGGGATAAGGTACAATTACCTTATCAAGTTCTACTTTCCTCCCACTCACTTCTTTCAAGAGAAACTCCTTCTCTAGAAAGGATCCATTCTTAGCAACGAATGTCTTGCCTTCGGATCTGTGATAGAAGGTGTACCCAATAGTCTCCTTTGGGTATCCTATGAAGACATATTTCTCCGATTTGGGTTTGAGCTTATCAGGATGAAACTTTTTCATATAAGCACCACAATCCCAAACTTTAAGAAACGACAACTTTGGTTTCTTGCCAAACCATAGTTCAAATTGTGTCATCTTAACGGACTTAGATGGTGCCCTTTTAAACATGAATGCAGCTGTCTTTAATGCATAACCCCAAAACGATAGTGGTAGATCGGTAAGAGACATCATAGATCGCACCATATCTAATAAAGTACGGTTATGATGTTTGGACACACCATTATGCTGTGGTGTTCCAGGAGGCGTGAGTAGTGAAACTATTTCACATTGTTTTAACTGAAGGCCAGATTCGTAACTCAAATATTTTACCTCTGCGATCATATCGTAGAAACTTTTATTTTCTTGTTACAATGATTCTCCACTTCACTCTGAAATTCTTTGAACTTTTCAAATATTTCAGACTTGTGTTTCATTAAGTAGATATACCCATATCTGCTCAAATCATCTGTGAAGGTCAGAAAATAATGATACCCGCCACGAGCCTTAACACTCATCGGATCTCATACATCAGTATGTATTATTTCCAATAAGTCAGTTGCTCGCTCCATAGTTCCGGAGACCGGCGTTTTAGTCATCTTGCCCATGAGGCATGGTTCGCAAGCATCAACTGATTCATAATCAAGTGATTCCAAAAACCCATTAGCATGGAGTTTCTTCATGCGCTTTACACCAATATGACCTAAACGGCAGTGCCACAAATAAGTTGCACTATCATTATTAACTTTGCATCTTTTGGTTTCAATATTATGATTATGTGTATCACTACGATCGAGATCCAATGAACTATTTTCATTGGGTGTGTAACCATATAAGGTTTTATTCATGTAAACAGAACAACAATTTATTCTCTTACTTAAATGAATAACCGTATTACAATAAACATGATCAAATCATATTCATGCTCAACGCAAACACCAAATAACACTTATTCAGGTTCAACACTAATCCCGAAAGTATAGGGAGTGTGCGATGATGATCATATCAATCTTGGAAGCACTTCCAACACACATCGTCACTTCACCCTTAACTAGTCTCTGTTTATTCTGCAACTCCCGTTTCGAGTTACTAATCTTAGCAACTGAACTAGTATCAAATACTGAGGGGTTGCTATAAACACTAGTAAAGTACACATCTATAACATGTATATCAAATATACTTATGTTCACTTTGCCATCCTTCTTATCTGCCAATCACTTGGGGTAGTTCCGCTTCCAGTGACCAGCCCCTTTGCAGTAGAAACACTTAGTCTCAGGCTTAGGACCAGACTTGGGCTTCTTCACTTGAGCAGCAACTTGCTTGTTGTTCTTCTTGAAGTTCCCCTTCTTCCTCTGCCCTTTTCTTGAAACTAGTGGTCTTGTCTACCATCAACACTTGATGTTTTTCTCGATTTCTACCTTCGTTAATTTCCGCATTACGAAGAGCTTGGGAATCGTTTCCGTTATCCCTTGCATATCATAGTTCATCACGAAGTTCTACTAACTTGGTGATGGTGACTAGAGAATTCTGTCAATCACTATCTTATCTGGAAGATTAACTCCCACTTGATTCAAGCGATTGTAGTACTCAGACAATCTGAGCACATGCTCACTAGTTGAGCGATTCTCCTCCATCTTTTAGCTATAGAACTTGTTGGAGACTTCATATCTCTCAACTCGGGTATTTGCTTGAAATATTAACTTCAACTCCTGGAACATCTCATATGCTCCATAACGTTCAAAACGTCTTTGAAGTCCCGATTCTAAGCCATTAAGCATGTTGCACTAAACTATCAAGTAGTCATCATATTGAGCTAGCCAAACGTTCATAACGTCTGCATCTGCTCATGCAATAGGTCTGTCACCTAGCGGTGCACCAAGGACATAATTCTTCTGTGCAGCAATGAGGATAAACCTCAGATCACGGATCCAATCCGCATCATTGCTACTAACATCTTTCAACACAATTTTCTCTAGGAACATATCAAAATAAACACAGGGAAGCAACAACGCGAGCTATTGATCTACAACATAATTTGCAAAATACTACCAGGACTAAGTTCATGATAAATTTAAGTTCAATTAATCATATTACTTAAGAACTCCCACTTAGATAGACATCCCTCTAATCCTCTAAGTGATTACGTGATCCAAATCAACTAAACCATGTCCGATCATCATGTGAGATGGAGTAGTTTCATTGGTGAACATCGCTATGTTGATCATATCTGCTATATGATTCACGCTCGACCTTTCGGTCTCCGTGTTCCGAGGCCATATCTGTATATGCTTGGCTCGTCAAGTATAACCTGAGTATTCTACGTGTGCAACTGTTTTGCACCCATTGTATTTGAACGTAGAGCCTATCACACCCGATCATCACGTGGTGTCTCAGCACGAAGAACTTTTGCAACGGTGCATACTCAGGGAGAACACTTCTTGATAATTAGTGAGAGATCATATTATAATGCTACCATCAATCAAAGCAAGATAAGATGCATAAAAGATAAACATCACATGGAATCAATATAAGTGATATGATATGGCCACCATCATCTTGTGCTTGTGATCTCCATCTTTGAAGCACCATCGTCATCGGCGCGACACCTTGATCTCCATCGTAGCATCGTTGTCGTCTCGCCAATCTTATGCTTCCACGACTATTGCTACCACTTAGTGATAAAGTAAAGCATTACAGCGCGATTGCATTTCATACAATAAAGCGACAACCATATGGCTCCTACCAATTGCCGATAACTCGGTTACAAAACATGATCATCTCATACAATAAAATTTAGCATCATGTCTTGACCATATCACATCACAACATGCCCTGCAAAAACAAGTTAGACGTCCTCTACTTTGTTGTTGCAAGTTTTACGTGGCTGCTACGGGCTTAAGCAAGAACCAATCTTACCTACGCATCAAAACCACAACGATAGTTTGTCAAGTTGGTGCTGTTTTAACCTTCGCAAGGACCGGCCGTAGCCACACTTGGTTCAACTAAAGTTGGAGAAACTGTCACCCGCTAGCCACCTTTGTGCAAAGCACGTCGGGAGAACCGGTCTCGCGTAAGCGTACGCGTAATGTCGGTCCGGGCCGCTTCGTCCAACAATACCACCGAACCAAAGTATGACATGCTGGTAAGCAGTATGACTTATATCGCCCACAACTCACTTGTGTTCTACTCGTGCATATAACATCAACACATAAAACCTAGGCTCGGATGCCACTGTTGGGGAACGTAGTAATTTCAAAATTTTCCTACGCACACGCAAGATCATGGTGATGCATAGCAATGAGAGGGGAGAGTGTGATCTATGTACCCTTGTAGACCGACAGCGGAAGCGTTAGCACAACGCGGTTGATGTAGTCGTACGTCTTCACGGCCCGACCGATCAAGCACCGAAACTATGACACCTCCGAGTTCTAGCACACGTTCAGCTCGATGACGATCCCCGGACTCCGATCCAGCAAAGTGTCGGGGAAGCGTTCCGTCAGCACGACGGCGTGGTGACTATCTTGATGTACTACCGTCGCAGGGCTTCGCCTAAGCACCGCTACAATATTATCGAGGATTATGGTGGAAGGGGGCACCGCACACGGCTAAGAATATGATCACGTGGATCAACTTGTGTCTAGGGGTGCCCCCTGCCCCCGTATGTAAAGGATCAAGGGGAGGAGGCCGGCCGGCCCCTATTGGCGCGCCAGGAGGAGTCCTCCTCCTAGTAGGAGTAGGACTCCTACTAGGAGGGGGAAAGAAGTGGGGAGGGAGAAGGAAAGGGGGGCGCCGCCCCCCTTCTCCTAGTCCAATTCGGACCAGGGGGGAGGAGGCACGCGGCCCACCTTTGGCTGCCCCTCTCTCTCTCCACTAAGGCCCATATGGCCCATTACTTCTCCCGGGGGGGGGTTCCGGTAACCCTCCGGCTCTCCAGTTTTCTCCGAAATCACTCGGAACACTTCCGGTGTCCGAATATAGCCGTCCAATATATCAATCTTTATGTCTCGACCATTTCGAGACTCCTCGTCATGTCCGTGATCACATCCGGGACTCCGAACTAATTTCGGTACATCAAAACTCATAAACTCATAATATAACTGTCATCAAAACCTTAAGCGTGCGGACCCTACGGGTTCGAGAACAATGTAGACATGACCGAGATACGTCTCCGGTCAATAACCAATAGCGGAACCTGGATGCTCATATTGGCTCCTACATATTCTACGAAGATCTTTTATCGGTTAGACCGCATAACAACATACGTTGTTCCCTTTGTCATCGGTATGTTACTTGCCCGAGATTCGATCGTCGGTATCTCAATACCTAGTTCAATCTCGTTACCGGCAAGTCTCTTTACTCGTTTCGTAATACATCATCTCGAAACTAACTCATTAGTTGCAATGCTTGCAAGGCTTATGTGATGTGCATTACTGAGAGGGCCCAAAGATACCTCTTCGACAATCGGAGTGACAAATCCTAATCTCGAAATAAGCCAACCCAACATGTACCTTTGGAGACACCTTTAGAGCTCCTTTATAATCACCCAGTTACGTTGTGACGTTTGGTAGCACAAAAAGTGTTCCTCCGGCAAACGGGAGTTGCATAATCTCATAGTCATAGGAACATGTATAAGTCATGAAGAAAGCAATAGCAACATACTAAACGATTGGGTGCTAAGCTAATGGAATGGGTCATGTCAATCACATCATTCTCCTAATGATGTGATCCCGTTAATCAAATAACAACTCTTTTGTTTATGGTTAGGAAACATAACCATCTTCAATTAACGAGCTAGTCAAGTAGAGGCATACTAGTGACACTCTGTTTGTCTATGTATGTATTATGTTTCCGGTTAATACAATTCTAGCATGAATAATAAACATTTATCATGATATAAGGAAATAAATAATAACTTTATTATTGCCTCTAGGGCATATTTCCTTCACTTTTGCCCTTGTTTTGGACTCTAACTTGCATGATTTGAATGGAACTAACCCGGACTGACGTTGTTTTCAGCAGAATTACCATGGTGTTAT
This sequence comes from Triticum aestivum, assembly GCF_018294505.1. NCBI lineage: Eukaryota > Viridiplantae > Streptophyta > Magnoliopsida > Poales > Poaceae > Triticum > Triticum aestivum. The sequence continues at coordinate 707,032,161 of NC_057806.1, forward strand.
TTATGTGCAGAAACAAAAGTTCTCAGAATGACCTGAAACTTCACGGAGCAACTTTTTGGAAAATATAAAAAATACCTGCAAAAGATGAAGGCCAAGGGGGCACCACATGTCCACGAGGGTGGGGGCGCGCCCCTCTACCTCGTGGGCCCCCTGGAGCTCCTCCGACTCCAACTCCAACTCTATATATTGTGTTTCGGAGAGAAAAAAATCAGAGAGAATAATTCATCGTGTTTTACGATACGGAGCCACCGCCAAGCCCTAAAACCTCTCGGGAGGGCTGATTTGGAGTCCGTTCGGGGCTCCGGAGAGGGTAATCTGTCGCCATCGTCATCATCAACCATCCTCCATCACCAATTTCATGATGCTCACCGTCGTGCGTGAGTAATTCCATCGTAGGCTTGCTGGACGGTGATGGGTTGGATGGGATCTATCATGTAATCGAGTTAGTTTTGTTAGGGTTTGATCCCTAGTATCCACTATGTTCTAAGATTGATGTTGCTATGACTTTGCTATGCTTAATGCTTGTCACTAGGGCCTGAGTGCCATGATTTCAGATCTGAACCTATTATGTTTTCATCAATATATGAGAGTTCTAGATCCTATCTTGCAAGTCTATAGTCACCTATTATGTGTTATGATCCATTAACCACGAAGTGACAATAATCGGGATACTTACCGGTGATGACCGTAGTTTGAGGAGTTCATGTATTCACTATGTGTTAATGCTTTGTTCCGGTACTCTATTAAAAGGAGGCCTTAATATCCCTTAGTTTCCGTAAGGACCCCGCTGCCACGGGAGGGTAGGACAAAAGATGCCATGCAAGTTCTTTTCCATAAGCACGTATGACTATATTCGGAATACATGCCTACATTACATTGATGAACTGGAGCTAGTTCTGTGTCACCCTAGGTTATGACTGTTACATGATGAACCGCATCCGGCATAATTCTCCATCACGGATCCATTGCCTACGAGCTTTCCATATATTGTTCTTCACTTATTTACTTTTCCGTTGCTATTGCTATCATCACTACAAAATACCAAAAAACACTACTTTTGCTACTGTTACCTTTTGCTATCGTTACCACTACTATCATATTACTTTGCTACTAAACACTTTGTTGCAGATACTAAGTTTCCAGGTGTGGTTGAATTGACAACTCAGCTGCTAATACTTGAAAATATTCTTTGGCTCCCCTTGTGTCGAATCAATAAATTTGGGTTGAATACTCTACCCTCGAAAACTGTTGCGATCCCCTATACTTGTGGATTATCAGTTGTCTACTAAATTTAGCAAAATTAAACTCATGAGACATATCCCCTAAACCAATAGAAACAATATCCTTATTGCAGTCTATCTTAGCATTAATAGTATTCAAGAAGGGTCTACCAAATATAATGGGACAAAAGCTATCTTTTGGGGAACCAAGAACAAGAAAATCAGCAGGATATTTAACCTTCCCACAAAAGACTTCAACATCTCTAACAATCCCAATTGGTGAAATAGTATCTCTATTAGCAAGCTTAATGGTAACATTGATATCTTCTATCTCAGCTGGTGCAATATCATGCATAATTTCTTTGTATAAGGAAATAGGTATTGCACTAGCACTAGCACCCATATCACACAAGCCACTATAACAATGATCTCCTATTTTAACAGAAATAACAGTGTAAGTGCATCTAGTGCCACCCCTAGTTGGTTTTGGAGTATTGACGACAAACCTAGTTGAGGGACTAATGTGTTTGTGAGAATTGCAGGATAACACAGTTAGAAGTCCCTCATTGATTCGGTTTTCCTACCAAAGATGACCCCTAAAAATGTATGAAGATATTGATGTCAAAGGTGGTATATGAAGATATTCACATTGAAGACTATGACAAGAGAAGACATCGCATGAAGCCTATGGAGCTCGAAGACTTAGATCTTTCGTAGTTCTTTTTATTCTTTGTTGAGTCATAGGAACCACCATACTGTTAAGTGGGGTCCAAGAGAACCAGTCAGAATGACTGAAGTGATGCTTAACCAAAACCTATGTCTTCGAGTGAAGACTATGAGAGCGAATCTTGTCCAGAGTCGGACAAGTCGGCTTTGCTTGTAGCCCAAGTAAAGTTGCTGTGTGTGTTTGAAATCTGACCGTTGGAACACGTGTCAGTTCCTTAGTGACCCAGGGTCATTTCAAACAAATCAGGTCGGGTTGCCTAGTGGCTATAAATAGCCCACCCCCTACAACCATAAACGGTTGGCTGCTCAGAGTTAGAGTATGGCTTTTGTCATTTGAGAGCAACCCACCTCGAAGCCTTTGAGAGAGAATTCCTTGCAAGGATAAAGCCCTAACCACCCAGAGCCAAAGAGTGTTAGGCATCACTTAAGTCTTCTTGTCTGTGTGATCTGAAGACTTATTACACTTGAGGACTATGAATCCTCCAGCCGGTTAGGCGTCGCGTTCTGAGCATCCAAGAGACATTGTGGATCGCCGGTGAACGAAGTCTGTGAAGGTTTGGGAGTCTACCTTGAAGACTTACTAGAGTGATTGGGCGAGGTCTGTGTGACCTTAGCTCAAGGGGAATACGGTGAGGACTGGGTGTCCTGAGCTGCGTGTTCAGGACTGGGTGTCCGGGACTGTGTGTCCTCAGGTTTAAATACCTAGCCGCCCTAACCAGACGTACAGTTGTCACAGCAACTGGAACTGGTCCAACAAATCATTGTCTTCAACGAGTCACTGGTTTCATCCTTCCCTTCCCTTTACTTACTGTTGGTCCTTGTGAAGTTATTGTATGATTGCACTATCTTTTGTCTTCACTGAGTGACTGCGTGTTTTGTTTGGCTTCATAATATCTTCCTACCTGATCCTTACTACCTAGCTGCTATTAGTCATTGTGCTTTCACTTCATTGAATACTTGACTATGGTTTGCCTAGTGTAGTCTACCTTCCGCTGCATGGTAATAGGTTTATTTCTATCGTTTGTCTTCGAAACTTCCATGTTTTGAAGACTTTCATAAAAATCACCTATTCACCCCCCTCCCTCTAGTCGATATAACGCACTTTCAAACAGGCATGCCTACCACGGGTCTATGTTTATCTTTAGGACCAGGTTTAGCAATTCTAGCAGTCTCATCACAAAAGTAAATAACATGCCCATCAATATTATCAGCCAAGAGATCTTTAACAATAGCAATATTAGGTTCAACTTTAACTTGCTTAGGGGGTGCATAAGTTCTAATATTACTTTTACGAACCACAGTTGAAGCTTTAGCATGATCCTTTATTCTAACAGGGAAAGGTGGTTTCTCAACATAAGCAGTAGGAACAATAGGATCATTATAAGTGATAGTCTTTTCTTCAACTTTAATAGGTTCAACTACTTTTACTTCTATGGGAGGATGATATTTAAACCACTTCTCCTTAGGGAGATCAACATGAGTAGCAAAGTATTCACAGAAAGAAGCTAATCTCAGAGTCAAGTCCGTATTTAGTGCTAAATTTACGGAAAACATCGGTATCCATAAAAGATTTAACACAATCAAACTTAGGTGTTATACCTGACTCCTTACCTTCGTCGAGATCCCAATCTTCAGAGTTGCATTTAATTCTCTCCAATAAATTCCATTTGAATTCAATAGTCTTCATCATAAAGGAACCAGTACAAGAAGTATCGAGCATGGAGTGATTGTTGTCAGAAAGCCGAGCATAAAAATTTTGAATAATCATTTCTCTTGAGAGCTCATGATTGGGGCATGAATATAACATTGACTTAAGCCTCCCCCAAGCTTGAGCGATGCTTTCTCCTTCGCGAGGCCAAAAATTATATATATAATTACGATCATGATGAACATGATGCATAGGATAAAACTTCTGATGGAATTCCAATTTCAACCATTTGTAGTCCCATGATCCCATATCATCACATAGCCTATACCATGTCAATGCATCTCCCTTCAAAGATAAAGGGAAGACCTTCTTCTTGATAACATCATCGGGCATACCTGCAAGCTTAAATAATCCACAAACTTCATCCACATAGATTAAGTGTAGGTCGGGATGCAACGTTCCATCTCCTGCAAAAGGATTAGCCAGCAGTTTCTCTATCATACCCGAAGGAATATCGAAGTAAACATTTTCATTTTCAGTAGGTCCAGTAGGTTTAGGAGCAACTATTTGCTCTACCGGTCGGGGTGAAGATACTCCGAACAAGCCCCTCAAAGGATTACTTTCCATAGTAACAAGTGACAGTAAATTTCAGCACACTATATAAATTTTTCCTTACCAAATTCCACCTATCAAAGGCGCTTCACTCCCCGACAACGGCGCCAGAAAAGAGTCTTGATGACCCACAAGTGTAGGGGATCTATCGTAGCCTTTTCGATAAGTAAGAGTGTCGAACCCAACGAGGAGCAGAAGGAAATGATAAGCAGTTTTCAGTAAGGTATTCTCTGCAAGCACTGAAATTATCGGTAACAGATAGTTTTGTGATAAGGTAATTTGTAACGAGTAGCAAGTAATAAAAGTAAATAAGGTGCAGGAAGATGGCCCAATCCTTTTTGTAGCAAAGGACAAGCCTGGACAAACTCTTATATGAAGTAAAGCGCTCCCGAGGACACATGGGAATTATCGTCAAGCTAGTTTTCATCACGTTCATATGATTCGCGTTCGGTACTTTGATAATTTGATATGTGGGTGGACCGGTGCTTGGTTGTTGTCCTTACTTGGACAAGCATCCCACTTATGATTAACCCCCATTGCAAGCATCCGCAACTACAACAGAAGTATTAAGGTAAACCTAACCATAGCATGAAACATATGGATCCAAATCAGCCCCTTATGAAGCAACGCATAAACTAGGGTTTAAGCTTCTGTCACTCTAGCAACCCATCATCTACTTATTACTTCCTAATGCCTCCCTCTAGGCCCAAACAATGGTGAAGTGTCATGTAGTAGATGTTCACATGACACCACTAGAGGGATGATAACATACATCTCATCAAAATATCGAACGAATACCAAATTCACATGACTACTAATAGCAAGACTTCTCCCATGTCCTCAGGAACAAACGTAACTACTCACAAAGCATATTCATGTTCATAATCAGAGGGGTATTAATATGCATAATGGATCTCAACATATGATCTTCCACCAAGTAAACCAACTATCATCAACTACAAGGAGTAATCAACACTACTAGCAACCCACAGGTACCAATCTGAGGTTTGGATACAAAGATTGGATACAAGAGATGAACTAGGGTTTGAGATGAGATGGTGTTGGTGAAGATGTTGATGGAGATTGACCCCCTCCCAATGAGAGGATCATTGGTCATGACGATGGTGATGATTTCCCCCTACCGGAGGGAAGTGTCCCCGGCAGAACAGCTCTGTCGGAGCCCTAGATTGATTCCGCCAAGGTTCCGCCACGTGGTGGCGGAGTTTCGTCCCGAAAGCTTGCTTATTATTATTTTTTCTCGGATGAAAGACCTCATATAGCAGAAGATGGGCATCGGAGGGCCACCAGGGGGCCCACGAGGCAGGGGGCGCGCCCCCCACCCTCGTGGCCAGGGTGTGGGCCCTCTCTGCTATTTTCTTCGCTCAGTATTTTTTTATTTCCAAAAATAACTTCCGTGGAGTTTCAGGACTTTTGGAGTTGTGCAGAATAGGTCTCTAATATTTGCTCTTTTTCCAGCCCAGAATTCCAGCTGCCGGCATTCTCCCTCTTTATGTAAACCTTGTAAAATAAGAGAGAGAATGGGCATAAGTATTGTGACATAATGTGTAATAATAGCTCATAATGCAATAAATATCGATATAAAAGCATGATGCAAAATGGGCGTATCAATGGGCAGCTTTAGCACCCCGCCGGAGGATGAATAGGGATGCGTCGGAGCGGGATGCAGTGAAGCCAATGGTGGCGGCGAACACGGTGAAGCGATGAAACCAGGCCCGCGACGCCTGCTTGAGGTCGTAGAGGGACTTGGCAAGGCGACGGACATGATCGCGGCGTGAAGCATCGACGAAGCCGGTCGGCTGGTAGAAGTGCACCTGCTCGTCGAGAACACCGTGAAGGAAAGCGTTCTTCACGTCGAGCTGGTGTACGGGCCAACCACGCGAGCACGCCAGAGTAAGCATCATGCGGATCGTCGCCGGATTGACAACCGGAGAGAAGGTTTCGCCAAAGTCGATGCCGGGGCGCTGGGCAAAACTGCGGACGACCCACCGGGCCTTATAGTGCTCCAAAGACCCGTCGGCGTTCAGCTTGTGCCTGAAAACCCACTTGCCGGTCACAACATTAGTGTTGGGTGGGCGCGGAACAAGTGTCCACGTCAATTTCGTCATCAGGGCATCATACTCCGATTGCATGGCGGCGCGCCAATTTGGATCTTGAAGAGCTACGCGAACGGAAGTGGGAATGGGAGAGAGGACGGTGGCCTGAAGATTGGCTAGCAAGGGTTGGGTTGGAAGATGTCGTGTTTAGCGCGCGTGAGCATTGGGTGTGTGGTGCTGGTAGGCGGCGGTGGAGGAGGAGCGGAGGAGGAGGAAGATGATCGAGTGGAGGGAGATGGGCCACCGGGTGGGGAAGGCGGGGAAGCCCCGGATGTGGTGGGCTGCGAGTTGGGAGGGGTGGACGTGGGCCGCATGGGGGAGCCAGGTGGCGATGCGGGAGGGGTCGGTTGGGGCGGCTCCCATGCAGGATCGACGTGATCCAAGGGAGGCGGATCAGGAGCTGATTCAGCGATGGATTCGGGTGTGGGAGGCAGGGTTTTGAACAGGAAAATGGATTCAACGAACATGACGTGCCTGGAAAAGATTACGCGACGAGTGAGGGGATCGTAGCAACGATATCCCTTGCAGTCATCGGGATAACGCAAAAAAACGCAGGCAACCGATCGTGGGGAGAGTTTGTTGGGAGTAGTGGCGAGCAAATTGGGATAACAGAGGCAACCGAATACATGTAAGTGGCGAAAGTCAGGTGCATGCCCAAAGAGAAGCTCGTGTAGTGTGCTAATGAGGTGAGGCTTGCAAGGTCTACGGTTGAGAAGGTAGGTGGATGTGGCGAGGACTTTAGCCCACCATGGAGGAGGCATCTGAGCATGCAAGAGAAGGGTGCGAACCCTGTGGTTGAGAGTGCGTAAAATGCATTCGGCTTTCTCGTTTTGTTGGGAAATGTAGGGGCAGGTGAGGCGTAGAAGAGTGTCGTTGGACTAAAAGAGCGTGCGGTTGGCAAGGTTGTCGAATTCGCGGCCGTTGTCCGTTTGGAAGGCTAAGATGGGGCGAGAGAATTGTGTTTTGACGTAGGCATAGAAACGAGTAAGGAGAGAATGAACTTCATACTTGCGACGTATAGGGAAGGTCCATGCATAATGAGTAAAATCATCCAGAATGACCAAGTAATATTGATAACCGGATACACTTAAGAGAGGACTTGTCCATAAATCACAATGACAAAGCTCAAAAGGGAAACTAGTTTGAGAAGAAGAGGAACTAAAAGGTAGCCTAACATGTTTGCCCAAGTGACAAGCATCACAATGAGATGTCGTGCTTTTATTGAAATTGAAATTGAAATATGTAGAGGCTTTGGCGAGGACGGCGGCACCAGGATGGCCGAGGCGCTGGTGCCACAGGTCGGCGGTGACGGTGGTGGAGAGACAGTGGCGAGGCGGTGTGAAGGTGTAGAGCTCGCTGGGAGAATCACATCGGAGAAGCACCGTCTTGGTTGCCAGATCCTTGATAGAAAAACCAGTAGGGTCAAATTCAACAGAAACCAAATTGTCACGAGTAAAGGCATGAACTAAGACTGGATTTCTAATAAGATAGGGGGAGATAAGAATTTCAAGAAGAGAGAGTGGGCGTGAGGGGGTGGGGGAGGAGGTGGAGCCGACGCCGGTGATGGGCAGGAGAGCACCATTATCGACGACGATCGAGGTTGGAGAGGAAGCGGGAAAGGGAATACCAGAGCCGGAGCCCATATGGGAAGAGGTGCCGCTGTCGAAGATCCAATCGCCGCCAGGAGCAGTGGGCGGGTGTAGAGCCATCTATTTCAAGGCAGCAATGAGGGCGGCCTGATCCCATTGTGGTGAGGGCAGGACGGTGGTCGTAGCTGGGTGCGCCTGGGGAACGACGGGTACGGGTGGGCTTGCGTCGAGGATCCCCTGTAAGGTGCCGGCCATCGTTGCAGCAGGAGCGGGCAGACGCGGGACGAGCAGAAGGCCGCCGGGCGCGCCCCCGCCGGAAGAGGAGCCGGGCTGGCCGGAGGGGTTCTGCATGCGCTTCTTCTGGCACCCACGAGAGCCGGAGAGCCGCCAGGCCCGGCCGTTGGAGGGCCGAGCAGCGGGGGGGTTGGAGGAGGGCGGGGCCGGCATGGAAGACGATAGGCCGGCCACGTAGAACGCGCTGGCATGGGCGAGGAGAGCCGAGCGAGCGTTGACGCGCGCCAGGCGAGCGACGCGCTGCTCCTCTAGCTGGAGAAACGACCGCAGCTTGATGAAGAAGCGTGGCGTCTGGGCGTCATGTGCGGGACGGCGTGTTGGAGACGCTCATCGAGGCCACGGAGCACATTGTGAACGAGCTCGCGATCCTTCAGGCGGTGACCGAGGTCCCGGAGGGTGTCCGCCATGGTCTTGAGCCGGGAGGTGTAGTCCACGACGGAGAGATCGCCCTGGGTAAAGCTGTGGAACTCGTCGAGGAGGTAGGTGATTCGGGCGTCGCGGTTGCTGCGGAAGAGAGAGTGAAGCGGGTGCCAGAGGGAATACGTCGTGTCCTTGTGATCGGAGACGATCTCCAACGTCGACGGAGTCACTGTAGCGTTGTACCACGGGAGGATGGCAAAGTCATTGAGAACCCAGTCGAAAGTCGCCTGGGTCGGCGAGCCGTCGACGTGGCCGGTGAGGCCAAACTTGGCGAGGGCGGAGAGGAACTGACGGCGCCAGAGGGCGTAGTTTTCCTTCTCGAAATCCAGAGTAACCAGCACATGGTCGCGGATACGAAGGGACTGGACCTGGGTAGTGGGGAGGGTTTGGGTGACGACGGGAAGACGGAACTGGTCGTCGTCGGACTCCGAGTCGCGGGAGGAGACAAAGGAGGAAGTGCTCATGGCGATCGTGGAGGGTGGGGAGGAGAGAGGAGTAGTGGAAGACGTGGATCGTGAGATTCAAACTGATACCATGTTGGAGTCTGAACGAGGATAGCGAGAGAGAGATCGTGTAACACTTCCTTGATTATTGATTGGGGTTACACAAGTACATATATACTGGCTGTTACAATAGAATTACACTACTCTAGCCTAAGGAACAGGACCACTACAGAAGCACGTTCGCTAACAATCTTTATCATATGATTACCCAACGTCCGATCCAATGTATGCACCGGTTTTACTGCTTTTTTTGTCTTTTCTTTTTCTTTTTTCCTGTTTCTCAAATACAAGAACATTTTACAAATCCGCAAAGATTTTTCAAATACACGAACATTTTTTAAATTCATGAAAAAAATCAAACTTCTGAACATTTTGCATTGAACCTTTTTCAAATGTCGTTCACTGAACAATTTTCAAATTCATGAACGATTTTCTAAAATAAGAGAGCTTTCTTTAAATTATTAAACCTTTTCCAAATTTGTGGACATTTTTCACTGATTGTTTTCAAATTCTTCACTTTTCCAATTTTATGAATTTTGTCAAATCCATTAACATTTTTTAAAATATCTAACATTCTTCAAATTGAACTCTTTTAAAATTCATGAACTTGTTCCTCTTCGTGATTTTTAATTAAAATTAAACCGACCGAAATAGTAAAGAGAAAATGAACGTGTACTAGCTCTTCCACGCTCATTGGGCCAAGCCTACCAACAGCAGGCGCATGAGCGATGCGAGCGTACTGCTCGCTAGAAGCGATATATGGCACCTCCCTCCAAGCATATATATTTTTGCATGGGGAAAGGAGTTTTATTCCAAATTGAGAGAGTTACAGTCGAGAGTCAGAAGATCCTCGATACATGGTGGTCCCAACTACTTCCACATAGCCGTGGTACACTCGATACGACTATAGTTTGCCACACGATCGGCAACTCTATTCTGATCCCTAGTCAATTTCTAGGGAATAAACTCCATGTCACATATCAAGTCCTTAATTTCAGCCACAAGATGACCATATGTCGAGCGAACTAGTCCGTCCCCTGATAGATAGGATAAAGCCTCACTTGAGTCAGATTGGACAATGATCGGAAGACTGAAATTTTGTATAGCAAGCAACATCCCTTGCGTAATTGTATGTATCTATTCTCCGCTTCCAGTGCTTCGTCACAATTGAAATAAACCAACTTGCTAAAAAAATAATTGAACCATCATGTCGTTGGAGAATCATCCCTAACGCTGTCGCGCCAGATTCCATTGAAAAGTATCCATCCACTGAAAGAGCAACGTAATCAGTGGTCAGTGGAGTACTGTACATAGACCAGGAGCTCCAAAAGCCACATATGGTGACTTGGTCGATGATATGTGTGAGCAGCAGATAGCAAGAGATGGCCTCATGGGCCTACAATTCTAACCACATGACGCCATAAATGGATAAGTTCTCTTTTTTCCACACGAAGTTGCAACCAAAAAGCTATATCTCGCCTCTTGCAAGGTGGATGTACAGGCGACAATGTGGGGATCGTGGCCTAGTAGCGGACCTGGTGGAACTAGTAATCGTGTGCTTAGCGGGTTTTGGGAATCTTCCGTTTGGTTTTAGGAAGACTATGTCTTTTTTTTTACATTTTATTAATGTGTTTTCTTTATCGGTTTTGATAATTTTGTTTCTATTTTTATTCTCAGTTTTCTTTTTAAATTTTTAAATTTCCATTTTTTTAGGTTCAAATTCATTATCTTTAAAAATCCTATCGGTCATAGAGTACGAATATATATATTTATATGTCATTAAAATTTTAAAAAGTATATGTGGAGAACTTTTTACATTTCCATGCCCATTTTTTAATGTATTATCATTTATTGAAAAGGGTAATATGTGTTGAACAATTTTATATCACATGATGAAAGTATTTTAAAACACAATAAAAAGTTATTTAATATGCAATAGAGATTTGTTAAATAAGATGATGAATCCTTCTTAATGACCAGCGAACAATTTTCTATTACACGATGGAAATGTTTTCAAAAAAAATGGCCTTTTTAATATGCATCGAACATTTTGGAAAACACGATGAAATTTTATTTTCTGGTGGACATTTTTTAAATATCCTATGAAAAAAATTAAAAGACCCACTGAACATTTTCGATACCCGAGGAATCTTTTTAACACATGATGAACCCTTTTTGAAAATATGATTACCATTTCTTAATACCCTATAAACATTTTTATAGGACTAATAAAATAAAATAAAATAAACATACTTTAACAACTTCCAAAATATTTATAAGAAGGGAGAAAGTGAAAAAATAAAGAGAGAAAAGGCCCAGCATTAAGCATGCACAAACTAACTAGCGATCAGACACCTTCTGGAGAAAAACGGTACTATTGGTGAGCCTTTGTTCATGGGCCAAGCTGAGCATATCTCTTTGTAGGCAAGATACAGGGGCAAACATATCCTTCGCCTATAGAGGGAGCTATTAGTGAGCCGGCCCAGTATCCATGTGGTTTCATCACACTGAAGTCACGCACATATTTTTTTATGTTTTACTTATATTTGTGGAGTTGTGGCAGTGTGCAGAGACAGGGAGGGCATGTACCTGGGTTCATCGGCCATTGTCTTTAGGGGCATCAGCGACCCTACCACATTGGAGGAACTAGCAGCAAGAGAATCGATGGTTCTCGCAGAGGATCTTAATTTACAATCTATCCATGTTGCGTCAGATTGTAAGATGGCGATTGAGGATATTAAGCGGAAGAGTGGGGCAGGCTATGGTGCTATTATACATGAAATCATAGAGTATTCGAGTAGCTTCATTTTATATAATTTTGTCCATGAGTTTAGGAGTTCGAACTTCGAGGCTCACAATCTTGCAAAGCATGCACTTCAATTTAGGGGTTGGCCGTCATGTTTGGTTAGGCCATCCCGGTGAACTTTCTTTTATTCATGTAAATATTGTGACGGTTTAATAAAGATTCGGATGATTGTCTAAAAAAACTTACATTTCTGTTCCCTGAAAAAAAAACTTATATTTGTGTACTGCTAAAAAAACCTTATATTTGTGTTTTGTAAATACATATATTACTAAAAACTAAATTTTATTTTAAAAATGTTCATCGTACACTTCAAAAATGTCCATGCAGTGTAAAAACAATATTTGCCCAGCTTTTGGAGAATATTTGTACCATTACAAGAATGTATGTGATACTTTTAAAATGTTCATGCGTTTCAAGAAAATATACGTGACACTTTTGAAAAATAATATGCAATGTAAAAAATATTCATGTAATTCAAAAAAAAATGTTTACCACTATTCAAATAACTTACTGCATTCAACAGATGTACTAAGTGTCGGCAAAGATGTTTGTACCTCACTGAACCTGCATGTCATAACTTAACGGGTGACTGCATTCAAGAGTTAGGGGGTGGTAGTGCTGACATATAAAAGTTAGTGCCTTGTTTGTGAAATCTAACATTTTGAAAATAGATGGATAATACTTTGTATATTTTAATGTCTTGAATATTTTTGCGGCCTACCATGTAAGTTGTTGTCTATGGATGATTAGTTGGACTTTTATTCTTGAGTTTGACAAAGAAAATGTGATGATTTTGAAGTCTAATATTAATTAAAGCATTTGGTCATCCAGATGCACTTCACATGTTGGATGGCATCTTGTTGGGTTATAAAGTCGAATAGCTAGAGGAAGCTTTAAAATATATTATTCTATCTTGTTCAAGTCAGGTTTGAAGTGTTTTCACTAATTTTGGTTTCTCAATTACAAAATTTCTTGATATTTTAACTAAAGCATTAGATTCATTCAAATGCATATGCCACCAAAAGTTATACTAATATCTCTGGCAACTAAAGCAGTTTTTCTGTCGTGCCCATTGTTCGTACGTAAAAGTATGATTGAGCGATCCTGACTAATTTTTTACTCGAATAATTGTTAGGAGTTACTTTGGTTGTTGTGATCTGAGAGTTATTTGATATATGTGTGACTATCTTCTAAGTCATGGTAGGCTCGAGTTGACACAATTAGTCATTCTTTCTATACATAGTAGACTTGATATATAAATTATTGAATTGTGTGATGAACATGATGTAGTCATATACAAATCTTTGGGGGCATCTTAAACTGGGTAATTCGATGCGTAAAATGATTCGACTTCTCTTTTGAGGGAAACAAAAGAGAGACACTCAATGAGTGTGAAGTTTGTGTGCTCGGGCACCACGGTGCCCTTTTTTGAAAAAAAAAACATATTTAAAAGTTTCAAAAAAATGAAAATAATTCTGTGAAAACTTGTATGTATTCACTACGGATACATAATTTTTTTTTAAATGTACTTTGTAAGCTGTACAACAAAACAAAATTCCAAACCAAAAACAAAAAAAAAACTCTGGCCCATTTGAAACTACATATTTGTCTTTTTTTTGTACGCAACTTGTGAAAGTAAAATATAATGAATTTTTGCACATGTGTGTGTGTGTGTGTCTATTAAATAAATGGTTGGATATTTCTGATTTTTGTGGGATTTTCTAGCCTATTTTTTTTGTTTTCTAGTAAACC
>NC_057806.1:707046110-707048497 GCF_018294505.1 Triticum aestivum
TTTTTTTGTCGGCCCGCTTGTCCACGCTGTAGCGACATGCACCAACGCACTACCTAGTTACCACAGTTCATCACCTCAAAAAAAATTACCACAGTCCATTGCCAAAAAAGAAAAAAAAAGTTACCACACTCATGTCTATCTTTTTGTCACCTTTTTTATGTCTACATGTTAATAGGGAAAGCGACCATGTCGTTCCTCACTCTCGTGACTAATCTTTCTTTTCTTTTTGGCTGCATTTTTTTATTGTTATCATTTGATTTCCTTTTTATTATTTGTTTATTTAGTTTTTGTTAGCTTTTTCATGCTTTATATGCAAACACTTGTGACTAATTCTAGTTGGATGAGATTTTGTTAATTTTGGAATGTACAACTAGATAAATCTATTTTTCATTTCATTTTTGTTTTCTCGGGTCATGACTGCAAGTCTTTAAAAATAGATCGCAACGGCAAGTTTTCAAAAGGAATCGCAACAAGAAGTTTCAAATGGGATCACAACTACATGTACTCACGGGATCGTAACTACAAGTTTTCAAATGGGTCGCAACTGCAACCTTTCAACGGGATGCAACAACACCTACCCTAGGGCAAATGTGCGTGTTTTTTCATGTGCCCCGCATTCTAGCTCACACTTTCACATTAATGCTTTCTCGCCTTGTCGGCATGTGGGTATTTTGTATTGTCTATTGTCTTACTAATTTTTTTGCTTAGCTGTTTAGTTTTTTACATCTGTGCGACAGCAAGAATTGTAACCCGACCGCAACTACACGGGCACAAAACGACTGCAACTAGGGTCTAAAAGGAGGAGGGTTGTCGTTGCCAGTTGCATGTCCATTACTAGACATGCAATTGCAAGGGTTGTAACCCGACTACAACTGCATGGGCACAATGCTACTACAACAGGGGTCAGTAGGGGGTTGTCGGGCTAGTTGCATGTCCACCACTAGACATGCAACTGCAAGCGTTCTAATTTGAGTGCAACTGCAAGTGTTGTAATTTGAGTGCGACTGCATGAGTACAAAGCGACCACAACTGCATGGGCATATATTGACTCCAACTGAGGTCGCGGAGGCAGGGTTGTCCTAGGCAGTTGCATGTCCACCACTAGACATACGAATTCAAGCGTTGTAACCCGACCGCAACTGCATGGGCACAAAGTGACTACAAATGGGGTCGGAAGGGAGGAGGCTTGTCGTGGCCAGTTGCATGTCGACCACTAGACATGCTACTGCAAGCGTTGTAACCCGACTGCAACTGTATTGGCACAAAGAGATTGCAATTGGGGTCAGGAGGGGTTGTCGGGCTAGTTGTGTGTCCACCACTAGACATGTAATTGCAAGCGTTGTAACCCGACTGCAACTGCATGCGCACAAAGCGACTGCTATTGGGGTCGGGAGGGGGTTGTCCAGCTAGTTGCATGTTCACCACTAGACATGCAACTACAAGTGTTGTAACCGACTGCAACTACATGGGCACAAAGTGACTGCAACTGAGGTAGGGGAAGAGGGTTGGCTGCCAATTGCATGTCCACCACTAGACATGCAACTGCAAATGCACAAAGCAACCGCTACTGGGTCGGGAGGGGAATTGTTGAGGTTAATTGTATGTTTACCCCTGAACATGCAATGACAATCATTCTACCCCAAATGCACGGACACAAAGCGGCAGTAATTAAGGTCAAAAGGAGAGTTTTTGGTCCAATGGCATGTCCATGACAATACATGTAACTGCAAACATAGTACATGTCCACAAAGCGACTGCAAATAGGGAGCATGAACGGTTTACTACTTGTCTATTTTTTATCTTAGCATCACATATGTAGATTTTCTATCATTTCCTCCATTTTATAGAACATTTTAATGTCTATTTCCAGCCTAATTTTTTATTTCGTTTCATGCAACCCAACTCCAGTGTTTCCCATAAGAAACCAACACACTGTTTTTTAGAAGAACACACTGTTGATTAAAGAAAAAACGGATGCATCAGACTGTGTTACAATGAGAGAGAGAAAGACAAACCTAGCCAGCATTAAAAAAACAAGTACAAGAAGGCCCAGCAAAGCGATTGAACACCTCACAGAAAAAGCAACTATACAACCCACGCGGATCTAGCCCAGCCCAAAAGAAAAACAACCTAAACGAGGGAAACGATCGGGTCGCTGACAAGCTGAGCGACAAAGAAAAGCTAGTCCAAAATCGACACCACATCAGACACGTCATCTAACTGAGACCAAATTATGTCTCAGTCACCTGAGTTCTAGGCGGCCCCTACTTTTAATATATAATAGATAATATCTTAATATACCATGTATAGGTGATTATAAGATATAAATAATAATTATAAGTTACATGTACTCAATGAAATCAACAATTGAAAACAAATTTTTGTGA
>NC_057806.1:707048882-707066590 GCF_018294505.1 Triticum aestivum
GGGGAGTGGATCGAGCCCCCGTAATTCTGAATTAACTATTCATTCAAACATGAAAGAACATTTCACTTTATGAGTCACGTGAATTGCCAAAACTACACGATCAAACCCTACGCCGATCCGGACAGATTGGGTAGGTTTCCATAGATTTCTCCACTTATCTTAATGTCCGAACAAAACATAAAAACTAACATATTTTGTAGTTATAAAATATGAATAAATGTAAGATGAGCACAAATTTACTATACCTTAAGATACAATAATGATGGATCACATTATTTCAATGATACATGTCGACGATGGTCGATGAGATATTTTTGGGTCGCACCTCGGTCCCATCAACCACACACGCGAGAAAGCCAATCCGAAGGCTGAACCAATCGGGCACATATCTTCAGATTCTCTTAGCAGCTCAAACCGCTCCCTTTCGTGACCCATCCATTAACTTGGAGAGCGGTTATTCTAACGTGCACGTGAGGTGCCGTGCATGACTTAGCTTTTGATGCATTTTGTGAGGATCAGTGCCACCTTTTCCACTATGATTCTTCGTACTATTTCTATTATTTGTGTACTCTAATATTCATGTTGTGTTGTGTTAGATATGGTACAGAGTTGTGTGTTATCCTAGAAATTGTACAGTGCAACTATCCTTCTAGTCTCTCCTTTCAAAAACACATGCATTAAAATCTTATTCTAAAAATTGAAACGTCCATCTATTGAACACAAAGTCAGATTTATGATCCTTCGCACATTTGTGTTTGTGGTAATGAGGCTTTATAACAAGTTCAATATTGAATATATTTTTACAGATTTTCAAATTTTTATTATGAAATATGACAAAACTCTATAAAACATATTGATGAACTATAGAACATGAAAATAATAATAAAACTTTATAAGAGTGAATGTTTAATAAAATCATGATATTAAGCTAGAAGTGTATCGATACAGAATGGAACATCGTGATATGCTCTCGAAGACGATAAAACACTACAATAGAACATTTCAAAAAAAATGAATATATATTTTGTTTATTAAACATGTTTGAAGTGTAGTGAAAACAACAACTCATGATAGAACTTTGTGAATCATGAAGAAACTAGAAAAAAAATATTATCATTTACAATGAAATACAAAGTTTCTAAAAAATTTAAAATGTTTCATTATATTTGACAAAAAAATAATCATGGTGTTTCACTTTGGTTCATCTGTTCGAAATCATATCATAATGTTTCATTCTGTGTCAATACACTTCAAACTTAATATTGATTTTTTAATAAATAATCATTCTCATCATTCATCAATTTTTATTAGTTTTCTCATGTACTAGATTGCATCACTATGTTTCATAGAGTTTCTCTATGTTTTGAAATACAATTTTTATTTTTTCTAAATATACTTGGAAATGGTCTTGTTTGAAAATCCTAATCATAAGGAACTCAAAGATGTAAACATGTCGTAAATTAGACTTTACATTTAAAAGATAGAATCTAATGAAGTATTGAAATCATGCGAAAAAGTGTGAATAGATAAGGGCATCTCCAAGGAGCAATCAGCGGAGAAACCCGCGAATATTTGGATCGGATGGTCCCGAGACACTTTTTAGGTCTTTAACGCAAGTCGTCACATGTCCGCGAAATGACCTGGACGAGTCCAAAATCGAAACTGTCAACAAATCTAGGAAGATTTGAACAAGTCCGGACATCTGCACAGGCACACTGCCCGTTCCCACAGCCACGTCTTCGATTCATCTTTTTCAAACGTGTTCGGAAACCTTTTTTAACATAGTAGACACATGCGTTCACAGATACGCACATGCACTAACAACTATGAAAGATCGCACACACATACTATACCCTTGTAAGCATCTCTGAGAGATTGAACCGACACACCATCTTGAGATTGATAAAATCCCCACAGACGCTTTTGTAGTCAATTGGAAGTCTCTTCCCATTGAACGCACCTCGTTGGAAGGCTTGAGATAAATCCAGAAAAATGCGAACACCAATGTCAAATTTAGTTGTGGTATCCGTATCCTGTTGAGATGTGATACCATTGTCCTTCTAACTATCCGACTACAACTAAAAATACATTTAACACATGTCCACAAATATTTGGTGATTGCCCGTTGAAAATGCATTTTAAAGAGTGGTCGGCGTGTGACACAACTGCTACATGACTGATTGATGTGACACAGTAGCTTCTAAAATACCCAGTTGGGTCCCGCCGAACTTTGCACTGCCCCTGTCCGCTCGTTAACCCGTTTCTGTATCTGCTTATAACAAAACAAAATAAAAAGAGGGTAGAGAACAGGAGTCGAGATGAATAAACAAATGGAAAGCAGATGCGAGTTCAACTTAAACCTCGCCACTTTGTTTGTCTGGGCGCAAGGAGGAGTGCCACCTTCCCCCCGCTCCCATGCCGACTCAGCGGCCGGAAAATCCCGCGGCCTGCCAGGCGCCGCCGCGTGCGCAACCACCTGTCGACATCCCCTGCGGCCTGCGTATATACACCTCGGCAGCTCGGCTCGACACGACACAGCTCCTCCCAGTCCGTCCCAATCCACTCACCGCACGACACCCCGCTCGTTCCCCAAGTAGCTAGCAGCAAGCAAAGATCCATCTTCTGGCCGTCTCGTGATGATGAGCGGCGGCGTCAGCGGCATGGAGTCGTCGTCCTCATCCGGGAGCTCCTCTGGTTCGGCTGCCGGGGCGGGGGTGGCGCCGTTCGTGGCCAAGACTTACGGGATGGTGGACGACCGGCCCACCGACGCCGTCGTCGCGTGGGGGCCCGCCGGCAACAGCTTCGTCGTCGCCGACCCCTTCGCCTTCTCGGAGATGCTGCTGCCCGCGCACTTCAAGCATTCCAACTTCTCCAGCTTCGTCCGGCAGCTCAACACCTACGGCTTCCGCAAGGTGGACCCGGACCGGTGGGAGTTCGCGCATGCCTCCTTCCTCCGCGGCCAGACGCACCTCCTGCGCCACATCGTCCGGCGCCAGAGCAGCGGTACCGGAGGCAGGCGCGGCAAGGACGACCGCGAAGATGAAGACGGCAGCAGCGCGATGTTAGCCATGGAGGTGGTCCAGCTGAGGCGGGAGCAGAGGGCCACCGAGGAGCGCGTGGCGGCGATGTGGCGCCGGGTGCAGGAGACGGAGCGCCGGCCCAAGCAGATGCTCGCCTTCCTGCTCAAGGTGGTCGGCGACCCCGACATGGTGCGCCGCCTCGCAGGCAGCGGCCAGGACGAGGACGCGCGGGTCAACAGGCCGCGGCTGCTTCTCGACAGCAGGGAAGAACAGAGGATGCCCGTCGACGGGCAGTCGTACCACAATCACAGCAACCTGAACATGGAGGAGGCCTATGTGCTGGAGCCCAGCGTGGAATTGTACTACGCCGGAGGCGACGTGCAGGCGGACGGCGGCGGACACCCGCCGTACGCGTTCCACGTCAACAGCGGCTACTGACTGCGTGCGTGAACGCTGTCCGGCATCTGTATTTTGTGGCTTTGTCGAGAGAGAAATAGGCACGTGCAGGAAGCTAGCCAGATACTAAATACTCCGGCATAGCTCAGGAACAGAAACGCCGCACTTGTATAAGAGACGCTTAGATCACAATGTCTCTGGAATTTAGTCAGTGTAAGTTTATATTTCTTTGTACTCTCTTCGTTCTTAAGTATATCTCATTTTAAAGATTTTAGTATAGACTATATATGAATGTATATAGACATATTTTAAAGTATAAATTCGCTTATTTTAATTCGTATGTAGTTTATATTGAAATCTCTATATATCTAAGAACAAAAAAGTCTATATCCAAGAACAAAGAAAGTAGTTTATATTTATTTACGGAGGAAGTGTTGACGTATAATGTGCTGCCTAGTCTCTTTCATCAGATCGGTCTTTTAGTTGTATTGGTTAGAGTGTGCATTTCTACATGGTATCGAAGCCAAAAGGTCTTGAGTTTAATACCTGGCTGGCGCAATTAAATTGTAGCCCAATTTCGATCCACGTTTAGGCCTGAGAAAGCCACACATGAGGAAAAGTGTTGACGTATAATGTGTTGCCTAGTCTTTTTCATTAGATCGGTCGGTCTTTTGGTTGCATATAGTTTATTTCTGCGTGTTGGCTATTTCTATTAAAACATGATTCTGGCTTGTCTTTTCTCTTTGCCGGAAATGAATCTGCCTGTCACCGCGACGTGTTGGCTACCTCGACCACCGCTCCTGCGCCCTCGATTACTTTGATATATGGAGCAAGGCTATCACCTTATGATTAATATTTTTCCAAAACATATGTGAGGGTACGGCGACTATGGGGAGCCGTTATTGGGCCAGCCAAGTAACCACACGGGCGTGTCAGACTGACATCACCCATACTTTTTTACATTTTTACTATTGTTTATATTTTGAAATATTGTAAATATATATAATGCAAAAAAACACGTTCACATATGTTTTGGAAAAATATTAATCATGTATTAGAAAATGTTAAACAAGTATAGCAAAACATTAATCGTGTGTACGGATAAATGTTGGTGACATTAAAAAATGGACGTGATATTTAAAAGATGTTTTTACAATACAAATAAATATTTAAAGAATTAAATAATTGTTTTTAGAAATGTACATTACATTTTTTAAAATATTCAAGAGTTTCAAAAACGTGTTTGTGGAATTTTCAGAAAAAAGTATACAATGTTAAAAAAATGTTTCGTGATGTAATAAAAAAATTGTGCTATTAAAAAAATGCACATGAAATTTTAAGTAAAAAATCAATCGATTCAAAACAAATGTTCATGAAATTTTTCAGTGTTGACTATAAAATGTAAAAAGATGTTCCTGTCATTAAAATAATGCTTATTCACATTATAAAAAAGTATGTGATATTTTATAAAAATTGTTCAAGTGTGTCTAAAAAAGGCCGTGCAAATTTTAAAAATGTTCATACAATGTAAAACATGTTCATGTAGTTTAACAAATGTTTATTGCCATTAAGAAAATATGCAGCATGTATTTGGAAAATATTACTGTCTATTCAGAAAAAGTGTTCAAAACATGTATTTTTTAAAATGAAAATCATGTGTTTGAAAAAATTTCGAAGTGTGTCAAAAAATAGGGTTATAATGATACCCAACCACAACCCTCTGTCTTCCTTTAATTATATCTCACCTCATCTAAAATTTCTAGTTGGCATGAACAATACTTACAAGTCATCTTTTGGCCGGTTCATGAATCATTGGGCCTTATATATTTCGTAAGCATTTAACTCCAAAACAACTATAGACAAATCATATGAACTACTTTGTGCATCTGATGGAAAAAAATGATAAACGCCATGATAACGTTGGTGGATTATTATAATCATATAAGTTTAGAACATACTTTACCATTGGCGGTATTACCTCGTAATATTTCTAAATAATCAAATGCAAGATGCAGAGCTCAAGCTCAAATGCATAGCAGTTCACAATCTTTTTTTTTAAGTTCCTTCTAGCTCCTTCATCTTCATCCTCTACAATCATGTTTGCATTATCATCCGAGCTGTCATCATCTCCCACAAGGTCTCTGGATCTCCAGGTCCTCGAAAAATCGCAAAACGGGCTTGGAGCACTCCAGATGCCCTCTTCACATCCTTGCTAGCTCCTTCTTATATTTGGGCAAACTGAGCTCTTTTCTGACCAACTGGCTCAAAGATGGTCTCGACGAAGGTCACCAATGGAGGATGGATACCATTAACTAGATAGTAGCCCATGATGTAGTCATGACCATTGATGGTATAGTTGACACGGAGGAGTTTGTCCTTTAGTCAACCTACCAAACAAAGAAGACTGCTGCAACACGTTGATGTCATTGTGAGACCTAGGCATGCCAAATAAAGCGTGTCAAATTCATAGGTCTTATGATGCAACAGCTTCAAGAATGATTGTGGGCTTCTTAACATGTCCCTAATTTTTGCCCTTGGAGAGCACATGGGCAGTTTTTCTGTCTCCATTGCATGCAGTCGAGGGATCCAAGCATACCTAGCCACCCTCTTACTTCTGAGAGTGACATTAGCCTTTCGGTGTCTACGTCAGTTGGTCCTCTTAAGTACTACAGTCCAAACACCTTGACCACCCTTTTAGCAAACCTCACCATGGCAACTCTACATGTGCTTACAAACATTCAGAGGTACTTGTCCCATGAATCTGTGTTGGTTCCATGGGCGAGTATCCTCAATGCAGCGTGCACTTCTGCTAATCAGGGTATCCATTTTTTTTCCAATGGCGTCATTTTTCAAGATGAAGTAGTCATCATAAGCTCGGACACCATTGTTGAGGCGACGAAAACATCTCTGCGCATCCGAAAGCGCCGGTGAAAATTGTTCGTGAATAGGGCATCTAGGGCAAAGTAAAACTTTCATCATCGTCAAATGCCCTCGTGTCCTCTTCCGATTCAACACTCGATGTTTCTTGATTGATCCCTTAAAATTCAAGACATGATCCTCCGCATGATCTGCTTCTACTAGGACCTCCTGCATCATCGTTGTTTCATCCACATCTGATGAGGACGACTCCATGAAGTTGATGTAGAAGTACATGTCGTCAGAATCCATCGTGTTTGCCTCGAAGTATCAAAGTACATAGAAAATGTCAACGCTATGACATTTGGACAAACACTTTGTGGGTGTGGTGTCCGCCGTGGATGGCAACTGCAGGGGTAGACGGTACCAGGGCAGCGGATGGGCAAGGGGAGCGGGCGATGGTGTAGTCAAAGCGCGCCTGGTTTCTGGTTGCAACGGCGAAGATCTGGGCGGGTTGATACAGCGGCCGCGGCAGCCTATCCAGGAGCGGATACAAAAAGCTTTGGGAGCGAAGTGAGAAAGATACACATGCTTTAGGCGTAGTTGCGGGTGTGTCGAGGGTGTCGAAGGCCTAATGGCGAAGGACCGGACTCCCGCGAGCCTCCCCAACTTTACATTCAATTGCTTAAATTCTCATCTGCAAATATACATGGCACTGGCGAACCAACCTGTGGTTGGATGGTTAGAGGGACAATTGTATCCCCGGCCCACCAAGATTCAAGTCCTGGTGCTCACATTATTCGTGGATTTATTTCAGTATTTTCAGTGATGCGCTTTCGGCGGGAGGGGACGTTTTCATCGACGACGAGGCGTCTACGGTAACTTTGTAAATTTCAAGATGTCATGTCGTCGCAGTCGCAGTCCGCTCCCCCTTCATTCCCCGACCAGCAACAAGCAAGCGAGCATCGTCTCTTCTCTCTCTCCCTCCGTCGCCACGATGAGCGGCGGCATGGACTCGTCGTCCTCGGGCTCCGGGAGCTCTGGTGGTGCGGGGGTGGCGCCGTTCGTGGCCAAGACGTACGGGATGGTGGACGACCGGGCCACCGACGCCGTGGTCGCGTGGGGGCCCGCCGGCAACAGCTTCGTCGTCGCCGACCCCTTCGCCTTCTCGCAGGCGCTCCTCCCGGCGCACTTCAAGCACGCCAACTTCTCCAGCTTCGTCCGGCAGCTCAACACCTACGGCTTCCGCAAGGTGGACCCGGACCGGTGGGAGTTCGCGCACGCCTCCTTCCTCCGCGGCCAGACGCACCTCCTCCCCCGCATCGTCCGCCGCCAGAGCAGCGCCAAGCGCGGCGGCAAGGAGGGCGGCGAGGAGGAGGATGAGGAGAGCAGCAGCACGGTGTTGGCCATGGAGGTGGTCCGGCTGAGGCAGGAGCAGAGGGCCACGGAGGAGCGCGTGGCGGAGATGTGGCGCCGGGTGCAGGAGACGGAGCGCCGGCCCAAGCAGATGCTCGCCTTCCTCCTCAAGGTGGTGGGCGACCCCGACGTGCTGCGCCGCCTCGCGGGCAGCTCGGGGGGCGGCCAGGACGAGGGCGCGGAGGAGGTCAAGAGGCCGCGGCTGCTGCTCGACGCGGACGGCGCGGGGGTCGACGCAGGGGGGCTGTTGTACCACCACCACCACAGCGGCAACCTGAACCTGGAGGAGGCCCTGGTGCCGGAGCCCAGCGTGGACATGTACTACGCCGGAGGGGACGGTTTTCACATGGACAGCGGCTACTGACCGGCTGCTGGTTGGGCGGCCGATCAACCCCCTCCCCACTGTCCCCGACTGCTCTGCTCTGTACTGTATCTGTATGTATGTAGAGAAAGGAGGCTAGATAGGGGTTAGGCTCTGACTTGTGGCTGTAGAGGAGATCGAATCTCAATCTGCGAGACATATTTTTGTTTACTGTGTGTATTTTAGCTCAGCAACTTTGATCAGGTGAGATGTGTAAAACCTGTGTTTGTGTTGCGAGGCCAGGAATGCGCAATGCTGGAGGCACATGCGGCATCACGTCTCATGGATCTGCTCTGCTCAGGTCTCTTACTCCCTCCGTTCCTTTATGTAAAGTATATTATTTTTATTTTTGGCATGGTGATCAACACACATAATTACAGATTAGTTAGGACTTGGCAAATTAATTGATTAGTGGTAAGTAAATTAGTTAGTCCAAAAAAGTAAAAGATACATGCAATCAATAGAGATATTTTACTTCTTTTGCTGCGAGTCTGGAGGGTTAACAACGAATTAAAAGAAATGCACCTTATATTTTAAAATTTTATCAAAAATCAAATACACCATATATAAAAGGAGCGGAGGGAGTATGATGACATGACATAATGGGCAAGGCCATAGTCTTGTGTTGCCAGGGCCGTTTGGGCGAGAAGATTGATGGACACAATTATGTTATGGCCTAACAGTAGTGACAAATCTTTTACAAAAATCAATTGTTCTTCATCTGAAGCTCAGTGCAGCTATCGCTTGTGATTCTCAGGTAGAAAAGGAAGTAAACCTCTCCACAAAATCACAAGCAACACACGCTACTACGGCAAGGTTGGGCATGCGCATAGCAATTTCCTGAAAATTAACTGCCACTGGTTGGACCTCGACGGCACACATTTCTGACAAGACCTATCCATCAAACATTGCAACTGTGCATATCAAACACTTTGGAATGGTAAACCATAATTGTCGTAAAACTCAGTTCCGCCGTCGGTTTGGACACAACCCACGGCCGAGACAAAACCAACCGGAGGAGCGCTAGAAATGAAAGATGGGCCAGAGTTCTCACAGGACCATGTCTCTGGCATATACAGTAATAAGATGCCAATCAACCCTGAACCAACAAGGAACCCTTCACAACAACGAATGGCGTGACAAGATTACGACGACTCTTTCTTCTCCTCCGGCTCCGCTTCCTTCTTCGCCTCGGGTTCCTTCTTCTCCTCTGCGGCCTCTTCGAAGGTCTCTCCTGGGACGAGCTCTGGGACATCGTCATCATCGTCCTGGGCAGCACCGATGCTGGCGCCGCCAGCCTCACCACCAGGCATCTGCTTCTGGAACTGCTCCGCAAGCCTTCGCAGGTTGTCCAAGTTATCCGGGCCTGGCAAAAAGGAATTTCCTGTTGAGACATGGTGTAAACGCACTTGCTTGGTTGAGATGTTTTACTGTCTTTCGATTCAAGTATGGTGGTATTAACACAGTGAGCAAGACATTTCACCAGAACATAGGCAATTATTGGACTAGACTAATGTGAGAATGTGAAGGGGGACATACCCAGTTGGTTGATAATTGTCGGCAGTAAATCTTGCAGCTCTGTAAACAATAAAAGCCAAAAATGAAATTGCAGTTACATCAAGTCAAAAAATGTAGTGCTCAGTCACAAGGAACATATATGGTAATGAAGAATATATAGTATATAGTATGTAGCAAGGTGTACATCTTCAACCTCATGATATCATCATTAGTAAACTGTAACATTACTTTTGAAACATAATGAGACTACTAACTTTGATTTACAAAAGTCATGTACAGACAGTTAAAGTTGATAGCATATGCCATCTACATCATAATATTTATGTACCCATGAAACTTAAAGGTAGATGCACAACTAAAGATGAGATCACTGCCAAAGCAGCATATCTTAGAGATATTTATGTTGCTCCAGAGAAAGAAGGCTACTTAATGAAACAATTAAGCCATGAAGATTTTAAAGCAGGACTTACTTTTCGTCTGTGGTGTTCCACTGACTACCCATGTGTTTGCGGCAATTGATGCTTGCACTGCAGGAAATCAAGAAATACCAATGTTAGAATAGATGTGCAAGTGGATCCTTAATTCTGTAGACGAAATGGTACAAAATGTCATTTCACCTTTCGGGTTCTGAAATTGGATGACAACGTCATCCTTGAAAATGTTGACCTCTTCAATACCAGGAATGGTGTTCACTCCTACTCTCTTCAAGGTGCTTTGAAGCCTCTTGTCATCAGTGGTCGTGGTCTTGTGAACGGCCTTCTTCTTCCTGCCATCAGCGGAAAGCTTTTCAATAATAAGTATAGCAATAGGAGAAACGTTCATACTATTTTTATACTCTATAAGCTGATATGCATCCACTAAATGGCATTCACTGACAGACCAATACAGAAATGTAACACCAGTATGTTTGGATGATGATGTATGCTTTAGCTAGCATGCTTCAAATTTGGCATTTCTAAACAGGATATCAGCAATAATGGTTCACAGGGCACAAATTATTCATTCCGAGGAGACATTTTAGGGCTGAAACAATAGATTTACTACCGTGCTTCAAGCAGGAAACACTAGTGCTCACACCAAAACCAATATGGACGACAGTAATAACAAGTTTAACATCGGAGAAAGCACCTGCGCACGCTGCCCTTGCCCCCGGTGCGCACGGCACCGGCCATCTTCTTCAGCTTGTCGACATTCATCTGCACGACACACATGAGTTCTTGCGTTAATAACGGTACATGGGAGCAAAAAAAAGGGATCTCCCAGTACTCTTGGTCAAAGTTATAGTAAGTGTTGAGCCGTGGAAGCAGGGCCGGCGGCATGGGCAGCGTCCAGTCACTGACTACTCCGGCCGCGGAGCTGCAAGTTGCCAAATCTAGCAGCGGGCGATTCATCCTACCCTACCGACCCCGAATCAGCTTGAACGACAGAGCAGCCAGATCGAATCTCGCGCCGACCAGTCCGCCGGGCAAAATCCGACCTAAGCCAAGCACACCCGCGACGGCAGCAACCGGAACCACGACGCCAACCGGCGAATCCGCAGGCACGACAGATCGACGGCACCGTACAGTCCATCTCCGTCCATCTGCCCGCCCGCAGGCCACGCGATTAAACTAAAAGCTGCGGCAGCAGAGCGTAGCGCCGCAAGGGGGGCAGGAGATGGGCGCTGGGGGCATACCTTGGGCAGGCGACGACGGCGGCGGCGGCGGCGGCAGCGAGGGGAATGGGGGGGATTAGTGGGAGAGAAGATAGGGGTCGGGAGGCCAACCACTGCGAAAGGGGGCTTGCTTTCCTCTGCTCGGCTCGGTGTTAGGGTTTTATCACCCCAGGGGCCGATCCTGGCCGTCCGATCCCACGGGGGGGGTGAGCTCTGAGGTGAGGTGAGGTGAGGTCAATGATAAGGTAGTACGTATATGATGGAATTTTAGTGGGAAAACAAGGTATGGTTAAATTAACAAACACACCTTGTGGAGCAGGAGAAATGACGATATTATTTGTGAGAAGCGTTCTGATATCGTGATAATGTTCTCCTCTATGTTCTTGAAGTTCTATCAGATGCAATCTTCTTTTACGGTGTGTTTGTTGGGATCCGATGAATTATGAGTTTATGATTTGAATATCTATGATTAGTAATTGGAGTCTTTTCTAAACTACTTTATAATGTATGATTGTTATAGCTTTGTATTTCTCTTTGATCTATCCGTTTAGTTTCACAAACTAGATTGATTTATCTTCAGTTGGAGAGGTGCTTTGTGATGGGTTCAATCTTGCAGTGCTCTATCCCAGTGACAGAAAGGGACAAGACATGTATTTGTATTGTTGCCATTAAGGGTAAAACGAGGAGGTTTATTCATATTAGTTGAGTTTAATTTGTCTACGTCATGTTATATTGCTTAAGGCGTTACTCTGTTTTTATTAATTTAATACCCTAGATGCATGCTGGATAGCAGCCGGTGGGTGGAGTAATAGTAGTAGATGCAGGCAGGAGTCGGTCTACTTTGTCTCGGACATGATGGCCATATACATGACCATTGCCTTGAATATCGTCATAACTATGCGCTTTTTTATTAGTTGCACAATAGTAATATGTTTACCCATCGTATGCTATGTGTTCGGGAGAGAAGTCTCTAGTGAAAATTATGGCCTGAGGTCTACTTTAATCACATATTAAATCTGAAAATACCTTGCTGCACTTTTATTTTGTTTTATTTTGCTTTGCAATTTAATTTTTTATCTATCACTATCAGAATTAATCCTTGCAAGTAACGAGATCAAGGGGACTTATAACCCTCTTGCCCGCGGTGGGTGCAAGTATTTGCTTTTGTCTGCGTAGGTGTTGTTCACGAGGCTTTGTGTGATTCTCCTACTGGATTGATACCTTGATTCTCACTGAGGGAAAATACTTACCTCTATTGGGTTGCATCTCATCTCCTCTTCAGGGAAAATCACAACACAGCTCACAAGTAGAACTGACCAATTAAACATGTCTATGTTTTACTAATATCAGCATCATATCATATTCGAATTTGTACAAGTAAACTTGTTTAGCTTGATGGGTGGAGTAGTGCTATTACGACACGAAGCACATAGGCTGATCGTAGTGATCATAAAAGGGGAAATGATAACCCACAAGTATAGGGGACCGTAACAGTTTTCGAGGGTAGAGTATTCAACCCAAATTTATCGATTCAACATAAGGAGAGTCAAAGAATATTTGCAAGTATTAGCAGTTGAGTTGTCAATTCAACCACACCTGGAGATTAATATCTGGGGCAAAGTGATCAGTAGCACAGTAATATGATAGATTTGATAGTAGTGACAGCAGCAACAGTAACGGTAACAATGATAGTAATAGCTTTGTAGCAGTGACAATAGTAACAACAACAATAGTAACTTAGCAAGATCATTATGTAGGAAAATCGTAGGCATTGGGTCGACGATTTGTTGGATGATATTCACCATATAACAGTCATAACCTAGGGCGATACGGCACTAGCTCCAGTTCATAAATATAATGTAGGCATGTATTCCGTAAATAATCATATGTGCTTATAAAAATAACTTGCACGACATCTTTTGTCCTACCCTCTCGTGGCAGCGGGATCCTATTAAAAACTAAGGCATATTAAAGCCTCCTTTTAATAGAGAACCGGAACAAAGCATTAACACACGGTGAATACATGAACTCCTCAAACTACGGTCATCACCGGGAAGTGTCTCGACTATTGTCACTCCGGGGTTGCCGGATCATAACACGTGGTAGGTGACTATAACTTGCAAGATCGGATCTAGAACATAGATATAATGGTGATAACATAAACGGTTCGGATCTAAAATCATAGCACCCAGGCCCAAAGTGACAAGCATTAAGCATGGCAAAGTCGTAGCAACATCAATCTTAGAATGTAGTGGATACTGGGGATCAAGCCCTAACAAAACTAACTCGATTACATGATGAATCTCATCCAACTCCTCACCGACCAGCGAGCCTACGAAGGAATTACTCACTCTCGATGGAGAGCATCATGGAATTGGTGATGAAGGAGGGTTGGTGATGACGAAGATCGAAGTTCCCCCTCTCCGGAGCCCCAAACGGACTCCAGATCCTGTCTCCCGATTAAGAACAGGAGGTGACGGTGGCTCCATCTCATGAAACGCGATAATTCTTCCTACCTAATTTTTTTCTGGAAACATGTGATTTTGTAGCGTCGATTTCAGGGTCTGCGGGGCCACCAGGTGGGGACAACCCACCTAGGTGCGCCTAGAGGGGGGGCGCCCTGGTGGGTTGTGCACACCTAGGTGCCCCCCTACGGTGGTTCTTGGCTCCAGAAATTATCTTTATTCATATAAAAATTCCTCGCAAAGTTTCGTTCCAATCCGAGAACTTTTATTTCTGCACAAAAACAACACCATGGTAGTTCTGCTGAAAACAGCGTCAGTCCGGGTTGGTTTCATTCAAATCATGCAAATTAGAGTCCAAAACAAGAGGAAATATGTTAGAAAAAGTAGATATGACGGAGACGTATCAACTCCCCCAAGCTTAAACCTTTGCTTGTCCTCAAGCAATTCAGTTGATAAACTGAAAGTGAAAAAGAAAAACTTTTACGAACTCTTTTGCTCTTGTTTGCATAAATAAGCTTAAATAGCATCCAGGTTTTCAACCAAGATTATAACTAACCATGTCAATATTAACTCTTAAAAATTATATTAACTCATATCAATGACATAATCAAGTAGCGAGCAATAATAAGATATCTCAAATAACAACACGTTGTCAAAACAACCATGATATAATATGACAATAGTGGTATCTCACTAGCCCTTTCTGAGACCGCAAAACATAAATGCAGAGCACCTCCAAAGTTCAAGCAGCGACTAAACATTGTAATTCATGGTAGAAAAGATCTAGTCATGATGCACCCAACATTAGCAACACACAATGCATAAGCATGACAACATCGATATGAGGAGAATAAGGAGTGGAAAGACCCTAAGCTTGGGGATGCCTAAGGCACCCCAAGGTAATACTCAAGGAAGACTCAAGCACCTAAGCTTGGGGATGCCCCGGAAGGCATCCCCTCTTTCGCCTTCAAAACTATCGGTATACCTTACTAAGAGCTATATTTTTATTCGTCACATGATATGTATTTTTCTTGGAGCGTATTTTCAATTTTACTTACTGTTTGAATAAAATCATTGGATCTGAAATCTTGAATGAAAAAGAATCCTCCCATGGCTAGTTAATTATTTGACTACTCAGTGTTCTTCACTTATATCTTTTTGGAGTAGTTTGTCATTTACTCACGTGCTTCACATATATCCTATGAGTAAATGGTTGAATGAATTGAATATCATAAATCTGAATGTATATACATTTCATATGCTTACAACATGGGGAGTAATGACTTCACACATAATAAGTATAGGTAGTAAACTTATTGGAAGTTAGCAAACGCAGAATTGGTCACTTGAACAATTCATGAAAGAATATTGTCGGAAGAGAGATTTCACATGTAAATATACTATCTTGGACATCTTTTGCAATTGTGAGCACTCATCAAAATATGACATGCTAAAAGGTTGATGTTGGACAAGGAAGACAACTTAATGGGTTATGTTTTCCTATATCCGAAATGTTATATTGTCTTGGATCATCCAACATGTTGAGCTTGTCTTTCCCTCTCATGCTAGCCAAACTCTTTGCACCAAGTAGAGATACTACTTGTGCTTCCAAACATTCCTTAAACCAGTTTTGTCATTAGAGTCCACCATACCTACCTATGGATTGAGTAAGATCCTTCAAGTAAGTTGTCATCGGTGCATGCAATAAAAATTGCTCTCTAAATATGTATGATCTATTAGTGCGAAGAAAATAATCATTAAACGAACTTGTGATAAGGAAGAAATAAAAGCGACAGACTGCATAATAAAGGTCTTTATCACAAGCGGCAATATAAAGTGATGTTCTTTTGCATTAAGGTTTTGTGCATCCGACCATAAAAGTGCATGACAACCTCTGCTTCCCTCTGCGAAGGGCCTATCTTTTACTTTTATTTTCTACCCTTATACAAGAGTCATGGTGATCATCACCTTTCCCTTTCTACACTTTTTCCTTTGGCAAGCACTTTGTGTTGGAGCGATCCGGATACACTTGGATGTAGGTTTTCATAAATTATTATTGTTGACATTACCCTTGAGGTAAAAGGTTGGGAGGCGAAACTATAAGCCCCTATCTTTCTTTGTGTCCGATTAAAACTTTGAACCCATAAATATCACATGAATGTTAGAAATTGTGAAAGATTAAATGATAGTTGAGTATGTGGAGTTTGCTGAATCAAAGATCTTACATATACCCTTCTAAAAATAAGATGAATTGCAATTGTTTGATGACTAAGAGCACGATTTTTTAGTTTTCAAGAAAATTTATGATCTATACTTTAACATGTGAATAGCTTGTTACTTGATCATGAGAAGTTTTATGAGTTGAGCTACTGTTATGATATATAATGATGCTATAAAAAGTGATTGAAACTATCATTGATCAAACTTAAGCACTTGCTAGCATTCACACTTCATAAATTATTTCTTTTATCATTTAACTACTCGAGGACGAGCAAGAATTAAGCTTGGGGATGCTGATACGTCTCCAATGTATCTATAATTTATGAAGTATTCATGCCATGTTTACAATAGTTTTATATGATTTTGGTATGATTTGATTAGAACTAACCCGGACTGACACTGTTTTCAGCAGAACTACCATGGTGTTGTTTTTGTGCAGAAATAAAAGTTCTTGGAATGCGATGAAAATCAACGGAGAATTTTTCCAGAAAATATAAAAAATACTAGAACAAAAATCTACCGGAGTGGAGTCTCGTGGGCCCCACGAGGGTGGGGGCGCGCCCTTGTGCCTCGTGGACTACCCGTGGGGCCCCCTGACTTGTTCTCGACGCCAACCTCTCCTATAAATACCCAAACCTCCAGAAATTAACCTAGATCGGAAGTTCCGCCGCCGCAAGCCTCTGTAGCCACGAGAAATCAATCTAGGCCCTGTCTGGCACCCTGCCGGAGGGGGCCATCATCACCGGAGGCTATGGAGGAGGATCCCGGAGGGGCCATCATCACCATGAAGGCCAAGGACCAGAGGGAGAACCTCTCCCCATCCAGGGGGAGGCCATGGAGGAGGAAGCGCAAGGGGGAGAACCTCTCCTCCTCTCTCTCTCGGTGGCATCGGAGTGCCGTCGGGAGGGGAATCATCACCGCGGTGATCGTCTTCATCAACATCACCATCCTCATCTCTTTTACGCGGTCCACTCTCCCGCACCCCGCTGTAATCCCTACTTGAACATGGTGCTTTATGCCACATATTATGATCCAATGATGTGTTGCCATCCTATGATGTTTTGAGTAGATATCCTTTGTCTTTGGGTTGATTGATGATCTAGATTGGTATGAGTTATATGTTTTATTTTGGTGATGTCCTATTGTGCCCTCTGTGTCGCGCAAGCGTGAGGGATTCCCGCTGTAGGGTGTCGCAATACATTCATGATTCGCTTATAGTGGGTTGCTTGAGTGACAGAAGCATAAACCCGAGTAAGGGGGTTGTTGCGTATGGGATAAAGGGGACTTGATGCTTTAATTCTATGGTTGGGTTTTACCTTAATGATTTTTAGTAGTTGCGGATGCTTGCTAGAGTTCCAATCATAAGTGCATATGATCCAAGAAGAGAAAGTATGTTAGCTTATGCATCTCCCTCATATGAAATTGCAATGACGACCACCGGTCTTGTTAACGATTGCATAGGAAAATTCTGCACACCGACCCATCATTATCCCACACTCGCTATTTATAATATTTAGTAATATATTCTAACTTTAAGATAACAGCACCTACTTTTATATTTTAGCTCTCCGATATCATGCAAAGTTATCCTCTTCATACCCACAACGTAGTTTTATTTCTCGTTTCTAGTTGGAAGCAAATGTTCGGTGTACATAGAGTCGTATTAGTGGCAGATAGGACTTGAGAGAATATTGATCTTACCTTTAGCTCCTTGTGGGTTCGACACTCCATACTTATCACTTCCACCTTTGGAATTGCTACGATGATTCCCTGCACTTGGGGATTATCAGGTGGCGTGGGCG